>NC_080092.1:65307601-65613156 GCF_950005125.1 Chionomys nivalis
GCACCTACAGGGTAGTTAAGCTCTGGCCTCTAGACCTGCCGTATGATTTCTCCTCCTCCCTCCCCCACCTCACTTCTGGGGGGCTTGAGGGTCACCCTAGGTGCTTTGCTCGTTAAACCTGGACTTTTAATTTGGCTTGATCTGGCTTATTGTGTCGGTAGAGGAATCTGCTATGGGGAATCCAAAAATAGTTATCAACTTGTTCCCATCTTCTATCCTTTTTGTCAAATTATTACTATTATTATTATTACTATTATCAATTAGTATTATTATTCTAAAGCATGAATTTTTCTGGATTTATTTATTTTGTTTCATGAATATGCATATTTTGCCTGCATGTATGTATGCATGTGCGCCACATGTGTGCCTAATGCCTGCAGAAGCCAGAAGAGGGCATTGAATCCCCATGGAACTGAAGTTAGGAATGGTTGTAGGCTGATGTGTGGATGCTGGGAACTAAACCCTGGTACTCTGTCACAGCAACAAGTGCCATTGACCACTGGGCCATCTCTCCATCCCCCAAAAATTATATATAATATATATATTAATATAAATATGCTTACTTATTGTTATTATTATTTTGTTTTTATTCAAGACAGGGTAGCCCTGGCTATCTTGGAACTTGTTCTGTACACTGGCCTCAAACTCAGAAATCTGTCTGCTTTTGCCTCCCAAGTGCTGGGATTAAAGGTGTGCACGACCACCACCCACTTTTTAAAAAATTTGTTATTGCACTTATTATTAATGTATATGTGTGTGGGTGAGCACATGCCAAGGCACACATGTGGGGTCAGAGGACAACTTTCAGGAGCTGGTCTTAGGGTTCGGTTGTGAGGCTTGGTGGAAAGTGACTTTCTAAGCCATCTTGCTGTCCCCTCAAATTATTTTTTTCTTCATCATATTAATCTGTAGCTGTTTGTGTTTTCTGGATTTCTAGTTCCCAAATGATTAACACGGGCACTGATACAGAAGGGTTTAAGGGATGGCATTGGGCAAATCTTTTTCTTTCTCCCTTCCTTCCTTCCTTCCTTCCTTCCTTCCTTCCTTCCTTCCTTCCTTCCTTCCTTTCTCTCTTTTTTTGAGACAGGGTTTCTCGGTAGCTTTGGAGCCTGTCTTGGAACTCACTTTGTAGACTAGGCTGACCTCGAACTCACAGAGATCCACCTGCCTCTGCTTCCCGAGTGCTGGGATTAAAGGCGTGCACCACTGCTGCCCAGCTATGGCAAATCTTTTGATGAAGACTTTGAGACACTAAGGTTCCTTGGGTTTGGTAATAAATGGCCTCAGTATCTGTCCCACCCTTTAGGTGTCTCTGCCAGAGAGGTTACCAACGGGGAAGCCCAGGGCTATTACAGCACAGTTCTCACAGCTCAGAGGCATTTGGCCACCTTCCTTGCTTGCCCTCCCATTGCTTCAGACAGGCCTCCTCCTCCAGGAGGAGGACATGGTGCCCCAGCAAAACTAGACAATATCTAGAGCATGGCAAAGAGAAAGAGACTGCTGCTCGCCGACGCGGGGCATCCTTCCCTGCTGCTAGGCCTACAGCCCTACTGCACCCTGGATTTGGGTCGGGAACCGGCCCAACATCTCTTTCTCTGACTCCCTGCTTGTGCTGTTCTCACTGCCTGGGACATCCCTCACTAACTCCATTGGTGGAGACCCTCAAGATCACCTCAGTGTCCCTCCATATCCCTCCAGCCTCGAACCAGAAGCAACCTACCCACTGGATTCTCTTGCGTTGATTTGTTACTTTACAGACTCAACGCAAACACTAAATGGGATAAGCTTACTCAATAGTCCGCTCTGTGCTGTAGGGCACCCCTAAAACAAAATCGAGGTCAAAGATAAAATGGGACCTTGAACACAGTTCAGTCTGAGGGACCTTGGCTGGGAATTTGAAAGTGGCAAAACCTGAAAGAAGCTATGCTACTTTAGCCAAGACCCCGGGCTGTGAAGCGGGGCAGCTACTGATCACAGGTGGCTGTATAGATGCTCACATGCTTGGCTTAAAATGGGACCGGAAGTTTATCTCGTCGATCGCACCAACCTTTGTGTAAGACCTTAACAGTCACGGCTCCTGGTGCTGCTTTAGACAACTCAAAATACACAAAGTTCTAGTCAACAGTGCTAATTTGTGCGAGTACTGGTTTACATCACAAGCTTGTTGCTTTTTCCAGAGACTTATGCTGGGGGGAAAAGTAAAATCTCTTCGATGTTTAGAGGTGCAGAGCTCTAAGGAATGCCCTTGCCCCAACTTAGCTGTAACCCTTTCTCTGGACCTTAGCTTTCCCGGTAAGCCTGGGGAACTGATGCAGGACCTTCCGTCCCCCACCCATCCTGGTTCCCCCTGGGGAAAGAGTTATTTATGGCCTGGCAGGAAGGGCAGAGGAATAGGTGGAGAGGGAGTGAGGAGAAGGAGGTCATTAATGGTTCCCAGAGTCTTGCCTTTGATCAGGTAGTTTGGAGCGAGGTAAGGGGCCAGGAGATGAGGTGAGGTGGTGGGAGGAAGAGAGGAAGCAGAGGGCCTGTGAGGGGTCAGGTGAGAGGCAGGGAGTGGGGGAGGGAAGGAGCTGAGTTGGTTGCCTAGGGGTGCTCTCCTACCTGTCCATCATCTGAGGGCGTTCAGTGTAAGACTGACATATTCCTTGCCACCAGCTCACCGATGCTTAGAAAACTGGGTTCTGGTAGATCCCTGGCTGCCTGTCCATCCTTCAGAGGGTGTGGAGAGGAGCGAGGCAAGAGACCCAAGGTCATTAGGTCACTTGAAAGAAGAAAGGAGCAGTTTCTTATGAAGTAGTAAAGCACCTCCATCTCACGTATGCACATGCGTGCATGCGTGCGTGTGTATTGTGTGTGTGTGTGTGTGTGTGTGTGTGTAGTATTGGGGGTAGAACCTAGGGCCTCCCACATGCAAGGCAAATGCTCTACCACTGAGCTGTACACGAATCCTTGTCTATTTGTTGCTCGAATTGACCTTGACTTCTCTTTTTAGCCTATTTTGAACTTAAACCTCCTGTCTCTCCTGCCTTGGTCCCCTGAGTAGTTGGGATTCCAGACCTACATCATCAGGTCCATGTTCTAGAAATGACCTCCCAGACCCCTGGTTGGGAATCAGAAGGGTTTTCATCCTCCAGTTTTATTTTATCTCTTTAAACCTGGGTTTCATCATGTAAAATGGGAGTCTGGATACAGTACCGTCTGTGTGGAAGGGAGAAGAGCGGTGATTAATAGAAGCCCAATGTAAATTTAGGAGCCTGCATTTTGCTTTTTTTCTGAAGTCTCAGTTTGCACCCTCTCTGCTGAGGACCCTTGGTATGGAGCCCTAGCTCTGAATCACTGCAACTTGGGGACTAGAAAGATTTTATGGGAGGAGGGGCTGGGACCCTTTGATCTCAGGTGCTGCCCCAGCTTCCCAGAGGCTGGCTGTGGGGTAAGGGTTGTGCTTGGCACAGACCCAGCAATGCAGGTTTCAAAGGCAAGCTTCAAAGGCAGACTGCGTTCATGTGGCTTCTTTTGTACCTGCTCAAGGAAGAAAAGTCAACCAGTACCCCTCCTGCCCCAGGATGGCAGCTCAGAACCCAAGGGACATTCCCAGATTCTCAGTCCCTCTGTGCTCCCAGACAGTCAGTTTGGAGTCTGCCTCAGCGGGAATCTTGTCTTGTCAGAACAGGGAGGATGGTGTCAGCTGGAGTGGTCCTGCTCAATCTCACCTGTAGCAGGGCATGATGGGGTGAGGAGAGTCGGTGTTGAGGTTAGGGTGACATAAATGAGAAAGGAAAGAAGGCCAGGAATGCAGATTTATTTATTTTTTTAATTTTGGGTTTTCAAAACAGGGCTTCTTTGTATAGTCCTGGCTGTCCTGGAACTCACTCTGTACACCAGGCTGGCCTCCAACTAACGGAGATCCACTTGCACGTGCAGCTAGGAAATGCAGCCTTACAGCTAGGAAGTGCAGCCTTAATAAAAGGGGAAGTCCTATGGGTGAGCAGGTAGAGGGCTAGGAGCCCGAAAATTGCCTGGGATGGCAGAAGGAGGGGGCTTTCTGGAGTCTGTAGGCACAGGGAGACACTGAGAAATTTCCTCTCGATGCCCTTAGCTCCTGTTGCTGGATAGACTCATTCTGACCACGCAGCATTTCTGTGACCCCACAGGGACCCTGGTTGGCCTCAGTGAGAGAAAGGGGGACAGGAAAGATGAGTGTCCCAGCCCCTGCCTCCGTGAGGTCAGGGTCGCCGCAGTGGAACAGCAAGATGGATGACAAGCTGATTCTTCTGTCAAGTCAGTCACACCGCGGCTGAAATCCTAGACTTCACCTGTGTGGATAGACGCTGACAGGAGAAGAGGCCTCCCTGCCTCCACCCCTCCCAGCAGGTCCTGAATCTCGGGTGAACAAGACTCTCTTAGGATTGGTTTGTAGATCTTCAGACTTCCAAATGGAGCAAACCATGTCCCTTCCAGGAAATAGCTCAAGTGTCTGTCTGTCCATCGATCCATCTATTCATCCATCCACCCGTCTATCTGTTCATCCATTCGTTCATTCATCCATCCATCTGTTCACCCACTCATCCTCCCTTCTACCCATCAATCTATCCATTTATCCATCTAGTCGTCCTTCCTTCCATCTGTCATTACATCTACGCACTTGTCGGTAGAGCAGCATTGTGCTAAACACCCACCTATCCGCATCAGACATTCTCCCACAAATCTGTGATTAAGGCATCACTATCCCTGACTTAAAGGTGAGGAAATTGAGTCCACAGAGATTACCCAAGGTGAAACAGCCTCAAAAAAGCAAAGCCCTTTGCGTTAGACTTCGTCCACCTCAGCCCTAACCGTCAGCCTGTAGGTAAGAGAAAAGGGGTCTGTTGATATCCAGGACCCTTTGGGTAGCCAAGTCTATGCTTGTCAGTTCAGTGGAGGCCTCCAGCAAAGACTTTTCATGGGAAGCAGCTATGGCATTAGCATTGACTGTACAGACCATACCTCCTAGCTGGCAAAGTGAGGTCAATGGGCTGCCTTGCTGGTTCTTTGTCCTTGTGTGTGAGTCAGTGTTTAAGATATAAGGAAGGTGTGGTGGTGGTGCACACCTTTAATTCCAGCACTTGGGAGGCAGAGATAGGCGTGTCTCTGTGAGTTCAAGGCCAGCCTGCTCCAAAGTCAATAAAATCCCGTCTCAAAAAATCGAAAATAATAATAATAATAATGTATTAGGCTTGGGAGGTGGCTCCATTAGCAGAGTGCTTCTCTAGCTTGTATGAAACCCTGGGTTTGACCCTCAGCACTACATAAACGAGGCATTACAGTGCATGCCTATGATACCATCCATCAGGAGGTAGAGACGGGAGAACCAGCAGTTCACTGCATATCATTGGCTGTACAGTGAGTCTGAGGTCAGCCTAGACTACATGAGAACTTGTTTTCAGGAGAAAAAACACAACTAATGCCTCCTGTTCTCAGCAGGAAGCGCTGCCTCGGCTCTCCTGGCCGGGGCCCCGGGCGTCAGTCTCTTACAGGCTCCCTGGCTGATGGAAGTGTGGCAGAGCTTAGCACCAGATGCTACAGAGTTCTCGTGAGCCAAGGCTGGAGAACACGGGCAGAGCTCTTGGCCAGCACGATGCCCACAGCCTGAATCTGTTCTCCAGGCAGCTACCCTGGGAGAAACACTGAGCAGGTGTCTTCTGAAGGAGATGGTGTGCGGGGAGCCCCAGAGGGCCAGAAGGCTGGGTCTGACGGTGGAGGAGCTGGTCCTAAGGACCAGGTGGCCAGGAGAAGGCCCGGGAGGAGCAGGTGCCTCCGCAGAGGTGGGAGGCCTCCTGAGATGGAAAGATGGAGGACCTGATCTGGAGAGGAACAGCTCCTGGCTCTGACCCTTTGGGCCAGCTCTGGGAGGGTGAGGCTGGCAGGGAGAAGGTGAACCTGATGCCCTTGGCCACCTGCCCTTCCATTCTGCCCTCAGCGATCTCACACTTGGTCCCCACGTGGGAGGGAAGGAAGCAAGGGACACCTTAACACTCCTTCCAGAACGATCTGCTGACAGAGACAAACTTCCCTGCCCCCACCCTCTCTGGCTGTGGCTTTCAGACTGCTCAAGAGGATCAGGTAGGGCTTCTGCCTCCCTGCTTCTTGTGCCCACCACACATGGCAAGCCTTAACTCGCAGGGTCCCCATGCTGTTCAGACTGAGGGGGCCAAAATAGGGACAGAAAAACCTTGGGAACTGATCCTTCCTCTGCTAGATTCCATACAGGATCAGGGTGTGCAGGACCCTCTGCACTCCTGACTGCCCCCAGCTGCTATGGCCAGCATTCAGGGGACACATCTAGGGCAGCAAGGAGCTACAGAGATGTCCACATGGTGGCTTTGAGAGCCTCAGCCCTCTGAGTGACCACAAGCAGCTGGCATTCACCAGGGCAGGGCCAGGCTGGCCAGCATAGGCAGACAGCTACCAACCCCTGATGTCCCTAACAAACAAGTGGCCTTCAGCAGCCTGGCACGTGGCACCATTGATGGCCTTGTGCCCAGAAAAGGGAAACATAAAATCTCATTTCAAGCCCCAATGCTGCTTTGGTTCAGCTTTTCTGGCTCTGTAGGAACGTGATTCCATGCATTTTTCTTAAATGCAAGGCACCTGCTCAAAATGACCCTCCCACCCCCACTTTCCACTTGAGTAAACAAGCAGGGGGAAGCCAGCAACTTTTCCACCGTTTCTCTGGGCTCTGATGTTTCTGAGTCTCTACTGGGTCTGTCTTGACTCTCTGTTATAGGGCAGTATATAAACCAGGCCTGATGATATGTGCTTATAATCCCAGCTCCTTGGGAGGCTGAGGGAGCAGGACCTCATGTTCAAGGGCATCTTGGGCAATTTAGGAAGACCCCCAAATCAAAGAAAAAAGAAAGAGAGAAAGAAAGAAAGAAAGAAAGAAAGAAAGAAAGAAAGAAAGAAAGAAAGAAAGAAAGAAGAGTCAGTGCAACCTAGCCTACGTGACAGGTCCCGGTTCTCAGGGAGAGACACTGTTTCACAGAACGAAATGGGGGCTGGCAAACAGTTCAGTGTGTAGAGACACTGCTGCCACGTCTGAGGGCCTGATGCGGGTCTTAGGGAGCCACATGGTAGATGGAGAACTGACCTTCACACGTGGGCATGTCTCACCTCAAATAAATAAATAAATAAATGCAAAAGGCAAGATGGATGAGTCCTAAACAATGACACCCAAGATTTAACTTCATCCGTACACTCACACATGTGTATGCACACACACACAAACACACACACACACACTGGGGATAGAGCTCAGTAGTAGAGTGCTTGCCTAGAAGTGTGAATCCCTACATTCAATCTCTAGTACAGCAAAAACAAAAGATGAAAAGAGCTAAAGCTGTTGTTAAAAGCCCAGGTATTGGAGCGGCAGTGCTGAGCAGAATCCTGACTTTCCCACACGTCGGCTGGGTGGCCTCGAGGAAGTTGCCTAAGTGCTCTAAGCAAAGACTAACAGCATTTTCACGCCACAGGGCTGTGGTTAGAAGTTAACAAGGTGACTTTTAGATTCTCCTCAGCGCAGGTCAGATACACACACATTCACATGCACACAGTCCACACTGGATTTGTATAGTTTTTATCCTGATTTTCCCTTTAACAATTATTACAACCATGTCCCTACATTGTTTTAGTGTTGGTAGCTACACAATAGTCTACCAGATAAACAAAGGAAGCTCACAGACTGTTCTTTGTTGTTGGTTATTATGGTGGCTGGATTGCAGTCTGGGAATAAAGGTTTACATGGGAGAGAAGGAGGTCCAATAACCGTTTCCTTTCCCTCTTTTTAGACAAAGGAAGTCTCCTTGGCCCAGGAATAGTCAGAGTCAGCAAGAACCCAACCTGCTGGCCTCTCCTCTCTTAGCACACATTTGGGGTGTGACAAAGCTGAGAGCCCTTTTCTTTCCTGGGGTTGGGGGAAGCTGCACTTCTGGGATTGGCGGTAAGGTCTGCAATCGCTGTCTGAACTGGCAGAGGCCTGCCGGGAATGCCTGGGAGATACAGGTGGGGTGTGGGGGTGTCTCCTGGACACCTATAAGAGAAGTACGGCAGAGTGTGGTATTGGAGACAGGCTCCCCTCAAGGAGGGGGAGGCTCTGGGGCAAGAGAGGGAGCCCAGCAACAGGAGGAAGGCCAACACTCTCAAGCCCTTCCTCTCAGAAGTGCTGCCACTTCCTGGTGTGGAACCTCCAAATCTTGCTTTGTCATGAAAAAGCACCCATTTTGTCCAGCTTTAAAGTTTCCTCGAGTGGTTCATGTCCCTTGGTGAGGCTCAAGGAATAAAGAATTGAAATCTTATGTCCCTTTCCCCAGCTTCACCTACCTCCCCTCCTTCCGCCCTGCCTTCCCTTCTGGGCATCTTAAGGGTATCTATAGTCTAAGACACTCCACCCCTCTACCTCTTCCCAAGAGTTGAATAGAAAGTCTGTAATTCCAATACAGGAAGTGGAAGCAGGAGGGTCAGAAGTTCAAGGTCAGGATGGGGGTGTGGTCTCTTGGCAAAGTACTTCCCTAGCACAAGCAAGGTCCTAGGGTTCAATCTCAAGCATCACAAACCCCAAACATAAACAGTCTTTTAGCAGTCTGATAGCACAAGCCTGCTCTTGGCAGGATGATCAGGAGTTCAAAGCTAGCCTTGGCTACAATAGACCTTGTCTTTAAGACAAAAGCTTTGAGTCCAGTGTAGCGTCACCTGCCTTTAGCACTAGGGAGGCAGATGCAGGTGGGTATCTGGGAGTTCAAAGCCAGCCTGGTCTGCATAAGGAGTTCCCAGGCCAACCAGAGCTACATAATAGAGAGAGCCTGTCTCAAAACAAAACAACAAAAAGTTTTGACATAATGAATTTGAGGCTATTTGTCTCAAAACACAACACAACAAAACAAAAAAAGCCTTTAATCCTAGCACCTGGGCAGAGAGGCAAGTGGATCTTTGTGTTTTCAAGGACAGCCTTGTCTACAGAATAAGTTCCAGGACAGCCAGAGCTATACAGAGAAACCCTGTGGGGGGGTGGGAACAGCTACAGAAATAGATAAAAAGTTTTGGGAATATGGGGATTTAGCTCAGTGGTAGAGAGAGGAAGGGAGGGGAGGAGTTGAGTTTCAGCGTCATCTTCGGCTGTACGGTAAGTTTAGGGCTAGCCTGAATCCAAAACAAAGAGTGTGGTTCCACAAAGCACTGTGCCCAGCAGCCTTCCACACCCTCAAAAGACCCAGTTGGAGTCTGTGAGTTACATGAAGGCAGCTGGGGTTTGAGTGAGCTACTAGGAGACACCTGGGACAGGGCACAAGCCAGGCCTGGAGGAGAGACTGCTGCCTGACCACCCTGAGGAGGCTAGTTCTGCTCTGTGGGAATGCTGGTCACGTGGACAAACAGGAGTCGGAAGGTGGACTGCCTTGCCTCCTCTAGTCTGGAACCACCCATTTAATCTTGTCATGATACCTGCATTTCCTAAATGACACGTGAGCTGAATGTGGCTTCCAGCAAAGGGCTCCACAACCGCCCTCAGTCCCTCCCCATGCATCCTGAAGGCACGTTTAGATGCTAGACAAAGTTGGGGAAACCTAACTGTCGATAAAGCCACTCTCTGCAATCAGGCAGAATTAATTGTGTGAACACCATTGATCAAACCACTTAATACTTACAGGGGCTGAGAAGGAGCCGAGATGTAATTTCATTCCCCACCTGCTCACCCCTAATGAAACTCCTAATAATACTCTAATTTTTCTTTCAGATAAGGGCTGATAGGTGGGGATGGGGTGGAAGGCTGGGGGAAGGACGGAGAAACTTATTTTCTCTCCTTCGCTAGACTCTATCGGATAGGTTCAAGTGAAATACCCACTTCGGGAGAATCTTGTCAAAAGCCACTTGGAGGGTTGTAGCTGCCTGGAGTGGAGTGGGATGGGAGCTGGAGGACCGGCACAGATGATTTCAACCTTGCAAGTGAGGTGAAGCAGAGGGTGATTATTCAGGGACTCAAGAGCAACTGATGCCTTTTTAGGCTGAAAAGACTCCCTGTTCCTGCAGCAAGAGGTTAGGGTGGGGATACCAGCTCCAAGAGGGGAATCAGTCCTCCTTCCATGCCTCTCTCCACCCTGGGCAGGATGAAGGAATGCCCTCCTGGTGTGGACACTCACACGGGGCACAGACATGCACCATGTACATACACACATAGCCACACATACACACTGGTTTCTATGAATTCCGTGAGGCCAGAAACCCTTTCTGTCATGTTCGCTGCTTTATTTTATGCCCCAGGGAGAGTTTGAAATGTAAACTTCATTCGACAGATACTTGGAGAATATGCATGTGTCAAGAGATCGCTGTGTGCAACAGCTATGACTCACACATGCACACACACATATACACATACATTCAAACACACACATCCTCTCTCACTTTCTTTTCTGAGAGGCAAACAAGGATGAGAGTAAATTTTTTCTTTTCTTTTTTTTTTTTTTTTGGTGCTAGGGAGTCCAATCCAAAGCCTTGTGCATTCAAGGCAAGTGCTCTACCTCCATACCCAGCCGCGTCCTGCCACCAATCCTGTTTGTTATTCTGTCCCCAACACACAGTAGGCACGTGGACAAATGTGTGTGGGCCCCAGGCCAGCTCATTTGCTCTGGAGTCAAAGCTCTGGCCTGCAACCCCACCTGGCTCTCTCAGGAAGGGGTCGGTGGCTTTCTTGGGGATCATTGCTACCTTGTGTGACATCTGTTTGTTGTTGTTTTCTATGGGTGTGGCTTCCCAGACCACACCCTGCCCCCACCCCTAAACTGATCAGGAGTTTTCAGGTGAAGCACCTACCCCATAGACCAAGAATTCCAGAAGGGAAGAGCCTTCCTTATTACACCACCTCCTCATTCTTTCCACGGCCCCATCTTTGAAAAGTGCTGAAGACTGAACTCATGACTGAATGAATGAATCCATTCGATAAAGCTTTATCACTGAGTCAGTTACATCCTCACTGCCTCTTTTTATTTTAATTTTTAAAATTTGAGATGGGAGGTCTCACTGAGTTGCCTAGGCTAGCCTTAAACTTCTTGTCCTCTCAGGAGTCCGGGATTACAAATGGGCATCACTGAGCCTGGTCCTTTATTAGATTAGAGGCTCATAAAAGCTGCGTTCTTCCGGTTTCTGAGTCGGTGAGATGACCCCACTTAGTCCTCTGCCTGACCCCCACCCGACTAGACTGCACTCAGGGTGTGGACATGCAAGCAGGCTAGGAGCAAGTGGCATGAGCCACCTCGCCTGGAGAGGCATCTGCGTGAGTGTACCAGTGCACATGTGAGCACACATAGGCACCAATGTGCACGTGGGGCAGCCCTTCCAGGTTCCTGACTCTCTCCATCTCACCTCGGGACGGGCATCGCCCACATCTTTGCCACATCCTAAGCCTTCACTGCCACCTCCCATAGCCTATATATAGCCTCAGCTCCTTTACTGGTTCCTAGGATCTGGGAATGAGGAGAATGGACAGGGAGGGCGGGGTGAGAACTGGGGGCAGCGGAGGGTAGTTATTTACAAAGCCTGTGCCCTGGGGACCCTTGTCCTGGACAACAATTACAGCCCCTTAATTAACTGAATGCAGTCGGCCTGTCGATGGAGGCATGTCCCCCACTGAAGTTTGCTATGCCTGCTGCTGTCTAGTACTGGTTAATGAATATAAATCAGATAGTTTATAGTTAGCGAGCAGGGAACAGGTTGGCAAGGGCCTGAATTCCAATGCAGATGCCTGAGGATAGGAACATGCCCTCCATCATGGAGGCCAGGGCACTCACGGGGGCAGTGCTGGTGTGAGGTTGGTAAACTTTCCCACCATGCACTTGGGCTCTGACTGAACACAAAGGTTCGGCTGTGAGCAGGGGAAACACTCACCACATGAGTTCCCACGCACACGCTAGAGTGAGAGGCAAGCGGCTCCTTCGTGGACGCACTGAGCAAACACAGCACCCAGGAAAGTCTGATTCCTGTTTCATTCTGACCCACAGAGCTAGCTAGCTGGGCATGGGGCTCATGCCTGTCATTCCATCCCTCGGAAGGCTGAGGCAGGAGGGAGGATTTGAGGCCAATCTCAAACACAGTGAGTTTGAGGTCAACTTGGACTACAAAGTCTCAAAAAAATTAGAGGAAGGAGAGGGAGGGAGGGAGGGAGGGTGGGAGAGAGAGAGAGAGAGAGAGAGAGAGAGAGAGAGAGAGAGAGAGAGAGAGAGAGAGAGAACATATATCACAGATCCTCTGGACAGCTCCTCCCTTGGTTGCCAGAGCCTACGTTCACTGCCCTTGCAAACAACATTAAGGGAAAAAAAAAAAAAAGCCATATCCAATCTGATCCCTGATTCCTGCCAGCTCCCAACAGATGCTGGGCCAGCCTGTACACAGGATGTTAAGCTGGTTTTCCTTCTCCAAACTGGAGAAGCACTGACTGCTCCTAGAAGGGGTTACAGAAGGGATAGCTGTGATTGTGGCACCCTAACTCCAGACAGGAAAACTTCTAGAATGTGTGTGAGGTTCTTTGACTATAGAGGAAGCAGACATGACCCCATGACTAGGGTTGGATTCATAGGCCATCTGTGCACAGGGCCCTGGGCTTAGAAGGTTGAGTGCTTTAATGCTCTTCTTAATATTTTCTAAACTAAGGTTCCTGAACTTCTGTTTTGCACTGGGAGGTCCAAGTTATGCAGCCGGTCCCATTCTTGCCCTTGACTTAGAGTCAGTGAGATGATGTATGTACAAAAAGTTTAGGGTTCTGGGATCAGTGTGTCCTTAAAGTGAGTTCTAGCCACAGGGGCTCACATGTGGAAAAGACATGTGACCTGACTTGGAGCTCTGCTATGCTGGCTTTGCCACCTGAGCAATTTACCTTCTCTGAGTTCCAGGGTCAGCTTTGCTAACTCAGCCACATCCAGGCCTCCAAGCAGTGTTGGTTCTCTCTGTCTCTGTCTCTCTCTCTCTCTGTGTGTCTCTCTCTCTCTCACACACACACACACACGCATGCATGCACACACGCATGCACCTCCCCCAGTCTCATGGCAAAACTGCATCACTTCCCCCACCTCCAGGAGAGGGAGGTGGGGGAAATGTGGTGATATTTTGTTTGTAATCTAACAAATAAAGCTTGTCTGGAGATCAGAATGTGGAACTAAACCACTAGTTAGTCATAGAGGCCAGGCAGGTGGATCTTTGTGAGTTCAAGGCCACCCTGGGCTACTGAGATTGATCCATTCTAAAAGAGAAACAGAGTCAGGAGGTGGCGGCTCACACCTTTAATTCCAGAACTTGGGAGTCACAAGCCTTTAATCCCTGCAGTTCGAAGGTGGAGACAGGAAGGAATATGGCTGGGTAGAGAGAGGAGTGTAAAGTGCAGGGGACAGGCGCTCAAGGCATTCAATCTGAGGAATCATGGAGACAGGGTCAGTCAAATGATTCAGTAGAGGTAAGAACTAGTGGCTGGCTGCTCTGCTTCTCTGATCTTTCAGTTTTCACCCCCTAACGTCCGACTCTGGGTTTTATTATTAAGACCCATTAGAAATCGCGCTACAGGGATGGGCATCTACCCTATAGGCAAGTCTGGACAGGCTAACTCTAAACTCCAGGGCTCAGCCAACACCTCTCTGACCTGTTTACTGCCCTCTGAGGAGGTGGGAGCCCCTGCTGAGGGAAGGGGGGGTTGGCTTGGTAGGGGCAGACAAAGTAATTGGCATCCAGGGTTTGATGTCACCCCACATTCTACCCTGCTGGTCCAGGCTGGGAGGGGCGACAATTATTTACTCCTCCTGGGATTCCCTGTTGGGAGACCTGCAGGAAGCAAGGCAAGGTTCTGGGGACAAAGGAAAATGATCCTATGACTGCAGAGTGAGCGGTGGCAAAGGGTTCAGGAGCCAGTCAGCTGGAGTTATGCATTCAGGATCCTCCAGCCCAAACCAGCGAGGTGTAGGTAGGCTAGGTCATCTCAGCTAGGTCCTCCAATTTCACCCCCTACCCCTGCCTCCCTCGCCCCAGTCCTGTCTCTTTTGTTGCCTCGGAGGCTCCAGTAGGGAGCTCTGTACAAGGAAAGGGCTTCAAGCCATGGAGCAGAACGGGGGGGGGGGGGGAGACCACAGATAGATGCCCTGCCAGCTGGTCTTTCATAAAAGTACCCGCAATCCTGCTTAAGATAACACAAACACACCCATTTTGCAGACCACAAGGTAGAGAGGGTGGAGATAAAATCTCTGGTTCGCCCTCCAATGGCAGATCAGTACCTGCTGAGGGAGGCTGCCTTGCCTCTGCTTTCATCCCCACCTACATGCCATTTGTACCACCCTCCCTTGCAAAGGTGGACCACAACTCCACGTCTCTCAGACCTGAAAGAGAGCCACCCTGGAGATGTCTGTGCTCTGGCAGGGAGCAGCTCAACACACTGTCCTAATAGCCCCAACAATGGATCTTCACAACCCCTTGAGTGGGGTGGGGGTGGTGAAGGCACTGAATTCTGGAAGACGAAGCTAGGGAAGCTTGTAGGGAGCTTACCCCATGGCTCATCTGGAACCCCATTCCATCTCGACACCTAGTGCAGAGCACCCCCCAACACACACACTTGAGCTACCTCAAAGATTCCTCATCGTGGAAGTTCAGCTCCCAGAGACTGGGGTAGGGCTGTGCACACAGGGTGATGGAGTTCTGCTTGGGTTTTGATTGGGAGAAATGTGTCCAAGTTCTTCCGCCCTTCTCTTCTGTGATAGACAGACCCAGTCTTCAGGATGGGGACAGTCGCAGACGCCAAGGACTCTAGTCAGTCGGGGAAGGTGTCCTGGGAAGGCATGTTGAGGGTTGTTTTGTGCAGGGCAGAGAGGAGTCTGGACAGAGATGGAAGCCTAGGAGAGGACCACTCCCTCATTCTTTAGGCTTGGCAGGCAGGGAGCAGCCAGCTCTCAGCCTTGATGTAAAAGGAGGAGCAGTTCTCCTGACAGAAGGTCACTGACACCAGCCTGTGGACAGTAAGACAGATGGGAGGGGAGGCCCTCCCAGGAACACCCCGTCCTGTCTCAGAACCAGCAATTAGAACACCTCAGAGAGGTACAGTCCTGGCATCCAGACGTTGGAGGACACGGCTCCGCCTGACCTCAGGGGAAGGGGTCAGATATCATCTTTGCCCCAACTCTTTCTGTTCTTCATAGGAACCTCACTTGGGGTGTACCTCTACTCAGAGGCTCCATCGAAAGACCCCAGTGTGGTCCCAGTGCCTCACACACCTCCTCCCCCAGGACACATAGAACTGCAAGTTCTCTGTGCATCATGGGAAAGGAAGGAAGGGCTGTCATCACTCTTGGTATGCTGTAATCATTGTCAACACCACTCTTCACTCATGGGACTGAACAGAGCAGCCGAAGCTAGGCTTCAGGGCTCTAGTCCGACCACTATGACCTGAGAAAGCACCCTGACTCATGGGACCCTCACGTGGCCTTTGTGCCACGCTCCCTTTATAGGTGCATTGGGAAACATCAAGATAATCTAGGTGGCCAGCTTGACCACAGGCCCTGGGTTATTATTATGAGTTCTAATTATATGTATCCACTTTCTACAATGAGGGGAGGCCCTCCTGGGTCCCTCACTTAGGCCCAAACTCCAGTTTCTCACCCCACTTGCCAGAAACCCTCTATCCTGCCAGGCCTACCCAGCCCACACCCAGCGTGCCTGCGCGTTAGGAGACAGGCAAGGAAAGCCAGGGAAAGGTTGACTGCTTTTTTTTCCGCCCCTCCTTCCCTGCAGTGTGGGTGACACTGGCAAGAAGCGAGCAGCTGACCCGGGTTTGAATTTAGAGTGTTCATTAATACGATATTATGCCATATGCTCCCGCACACTGTCTCCCTCTAATGCAGCCGCCAATTTGCTGAGCAGCCCTAATTAGTAATGGTATAATGAGAGTATTCAGAGGGTAATGTGGTGGGTGGAGACCAAAGAGGGGATTGCTCCTGGCCAGTGGGGGAAGGGTGGGATCTGGCTGCAGAAGGCCAGGGGCTGGGGGTGGAGGGGCAGGAAGAGGGGTCATTTTGTTCGGGATGAGGCCCAGAAAGAGAGACACTTCCCTTCCACACCATTCATCAGGGAGCAGAGCTGCAAGGTGTAAGATAGAGGAAGTAACTTTGTTGTCTAACCTGAGGCAGATGGTAGATGAACTGTGGGAGTGGCCTGTGGTGATGATGGTGATGTTTGTGGTGGAGTAGGAGGGTGTATGTAGTGGTGACACTCAGAGGTCCTGGCCACCTGACCTGCTAGGCACCCTGATGTCCCCTCAGAATGACCTTAATAGATAGTGTGACCCATATCATTTCCAGGTAGGGAAAGTGGGCCTTAGGGAGGTTCAATACTGCTCCACTAGAGAAAGAGCAGAGGTGTGGTAGCCGGTATGCTCAGACTCCAGAACTGTGAGCAATTGTTTGGCCAGGGTCCTGGGGACAGATCAAAATGGAGGCACTAAGGATGGGCATGAAGAATCAGCACCCCCTCACCTTTCCTCCATCTGAACCCCCCGCCTTAGCCCCTGGGGTGACAGCTCACAGGATTCCTAGTTGGAAGCCTCTACAGATGAGGATGAAGATACACTTACACCTGTGCCAGAAGAATCTTTGGTGTGCACAGCCGGAGCCCCTGATCCTAAGGCAGCAGAGTCCTCCCCTGGCTGCAGCTGGAACCCAGGAAAAGGTTAGGGGTCCCAGGGAGCAGGAAGTATTTGGTGCCTGACCCTCTCCAAGTT
Organism: Chionomys nivalis; assembly: GCF_950005125.1. Taxonomy (NCBI): domain Eukaryota; kingdom Metazoa; phylum Chordata; class Mammalia; order Rodentia; family Cricetidae; genus Chionomys; species Chionomys nivalis. Next base: position 65,324,367 of record NC_080092.1, read on the forward strand.
CAAGTCTCCCATATCATGGTCAGCAGGAGCAGGATGAGTGCAGGAGCCTTCTCGGATGGATTGTCAGCGACCTTCTCAGCCCCTCCTTCCCAGGCACGGCTGGGCAGCGCTCCCTCCCCGGGTGATCACAGCTCTCCCGCCAACCCACACGCAGGAGATGAAATATTCATCACGTACATATTGGCTCCTCCAGCGGCTTTTAGGGAAAGTAAATGAGACTGGCTGGGGGAAGGAAATGAGTGTGAGGCCGCGGTGGTGGGGTGGGAGCCGAGGGCAAGGATGGGCAGCGACTTCCAGCTGGGCCTCTCTTGGATTGGGCTCCTGGAAGTCCACTGCTCCTTCAGTTCTTGGTGCCCCCAAAAACCTGCACCTCCTCACCAACTGTAGGACCTCCATGTCCTCTGGAAGATGGAGACCTGGTAGTTTCACTTTCCAATTCCTAGGCAGTGTTGCAAAGTCCTGACCCATCCGACCTACAGCCTCTCTGAGCCTGTGCTGTCCCAGAGGCCTGACCAGGCAAGCAGGGCAGTGGTAATTCTACCCTTATATAGGGTGCAGGCAAGAAACAGGCCAAAGTTGTACAAAGCCACGAGAGATGACGTACATGGGACACAAAATGCTTCTATTTAAGCCGTGGAGAACAAAGAAAGACACTTCAGATGAGAAGGTGACAGTGGCATTGAAACCTGGATGGTGAGGATAAGCCTTGATGGTAGAGGGGCCAGCAAGTCGAAGGGTCGAGAAGAGGGGATGGAGGTGGTATAGGCTTATGCTACCCAGGAGGCTGAGGCAGGAGGATAGCAAATTCCAGGTCAACTAGGACCATATAGGGAGTTCAAGACTAACCTGGGCAACTTAATGTTAACCTATCTCAAAATTTGAAAAAGAAAGTTAAAAGGGTTAAGAACGTATCACTGTGATAAAGCACCTGCTTAGCATGTAGGAAGATTTAGGTTAAACCTCTAGGATTCGGGGGGAATAACTAAGTGGGAAGAAGCTCAGAGTGTCAGAAGTCACATGGTTCTGATGTGGGGACATTGAATTTTAGAGGAATTCAAGATCTCAATCCCATAGGTCCTTGCAGACTACTGAGGATTTGAGGTTTACATGGTCAAAGAAAGCTTTGGAACACAGTGGGAGAGCACTGGGCTTAGAAGAGACAACCTTGGTGTGAGGTTAAAGCCGTTCAGCCTCTTAGCCTCACGTTCTTCAGATAGGCACCATGGATGGGTCAGTCCAGCCCATGTAGGTGGAAGAGCAGCCCCCACAGCAGTACCTGTGTGATCCCCAAAGTCTATTATAGACCCATAACCCTGGCATGCAGCAGACCATTCAAGGTCTGTCATTCAGTGGGTATTTATTGGGCAGTTCCCAGGGCCAGCACAGTCATCCAAGAGATGCACAGGACAGACTCGGAACGGGGGCTTGGACAGAACTGCACCACACCATCGCATAGATAGGATGGTGAAGGCCACGCGGTGCTGATCCCTAACTATGATGGTCCCAAGGATGAAGGACATGGGTACCCCTGCTTTCCTCCTGTTGTCAGGCTTTCCCACCAAGCACTGGATGGAAGAATGGCAACTCCCTGACAAGTGGCGTCCCAAGGAAAAGGGTGGGGAAGCTCAATGGAATGACTTCCATCAGTTGAAAGGACAGAGGGGATTTCAATATGTAGCATGGACGGGGGGAAGCGCCAGGTGGATGGGAGACCAGAGACTTGGAGATGGGTAAATATGTTAAACAGTAGAGGGAGGAGGTCTATGAGAGACAGGGTGAGGGTAGCTGATGACCTCAAAGGGTGTCTGGAGATTTTGACCCAGGGAGTGGCTTCCCAGTAAAGCCCATTAAAAACCCTGAGCAGCTCTGGCCTGTGTCAGAGGAGAGAAACAGACAAAAAATACTACCACTTGCTGTGGTCCAAGTAAGCATCATGGAGGATCAGCAGGGGAGAGTGGAACAGAAAGAAAGCACAGGAGGATGGCAGACTAGGCCACTGAGGCAGCTCCGAAGGGGGAGGGGCAAGAAGGGCGGATACAGAACTTTCAGAGGTGGGAGATTTAGCATCCTTTATTGATTCCAAGAACATTTCCTGAGCACCTGCAGAGGGTCAGACAGTGCCATTCAGGCAGGAAATTGAGCAAAATTGTGCAAAACTCCAAGGCTGCTGGTTTGTCTTTTGTTGGGCTTGGGGGATGGGGGAGAGGGCTCCATAGGCAACTGGTACCCATCGCAGATCCTTGACTTTGCTTTCTGTAAAGTGGCGGCATTTCAAAGACAATCCCCCCCTCCAGCTAGCTGCTAGGGCGAAAGACACCAGGAAGTGTGACAGTGACAACAGGCAGGTGGCATCAGCCAGAGTCTCTGCATCCCTTCCTGCTAAGACCTCTCCGAGGCATTGGGAGCAGTGACTGGGAATGTCCTGTGATCCAGATGGGGTCTTTGGACCATTCCCGGGAAGAGATTCCCATCTCTTCCCAGATCTTCTTTCCCTGTGGCTGCCTGGGACCTGGAGCTCTCCTGCTTTCCGCCCTCCTGATGGTAGAGTGAGGGAGGCAGAACTCAGGACTCCTCCTGGGGGTGGGAACCTTTGTTAAGATTGGCGGAAGGAAAGTGGAATATTTTAAAAGTAGCTGTGTGCCACCGGAGTCAAAGGGGGGTGGTCCCTCCTGTGGGCTCTGCGGCTGGGGGACAAGCCTGGGACCCTGTCATCAGTTTTCCAGGAAGTTTGGAGTCTCCCCCTGTTCTCCCCCACTCACCAGGATGAAGGTTTGTGGGGAATGTTCTCCCGCAGAACTCGGCATGAAATAAATTCCATTCTTACTCTGCCAATGACACTGCACATAAATATTCAGTAAATTAGCAGCACGCTTTTATAGATTTATCAGTCATTGCAGGCACAAAATGACAGGCAATGTTGTAGCTGAAATATTAATGCTGACAAATTAATGATTTCTGAGTAAATGATGTCATTTTTGCACCGTTTCATTAAAATTTACTCACTTCTGCTTCATTTCTGGACCTAAAAAAAATTAAAATCATTTCTTTTTCTCTTTCTTCTTTCTTTTTAGTGTGGGATTGGTTCCCAAACCTGAGAGGGACATAAATTTTCCCCCAGCAGCACCCCGGAAATAGAGGTAAGGAAGCAGACAGGCTACTGTTCCCACTATGGCTTCTGGGTAGGGCCTGGGCACACACTCACCCCATCCCCACCACCCCAGCCAGGGGTCCTGGGCCTCCTCCATCAGTCTAGCTGGTCTAGCAGGGACAGATAAAGGACTCTTTCTTTGGTTCAATTCTGGAGAGAGGGTGCCGATGCAGGGGCAAGTGGGAAGGACTGAGGGAGGTGTTGTTGAGGAAGTCACCTGGGGGAAGAAGAGATTCCCTCTTTTGAGGCTCTAAGGCCTCCTCCGTTGCCCTCACTATACCTGCCTTGACTGTTGCAATACATTTAAGGAATAATCATTGCTCAACTCCTGTAGCAGGTAAGAGAGTCACACACCAATTGCTAAACACTCTCAACTATTTCCTCCACCAAGGTTCTGGGGAGTGAACTGAGTTCAGATCCTGGACCCCAAGACTGATCACTAAGAGCCTAGGTACTAGGCTGTGGCACAGCGTGACTTTGGGCAGCTTGGATCTCCACAGTTCCCTTCTCTATCTCATTTCACAAGGTTCTTGGGAGGATTAAGAAGGATGGCGTGTAAAAATCGAGTTAGACTTCTCGGATACTCTCCCCAGTGGTAGCAGCTTCTCCCTGACGCTGCCTCGGGTAACCAGAAGCGCTGCGGTGACACAGCACCGATGCCAGGTGACCTGCCCCTCCATTCCACCCCACATCCCTCGCCACCTTTGCTGGGTTGCGAGCCCGGGAAGCACGCCGGTCTCAGTTTGATGGAGACGCCCGAAGCAAAATATCTCGGCTGCCGGGCGGGCGCCGCGGGAATCCAAGGCTGTGAGGCCAAGCGGACACAAAGGAGAGGCGAGGGCGGCGTGCGCGCGGGAGCCGGGCCGGACTGTATCGGGCAATCTGCGGGCTAATTCGTGTCAGGGCCGGTCTCCTATCTCCAACCTGGCTCCCCAGCCGCTGATAAAATTGAAGTGGAAATGAAGTTGGATGGTCCGGAGCGTCCGCGCGGGGCTGGATGGGGGTGGCGTTGCTCCCGCCCTGGGCAGCTGAGCCCTCCGCGGTCGCCCTTGGCGCTGCCCTTGGCCAAGCCAGAGCGTTGGAGCGCGAGGCGGGGAGGGCAGATCGGGCCCGCTCCGGCCCTTGGCCAGCGGCCACCTCCTATGCTGTCCTGGTCCTGGCTACCATTTCCCCAGTAATGGTAGTAGGATGAAGCTGGAGGCGGGGGTTGGGGGCTGGATACCCAGCACCGGCACCATATAACACTCACGCTTATTGAGCGCTCGCTCGTGTGCCAGGCTCCGGGCCAGGTGCTTAAAGTGAGTTATTGTCTCATCTAACAGGCGGTGGGTCGAGTTATTGTGCCCATTTTTACTGGTGCAGAAACGGAGTCATCCAAAGTCTCAGCTGACCCTGGTCAGCTAACCTAACAATGCCTCCCCCAACCCTGCCCCAGTGCACTGCAGCTGGAACAATTCACTTCCGCATTCAACCTGCAAGCAGGACCTAGGTGGGTGCTGACAGTTCTAACCACCTGTAAGGTCTGTCTCCCCCACCCCTACCGCACCTCAGCGTCTCTGTGAAAGGTTGGTATTACCCTCAGGACCCTGGGCTGAGGAAGAGCAGAAAAGCAAACAGCCCTCCACTACTAGGAATCAAGGGTCCAAAGATGTGCTGGCCTTAGAGTTGCTCTTCTGACCCCCCAAACTCCCAGCTCCCAGTTAGTTCTGGATGAACACCAGCAGGATTTAGCGGGGACGGTGATGGTTGGGTCTGGAAAAACTGTTCGGCTATTGTTCGTTTATGTTAATTTGTTCATTTATTTATGACTATTAATTAAAACTTATTTATAATCCGTCTTCTTCCTATCTTGCCCATCACTGCCTGCCTGCTCGCTCTCTCCAGTGATAGCCTTGATGCCAGCTACGGTCTCTCAATGCCTCCAAACTGCCCAAGGCCTTCATGTATTTCTTGCCTCGGCTTGTAATGCTCTTCTGAGCAACTTCTCCATATCTCAAGTCTCATGATCTTTTCCATAATCCTTTTAATGGCATTGACATACCAAAATGTGGTGTGTTTTCTTTCAATTAGACAATTAGACCGACCCAGTGTAAACACTTACTAGGTCACAAGGGATGTCTTAAAAACATTCCAGGGAATTGCCACTGCACAGAACATGTGTTCAGATCACAAAGCAATGAGATTAGGAATCAACCACAGGAAGAGAGCTAACAAAAGCCCCCACATGTTTTGAACTGGAGAACTCGACTTCTGCACTCTCTGTGGGCTAAAAGGAAATCAACAGAAATTATTGACTGTTTAGAGCTGAATGACAATGAGTGTGCTTCATATTGAAATTGGTGGGATGTGGCTTAAAGCAGAGCTTAAGGGGACATTTATAGACTGCATTGGGCGTCAGCATCCTTAGAACTGCTCACCACATGTTCCTATCTCCGTGACTTCTGTGCAAAGCTAGAAGAGACCTCCTCTCTTATTTTCTCTTCTGTCGATGCACTTACTACGTATGTGTGTGTGTGTTTTTGTGTTCGTGCACACGTGTGTAATGTTTATACTTTTTAAAAATAGCAGCGAGGATGGAACCCAGGCTCTTGAGCATGCCAGGCAAGTGCACTAACACCGAGTAGCATCCCCAGCCATGAAAATACTTCTTAGCATCTGCCCAACATATACCCCACAACAGGAGCTGTTTCTGCTATCATTTGTATTTCCAGCCTCTAACACAGCGCTTGGCACACCGTGCTAGAAGGTTTCAGCAACTAGTTATTGAGACAGTGACTACATTACTAATAAAAGCACATCCAACCCTCCTCCTTTTTAAAAAAAAAATATTTATTTTATACATATAAGTGTTTTTTTCTGCATGTTCACTCTGTGTGTGTGAGTGTGTGTGTGTGTGTGTGTGTGTGTGTGTGTGTGGTGCCCGTGGAAGCTAAGAGAGGGCACTGGATCCCCTGGAACTGGAATTATAGGCAGTTGTGAGACGCCATGTGGGTACTGGAAGTCAAACCAGGGTCCCTGCAAGAGCAACACATGCTCTAAACTTATGAGCCATCTCTCCAGTTCCCTCTAACCCTCTCTCAGGATGGGTTTGAGATGGCCTGTGATACAAACAGTATGCCAGTTAAAAGCATAGTTTGGCAGAGAGATGACAACCCCTGGGGGGTGGGGAGTAGGTATTGAGTATGGTGGGAAGTGGGGGAGCAACAAAGGTTTGGGAGCTCAGTGGCCTCCATTCCTCTCAGAGCCAGACTAGCAGACACTGGGCAGGAGGAAGGGGTGTGAATCAGACTGAAGAGATGGAGAGAGGACCCTGCAGATACCGGGGGAGGGATGTCTGGGTTTGACCCTTGGGAATGGAGAACAGGGTTTCCGTGACAACTAGATGAAGGTCAGAGCCAGAATATTTGTTCATTAATTCATCCTGCAAGTCTGATGAACTCTGGAAGTCAGACCTGCAGAGCCAAAGCCAGTATGGGCTGTGGTGGTACTGAATCCCCAGTGCTGAGGTCTGGGACTGCCTGGGACAGCTGGACAGGCTCCCTCTGAGGTCAGCAAAAGGCTGGAGACCAGTTCCCTGAAGGCCCCAGCTAGGTTTTAGGGTCTTAGCTTAACTTTCTACTCCTGGGTTTCCCACTCCCCCGCACTCCTGTGGTGGGAATGGCACTCACTGAGCCACTTCCCCCAGCCCCTAGTGCCTCCTAGAAAGGACACTTACCATACCCCTTTCACAGAATGATACAGCCTGGCTGAGACATTCTGTGGTTCTTTGTAAGTGCATTTTAAAACAATCATTTTCTGCAAGAATTAAACAAAAAATCCCAACCTTTCCACCAGCAAATGGGCTAAGGAATGGAGCAGGCAGTTCTGAAAAGGAAAAACACAAAAGGCGGATGAATATTTTTAAAAATATTCAGAACAGCTACCACAAACAACAACAAATGCTGGTGAGGATGTGTGTGAGGGGGGGGGAGGGGACACTTAGTCACAACTGGTACAGTGGAAACAGGGGCCACCACTCCGAAAATCAGTGTGGAGATTTCTGAAGACTAAAGCCAGCACTACCACGTGACTCAGCTCCACCATTTCTGGGCACACACCCAAAGGACTCGGTAGCTACTGAGATATTCGCATATCCATGCTCACTGCTGCTCTATTCCCAACAGCAAGGAAGTGGAATCAGCCTAGATGTCAATCAACAGACACACAAATAAAGAAAATGAGCTACATGTACATAATGAATTTTTTAAGCATTTATATATTTTATGTATATGAATTCTTTGTATGTATGCATGCATACCTCATACGTGCTTGTTATGTGTATGTTGGGGGGCATGCCTACCACAGCATACATTTAGAGGTCATAGGATAACTTTGTGGAGCTGGTTCTTTCCTCTACCTTTGTGTGGGTTCTGGGGATCGAACTCAGGTCTTCAGGCTTGTGGGAATAGTACCTTTACCTACTGAGCTACCTCACCAATCCCCGTTTCCAACTCCTAACGGGTGTGAAAACAGTATTATCTTCCTCACAGTGCACACAGTATAGATAAACAGCAATGAGACTGTGTGTGTTTAAAGGTCTGTAAACTATAAAATCGTAAACATCAAATTTTAGTATTAACAGTATCCTCTTGATTATCATCCTTCTTCCTGAGTCCACTCCTGGAAATCTTCTATGGGCCCACCAAGGAACCTGTTACACCCCTGTTCCCTTGCTAAGTTTAAATTAATTTCTCCCATTCAAGTCTCCCAGCCTCACCATGCATGGAAATCCATGAGGCCTTCCCAACCTACTGCACTGTAGGGTTTCTGAGCTTGCCCTGCCTCTTCTAAATGAGGAATCCCTGCAGAAAGTGGCCTTGACTTCTCAACCTTGACACACAAAGTGTAGCACACTCCCAACCATGACAGGGGCTCTAAGCCTGTCTGTTAGCCTTAAAGACTTTGATCCATCATTGATTTATCAAACCAATATTTCCAGGATCACTTTTTTTGTTTATAATTTATAAAAACATTAAATACAATTTTTAATTTTTTGTTTCTTTTTATTTTATGTGTATGTGCAAGTGCCTGCACATATGCACACCACATCCATGCCTCCTTCCTGTGAGTCCAGCAGAGGGCCATGGATCCCTGGGAACTGGAGATGCTGGCAGTTGTGAGCCACCTGAGGTGAGTGCTGGGAACCGAACCTCTCTGGAAGAGCAGCAAGCGCTCTTAACCGCTAAGACATCGCTCCAGCTCCTGAGCACTGTTCTGAGAAGAGGGAAAATCACCTAGTCCTACCACTGTAGCCAGTGTTTTCATTTTTGCTTATTCGTTTCCAGTCTTTGCTTTTTGTGCCGGAGAAGTGTCTGTTCCAGAAGTACAGTACGCATTTAGTGTTTTCTTCATTGTGTGTTGCCTCAAACATTTGGATATTTTGCACATTTTTGAGTGATTTTTAAATGGCAAACCATAACTGTACCAAAATTCATGACTTCTCCAGTTACATATGGAACTCATGCAAGAAATATATGTGCATATTAGGCGTAAAGGAAACCCCAAAGCATTCCAGAGGACGCATACCAGACACTAGACAGGTTATTGGTTGGCTTTGTTATTATTTTTAATTTTTTTTGTCTTTAGGTGTATGTGTCTTCCCAGCACGTCTGTCTTATGTACCACCTCAGTGCAGCACTAACAGAGGCCAGAAGAAGACGCAGGATTTCCTGGTGTTACGGAGCGTTGTGACCACCACGTGGGCACTGGACATCAAACCATGTTCCTCTTCAAAAGCAGCCAGCATTTTTAACCACTGAACCATCCCTTTGACAGTCTTGTTCTGTAACTTAGGCTGGCCTAGAACTCAGGACCCTGCTGCCTGGCCTCCACAACTGCTGGGATCCAGGGTTAGTCAGAACATGTTCTCAGATGTGAGAAAAGAGAGCTAGCAAACCTCTCCATGGCTTAAAATTAAAAACCAGATTTCTAAATAATTCATGGTTAATGAGTAAGTTAGTGACAATTAATTAAATATTTAGAATTGCACGAAAGGGTAAATGGCCCAACTATAGGACTCATGGGTGTTTACCAAAGGACTGCAAGTTGACGTCCCACAGAGATACTTGCAAGACCATGTTTATAGCTGCTTCATTTGCTGCCTCTAGGAAACCAGCCTAGACACCCATCACAGATGCATGGGTAAAAAATGTGGTGCATGCACACAATGGAATTTTATGCAACTACTAAGGAAAATGAAATAGTGTTTCCACAAAGATGGATGCCGCAAGAACTCATTATGGACTCAGAAAGACTAACACTGCATGGTTTCTCTCTCTCTCTCTCCCTCTCCATCTCTCTCTCTCTCTGAGTTAAGCTTAGGTTTAAACTGCTACATTTATGTGCATGCATATAAGTGTGTATCACACTTAGAAGTCAAGAAGCCAGAAAGGGGATGGTAAGAGAGGAGAAAGAGATCTTAGGAGGTGGAAAGAGCCAAGAGCAATGGATACATGGAGTGGACAGCAGAAGGAGGGCTAACTGGGAGAAGAAACTGAACCAGATGGAGGGCAGAAAGTTGTGATAGGGTCAGTGGGACAAATAAAAGAAATGTGACCCTGTCTCAAAAAAAAATCACTTTGAATACCAGCCTAAGTCATAACAATCATGAGAATGTCTACTGCAGTTGAACATGCGTGTTATGGCACAGGAGCCAAGGTCTTCATATAGTAGTGCTAAGTTACAGATAGGCAGGGCAACTGATTTGTGTGGTGATAAGTTAGATGTTTACATATGGAATGTTCTAGGGTTGTGTGCATTGATGGTTAGAAACAGTAACTCTAGCAACAATGACTCGAGTTAGCACTTAGAGTTCTATTTCTAATAACACCCCTCCCCTAAAAGAACCCTAAGGAGTCTTTGGACAAGTGTTAGATTCTAAAACTGAGGCAGTAAGTACACAGAAAGAATCTTGAGCATCCTGTAGTACCCAAAATTACAAGTGTTCAAATATAGAAGGAGTCCAAAAGACTAGGGAGCCAACTGATGGGGCGCCATGTTGCCAAAGTTGGAATCATTTTGGCTCAAAGATGCTCCACTATCTTCACTCATTGTTTAAGGCACCAAATCCTGGGTGATTTACAAGTCAGCAATAGATAACTGAAGCTGTGTAAGGTAAGGAACTTGAGCTATCAGAGCCATTTGCTGATGGCGGGGGCGGTTTGTAAGCATGACGTTGGCCAGTTTATCAGGAAGATCCCATCCATCCACCTACACCTAGCATTCCAAGAAGGAATAGAGCCATGGCTCAGTACACGGCAGCATCGCTGGCTCTGCACTCCAAGGCCCTGCTGGGGGGAGGTGAGACTAGGAGAATATGTTCTTGCTAATAGAATCTAACAAATGGGGGAGTTGCCCTTCTGAGTGACATCCTTGAAGCAGCAGGACTAGTGTCTCTGGAGTTCTTTCTTCTCTCCCAGCAGTCGGAACTCAAACATGTCGGTGTGTGGGTTTCCAGGGATGACTGAGCCTGAGGATGGGAGGAACATGAGTCCTTGAATGCACCCACAGGGGACAGCTTCCTTCAGAAAGTATAGGCATAAACATAAGCTTTTGTTTAAGTCACAAGAATGCTGGAACTCTTGTTGGAACTTTTCGGCCCTAACTCATATGGGTGCAGATAACAGACCAACAGAAAAAAGAGCCCAGGAACACATTCATATCTACATAGGGGACCGCAGCATAGTTAGAGATGTCACCACTAGTCACCGGGAAAAAGAAATACTACTTAATAACAGAACTATGACTCATCAGTCACAAAAGTAAAATGCAGATGTTTTAGTGTCTTAAATATAAAAAACAATTAGAAGAAATATTGGAAAGATTGCTCACAGCCCAAGACGATGATTTCATATTCAAAAGAAATAGTGAGACCCTATAAAATAAAAAGCATATTTAACGTTACTAAAATTAAGTCTTATCTAAGGCAATATCATGTAAGCAAGATTAAAAAAGGTGGGCAATTTACTAGGAGGTATTTGCAACATATAATGGACCTATTGCAACAGTAAAGGAATCCCCATAATCTGTAGGAAAAAGATGAACAACACAACAGGAAAGGGAAAAACGATTTGGAGAGACAAGTTTTCCAGGGGAAGGATGCTATAGTGATCACTAAAGCCATGGGCTTGTGCAGTTGCGGGTGGACAATGGGCAGTGTGGAGAAGACTGGAGGAGTACTACCCTGATGGACTCGGCTAGAGGAAGTACCAACATCGCCACCGAGAAGAACAAGTGGCAGTTATGATTTCCAAACTTCTATCCTCACATCGCCACCGAGAAGAACAAGTGGCAGTTATGATTTCCAAACGTCTATCCTCTATGTCTTACTCAGATGATTCTGTTTCTAGGCGTCTCCCCTGGAGGAATCCTGCTGTGTGTGTTCAGTGGATGTGAACTAGACTGCTGCTTACAAATAGCTAAGTCCTACAAACCGCCTCACTGACTACCTATGGGGAATAAACTGATGATGTATGGAATTCTCTCTCCTACGACAGGGTTTGACAGGGCAGTTTTAAAGGGGTGAACCAGGTCTCCCTATATTCATGTGAACAGGCTTTTACTTTACAGTGCTGGCTATACAGCTCGGAAGCTTGGGGATGCTAGTAGACACTCTGCTACTAAACCACATCCTAGCCCCAACACGGGCAGCTTTAAATAATATCATAGTGGGTGAAACCAAAACCTAGCACATCGCCGCCCAGCATGGGAGCATCTGCCTGCAAACTCCAGCACTCAGGAGGCTGAGGCAGGAGGATTGTAAGTACAAGGCCAACCTGGACTATAGAGCAAGACCTGTGCCAAAAGCAGAGTCCACTCCTCCAAATAAAACAACCAAGACTGTCAGTATGCAATGTCCCTAGTAGACAGCAACAGCAAGCAAATATGACATAAAAGAAAAACAAACATTAGCTAGCCTAGGCTGACCTTCTGCCCCAGCCTCTTGAGTACTGCAATGATAAGCATATGCTACCATGCTCTGCAGAAATACCAAGTTTAATAGATTTATCAGTCAGATCTAATCAAGAGGCAGAAAAATCCAACACCCAGAAGAAGTTTAGTAAGGGGCTACAAGTGTTGCTCAGTGGCAAAACTCTTGCCTTGCATGCACAGATCCTAGGGTTAGATATCCATTGCAGGGTGGAACTCTTGCCTTGCATGCACAGATCCCAGGGTTAGATACCCATTGCAGGATAGGTTATTGGTATAGGGGTGGTGGGTGGAGATTAGTTAGTAAAAAATGGTTAAGGGAGGTATAAGGACCTTCATGGGGAGGGAAAGAAGGGTGGAAAAGAAAGAAGAAAGAGAAGGAAGGAGGGAGGGAGGGAATAAAAATTGGGGTACAGTTACTACTTTCAGGGCTCAGAACACTTGAATGCAGCCCCATTCTAAAAAGAGACATTCAGGTCTTTGTGGCGTGTGACTGTGCTACACATGATTCAAGTCAGACACCCAAAACTGTCAAGCGATTGGGCTCAGGGGAGCCCGTGTAAGTTACTGTAGCAACAACACCAGGGCCTCTCCCAGTGCTGCTGTCTGGGACGCCATGGAGACAGGCAGTATTCCTCTAGCACCCTCTGTCTTCAACGCCTAGCACAGCGTGTAAAGATGTGTTTACAGGTTGGGGGTGGGTTAGTATGGCAAATGGGGCAACTGTAGGACCTACACTGTAGGAGAATTTGAACTAAAGGGCAGTAAATTGGTTACTGGCACATCAATGAGGGATGGTAAGGACATGCGTGTTGTTTATACTTTTTTTAGGGCTCAAAGATTTCAAAAATGAAAAATGATTAAAAGATATAAAACTTTTTAAATTAAGTTAATCAGTAAGAGTAAAAAAAAATTCTTTCTAAAAACTAGGGAAGCAAAGGAAAAGAGTAAATATTAGAGACCTGAGTCTGTGACAGAAAGAATTAAGACTCTGCCATGAAACAAAATTATAGGCGGTGGTGTCTCTCTATAAGAAGACCAAATCAGTTAAATAAAAAATGTAAATGGGTAAAATCTGTTTATCAAAAAAGAAAGACTTAAAAATTGAATCAAAACTAAAATTATGTGAAGCTTATAAGGATCACCCTAAAAAAGAGAGACAGAAAATGTACAGGTATAAGTCTCTTTCAACAACTGGATCCTTCCTGTCTTTTTTTTTCTCTCTCTATACCCTTCTAATAGGTGTATGTACTTCTATGACCCTCAGATTTCTCCTGAGAATAAACAAGAAGCCTATAGTATAAAATACTTGTAGGGAGGTGACTGGAGACCTAGGAATAGGGATAGATGAGACTTCTAAAGAGCCTACTGCATCTATGAATTATGAGTCATGTGGACTTATTACTCATTTAAAGCAACATTAACAAATCAATCAAAGCAAACAGCTAAAACTGGGTCATGTAATTCTCCTTCTCCTCCTCCTCCTTCTCCTCCTCCTTCTTTGGTTTTTTGAGACAGGGTTTCTCTGTGTATCCCTGGCTGTCCTGGAACTCATTCTGTAGACCAGGCTGCCCTTGAACTCACAGAGATCCACCTGCCTCTGCCTCCCAAGTGCTGAGATTAAAGACGTGCACCACTGGCTTATGCCATATAATTCTTAAGACTTATTAACTATCCCTTTCCTCAAAATATGAAAAATAAACTCAGCACATAATTCAGCAATTCTAAATAACTGATATTAGAAGAACATAAAGGTGCACTTCTTCAATCCCAGCACTCAGGAGGCAGAGGCAGGCAGGTTTCAGTAAGTTTGAAGCCAGCCTGCTCTACATTGTAAGTTCCCAACTAACCAGGGATAGATAATATATTGAGATCCACCAACCTGCAAAGAATTGATATCAATGTTCTAAAAATTTATCTGTTTATCCATACTTAGAGCAGCCTTGGGCACAGGGTGAAAACAGACACAATCCAAGTATTTATCACAGATGAATGAATAAAACAAAATGTATGTGTAGGAGGAAGCCGCTTACTCGTCCCGTCTGCCCAGAACCAAAATAAACACACAGAAACTATATTATTTAAAACAGTGCTTGGCCCATTAGCTCTAGCTTCTTATTGGTTAACTCTTACATATTAATTTAACCCATTTCTATTGATCTGTGTATCGCCATGTGGCAGTGACTTACTGGCAAAGTTCCAGTGTCTGTCTCCAGTAGGGCTACATGGCTTCTCTCTGACTCCACCTTTTTCTCCAAGCATTCAGTTTAGTTTTCCCTGCCTACCTAAATTCTGCCCTGCTATAGGTCCAAAGCAGTTTCTTTATTCATTAATGGTAATCACAGAATACAGAGGGAAATCCCACATCAATAACGGAATACTATTCAGTCTTTAAAAGCAAGGACATTCTTTTGTTCATATGTTACAACGTGGATGAACCGTGAGGACAACATACTAGTGGAACAAGTGGGGATAGATACTGTAGGATTCCACTTATAGCTGGGCAGTGGTGGTAGCTGGAGGATTGTAAGTACAAGGCCAACCTGGACTATAGAGCAAGACCTGTGCCAAAAGCAGAGTCCACTCCTCCAAATAAAAGAACCAAGACTGCCAGTTAGTATGCAATGTCCCTAGTAGACAGCAACTTGGGAGGCAGAGGCAGGTGGATCACTGTGAGTTCAAGGCTAGCCTAGGCTGTTACACAGAGAAATCCATTTTGAAAACCAAAAACAACAACAAAAAAGATTCTACTTCTGTGAGATTCCACAGAACTATACACATGGGGGATGGGAAGATGGCTCAGGGGGTTAAGTGCTCTGCCATGCAGGCATGAGTACCCAAGTTTGGATCCCTACAACCCATGTAAAATAGATGTCTCCAATACCAGTGTTCCTACAGTGATGTGAGAGGTAAAGACAGAAGAGTCTCCAAAAGTTCATGGGCCAGCTAGGACACAGGGCAAGCACGAGACCCCATCTCAACCCAGGTAGGAGACGAGGACTGACACCTGAGGCTGTCATCTGACCCCCACGTGTACACTGTGGCACACATGCATCTGCACTCACACACGCGGACACTTACACACTGACACACACACAGATTAGACAGTTACAATGGGCCATCGTTAATATTGATTGTCAAATTGATAGGGTCTGAAGTTACCCAGGAGACAAGCCTGTGAGCGATTTTATCCAGAGCAGGTTCACTGAGGCCGGAAGACCCACCTTAAGGATGGGTGACCCCATTCTATTAATAAAGAGGAGAAAGGAGCTGTTGCTTCCTGCCTGCGGATGCACCGCCTGCCACCAGGACTTCCCCAACATGACCGACAACATTGCTCTTCTTTCCTTAAGTTGCATTGGTTGTGGCATTTTGTCACAGCCAACTGAAGTACAAATGGGAAATTCTGTATTCGATGTATTGTGTTACAAGCAGAATTAAAAAGGGAATGGTCTCTATTCTCAGAAGGCTAAGGCAGGAGTCTAGCTCATGACTTCTAGGCTACACAGGAAGACTTTGCCTTAACAAAACAAGCAAACAAAAAAGTCTGCCATGGTGGCGCATGCCTTTAATTGAAGCTCTCAGGGTGGTTGACACAGTGAGTTCCAGCACTACATAGTTAGACTCTGTCTCAAAGAAAAACAAATAAAATAAAATAGAAAAAAAAAGAAAGAGGGAGAAGATGAAGAAGAAAAAAGGACACAGTTTCCTTCTCTTTCCAAAAAGATGCTCTGCCCCTCCCCTAAAGCTCTGCCCCACCCCTAAATTTCTGTCCCACCCCTAAAGCCCTGCCCCTCCCCTAGATCTCTGCCCCCATCCCTAAATCTCTGATTCTCCCCTAGAGCTCTGACCCTCCCCTAGAGCTCTGCCCTGGGTAACCCTGCCCTGTTTCTGTGATGTGACACCCATTTCCAATCATTTTCCTCTTAGCTTGACCACAGACTCATGTTCTTGAGACAAGGACCTTGATACATATATGTGTGTTTAACTTTTAAAATATTTGTCTTTATTATTTTAAATTGTGTGTCTGTGTAGGGGTATGTTCGCATGAGTGCAGTGTCCATGGGGGTCAGACATATCAAATTCCCTTGGAACTGGAGTTGTAGTTGTGAGATGGCTAATGTGGATATTGGGAAAGGAAGACAGGTACTCTGTAGGAGTAGTGCGTAGTGCGCCATCTCTCCAGACCCATATATATACTATATACGTATGAATGATGCTGGTGATCTTATATTCGAGACTTGGTCTTCCTTTCTGAAGACATAGTATGTGCTTGTCTCAAGCCATGCATGTCTAAGTATGCATGACTGGTACAGTGAAACTGCAAAAGACTCATTAAATCAATTATGGTTCCTTTGGTTGCCCGTGCAAATAGTCTTTTGTAGTCCCAGTCTAATTAAAAATTAAAGCTGGCTTTGGAGTTAGAATGTGGTTCTCTCCTTCTCTAAACCCAAGCACGTTTATTAAAGTGAAATCCAAAATCTCTGTCTCATGTCAGAAGAGCCACCTGATATGGGACAGAGGAAAAACAAATATTTAAGGACTACTTTATCCTCGTTTGTATAGTGGTGAAAAAAAATGAAAAATAAAAAAAAAGGACTACTTTATCGCCACTAATCTCTTAATCCTTTGGTTTTATATTGACCCTTTAACAGCTTTTCCTAAAGTATAAGATTTATAAGATATATATATCTTCTTGTCATTATATTAATGGCCATATAGAGTACTAACTAATTCTAGAAAAAGGTTTCATCTACCTTCCTGTACTTAATTTGGGGTTTGAGTCTCTATCAGTTTTCTGCAGTGAACCATGAACAACCTTAGGAACCTAACAGCATCCTTAGGACGTCTCCATAAGGAGGATGGAGCCCCACAAAGACTCCTCCAGGACTATGATAACACCGCTAAGTTGAAAAACACCAGCTAAAGATCAGCTTTGAACTACAAACTGCTCAGAACAATTTCAAGGTGGCTGGCTGAGATGACAGCCTCACAGACTGCTCTCCCCAGGACTTGAGACCAGCCCTGAACTTTCCCAGTACTCAGAGACTAGACAACAAATGACACAGCTGCCTCTCTCAGGACTTGAAAATTTAGGATCCCCTAAAGATGCCATCGCTCCCAGACTGCAAGATGTAAATTTAAGAATAGGACACCTACATTTCCAAGAGGTGGGGTGGGTGGTTTTTGGTCACTCCATGTGTTATGGATATTTGTCATTGTTTGGGGGGGGGGGGGTTACAAGTTGTCATTGGTTCCAGTCAGGAGGAAAGTTGAACAAAGGAGATTAGATCAGAGTTCTTGTTTTGAAAAGAAAAAAGGGGTAAATATATGATAGGATAAAAGGGTAGAATCTACTCTGAAAAAAAGGGATGATATAGATATAATAAGATAAAATAGTATATTATTGAATCTACTTTTAGAAAGCAACTACTAGTTTTAAGTGTTTTACATTGGATTGGAATTTTGTATATTGTATACAAATTTTGTATATATATATATATACAAGTTTGAGGTTAATTTTTTTAAAATATTTATTTATTTATTATGTATACAACATTCCTTCCATGTATGCTTGCAGGCCAGAAGAGGGCACCAGATCTCATTACAGATGGCTGTGAGTCACCATGTGGTTGCTGGGAATTGAACTCAACCTCTGAGCCATCTCTCCAGACCAAGGTTAATTTTGTTAAGACAAACTGTACATACATTTCTAATCTTGTTCAAGGTATTGTACCTATACAGCTCATTTAACAGTGTAATGCAAATTTCTAGTCCTTGAAAGTATTATTACCAAGTGTTTAGGATAATAAAGAAATGCAGGATGGTAATTAGTCACTTATTACAATCAAACTTATAGTTACATTAAGTATGTTTTCAAGGTCAAACGTATATTTTAGAGAGACAGGTCATCCTCAAACACTTCAGAGATCTACAGAATATGGCATTTAAGATGTTTTGATAACATAGGTTCTTTTTGGGCTGGAGAGATGGCTCAGTGGTTAAGAGCATTGCCTGATCTTCCAAAGGTCCTGAGTTCAATTCCTGGCAACCACATGGTGGCTCACAACCATCTATCTGTAATGAGGTCTGGTGCCCTCTTCTGGCCTGCAGACATACACACAGACAGAATATTGTATACATAATAAATAAATAAAAGAATTTTTTAAAAAATAGGTTCTTTTTTCTTTTTCTTATGACAATGAGACATGTCTGCTCCTGACAGCACCTATCTACTTCAGAGAAGATTATGGGCATCAAAGAAATGCCACATAGAGTTTACTTTCTTTGTGGCAAAAGTAAACCACTGGGCAAGAAAGTGCCCTTGCCCCAATTGCTGACAGTGTGCTGTCCTAATGGGACAAGCAGGACACAAAAGAGAGTGACTACCACACCTTGTCCAGACAAAGCAGGAAAGTCCTTCAAAAACCTTGCTTCATAGAAAAGTTTGTCAGATATTCTAGCCCTGTAGGCTGAAGACAGATGCCCCAATATTTGGTTGACTATCCAGGCAGCCAGCTGTTTCTGTCATTTCTCACATTTTTTGGAAGTCGCGTGCTTACACTTCCCGATTACTCAGTTAATATTATTTCCTTCTTGAGTCTCTGAGGTAGCTGAAGACTAGATAGTTTAGTTAAGTTTTTATTGTTATGAGACTCAGAAAAGAAATTCACTAAAGAAATAAAAAGTATATAAGGCTGAAAGACATCAAAAGATAGTTTTGGGTAGTAATGCAAGCTATAATAGAAAGTAAATTAGGTACAAGACTTTGGACTCACCAGCACAGGATAGATGTGGCATATCTTCTCTAAATTTGTCAAATGCAAATGGACTAGACATTGTTGGTGTATTTATTGCCTGTGCATGTTATATATGGTTATTGTACTTATTGTATAAAACTTTCTTATACTAGTTACAGCCTTCCTTTTTTATTTTAGACAAAAAAGGGAAATGTAGTGATATTTCATTTGTATTTTAATAAATAAAGATTGCCTTGAAGACCAGTAGGTAAGACTAAGCAGCTAAAGGCCAGGCAGTGGTGTCTCACACCTTTAGTCCCAGGCCTAGGGAGTCACACACCTTTAATAACAGCTCTAGAGAAATACAAGCTGGGATGAGAAAGGAACGCATTCTCTTTCAGGGTGAGGATTTCTTAGAGGTAAGAGCTCTCTGGTGGGTTGGCTGCTTTGCTTTTCTGATCTTCAGAATGAACCCCAATATCTGTCTCTGGCTTTTATTAATCATGTACAAGTCTTCACAGGGTTTTGAAGGATACATAGGTGTGCTTGCCTCTGCCTCTGCCCTGGTTTGTATGTTGAGTGCTCACCCAAGACTCATGAATGTCACCACCACTTTTGCCGTGCCGTGACCTGCCGTGTGTGTCCCTCCACTGCCGCTGGGTCTGCCACTTCTCCCTTCCAGAACTTTCTCTAGATCCACTGCCTCTGAGCTGGTCTCATCCTGAGAGTGGGAGGTAAAACCAAAGCAGGTGGCATGCAGCCAGGGACTTGAAATGACTCAACTGTAACCCTAGTGTCCCAGGCCATCTGAGCCATTTCCAGTTTTACAGGATTAAATTAATGCTTGGATTAAAACAAAACAAAACAAAACAAAACAAATAAACAAAAAAAACTACCCAGTGTGCTTGCAGCCTCCCCCCTTCCTCTCTCCTCCCAAGACAGAATAACTCAGTTTTCCCCAGGAGAGCATGACCGGTTAGCAAGAGGCAGAGTTCCAATCTTGCTCCTTTTCTTTTCTGTCCCCTCACCCACCCCAGCCGCGCTGCCATCCCTTGAAACCCGGCACCCTGGGGTGTCCCTGGGGGAGGTGGCCCATCTCTCTTTACAAAGAGGCAGGATTGGGCTAATAAGAACCAGCTGTGTTGGTGGTGGGTTTCACCCCACCCCTCCCCTGCCCTTGCTCTGATAGCTGTGAGAAACTGATGACAACCTGTTTGACCTCTGACCTCCGAACTTGACCCGTTGCTAATACCTCCAGCTGCTGATTGCTGCTGCAGCCCTTTGTCTCGGGCTGTTTGGGAGCCTGGACAGACAAATGATTTCTATTTGTCCTCTGGTGCCGCGGATGGAGCTGATCGATAGAACCCGCGAATGATGTCAAGGATTTGTCACCGTGGCTTATGAATGACAAAAACGTTCCTCGACCCCCCACTCCACCTTTCTCCCCTCCCCAAAGAAACACCTTTTGGGGGAAAAAGGCTGAAAGCCAGAAAAGGCATATTGATTTTTTTTTCGCTTTCTTAAATAGCCGCTCCAGCCACAAAAGAGAGAAAGACAACACTTTTCTGTGCTAAAATGCAGCAAAAAGCCTCCCAGAGAACAAGACTGGTGATTAGATCGGCTAGTGCAGTTAAGCACCACAGGCCGCGCACACCACAACTGCTCAATTTGGTCTGCCGAAGGTTGGACCAATTTCTTATCGGTTCCCAGCAGCTCAGACATGAGGGAGCTCTAGAGAAGGCTTTATGCTCCTCTTCCTTCGCCCATCTACCCCCAGCT
Source organism: Chionomys nivalis (assembly GCF_950005125.1). Taxonomy (NCBI): domain Eukaryota; kingdom Metazoa; phylum Chordata; class Mammalia; order Rodentia; family Cricetidae; genus Chionomys; species Chionomys nivalis. Next base: position 65,345,001 of record NC_080092.1, read on the forward strand.
CAGGAACAATTTCTGCCCCCCCCACCCCGCCCCTTCCTCTTCTTCTTTCCCTGATTAGGCATGAGGGGGAACCCTGGAATATGCTCCGGAACCAGCATCCAGCCTGTCATTGGAGATATATAAGCATCCTTTGGACGGTGGATTTGCATCTTTAAGAGATACCTTCACAGAAACCTGCTTGCCAGTCCCCGGGAAGCCCAGCCTCCAGCAGGATGCTCTGGGGAAGATGTGGGAGGGGTTTGAGACTGTTATTTGAGGGGATGCATTTGTTGAGTATTGACAGAAGTCACAGGCCTCAGTGGAAATGAAATCTTCAGGTGACTCAGAGGCACCAGGGCAGGCGACTTTGCAGACAGTAAGCAGAGACTCAGTTTTCCAATCTGTGAGAGGGAAATGCAATTGAATCTGCCTCACAAAGGTGATGAGATTATTCGTTGGGGTAATCGAGGTAAAGCAGCTGAATTCTCTTGTGGTGTTTGCGGTCAGGTCTTGTTTTAAAGATAACTTTAACCACTAGTGTTTGAAGACTTGCTACTCTCTGGAGATGCCCCAACAGATTGATGGCACCAGGCTGAATAGAGACACACCTCTACCCAAACCAGGACCTGGGTGTGGAGGTGGTCACAAAGCTGAGAGAAGGGAGCTCTGGCAGGATGCTATTCTCTCTCTCCAACCACAGGCCTTGGGCATAGGCTGCAGTCACAAAAGTCACACAGAAGGATACAGGGCAGTTTAGGTCCTTCCTGAACAGTTGAACTATCACACAGTTACCGTCTGCCTCAGGTTTCTCCCACCTATCTGCCACATCATCACCAGAGTTACCTTCCCATCTCAAATCCACTCTGACAGCCCTATTTAGATCCCTCTCATCACAGCTCCTCGCTGTCTTCCGGATGAAGCCTAACTCCTTATCCTGGCCTTCCAGGCCCTCCCAGGTAGAGTCTGGCCTGTCACTCCAGTATCCCCTCAGGCTACGGTCCTTATCTTGGGGCCACTTGTTTGGGATCATGTTTAGCACATCTCTTGTGTGGCCCCTTGCCTAGAAAACCCCTTTATTTCCATTTTAGTAATAATTCTCACTCCATTCCCCAGCCTCCAGCCTATGGGACTGTATTTCCAACAGAATGAATCTGTCCACATTTCCCTTCTGCCTTGATTGGGGTCTTCTGGTGCAGAAACCAGGCTGTGCTGGAGACACCAGTGTGCTAGATAGCATGGCTGAAAAGTGCTTGAACTTTCTAGAATCCATCAAAAAATAATCACCACCAATCAAAAAATAATAGTAATGTTATTAATGCCCGGGCTATTGCAGTTGGTGACTTATATTACTGTGAACTTAGGGTTTTGCCCATGCCATGCAGAGTTACCTGACAACCTTTCTTTTTTATATTTTGGATGGGACTCATGAGGCTACTTAGGCAGGCCTTGAACTTATAACCCTCCTATTTCAGGCTCTTGAGTAGTCGGGTGTGATGGTTAACCTTGATTATAACTTGGTTAGATTTAGGATCACTACTGAAGCACGCTTTGGGGTATGTCTAGGAGGGGTTCCAGACTGAATAAAGAGGAGAAAGTGAGCTGAGCAGTGATATTTGCTTCTCTCTGCTTTCTGACTACTAATGCTATGTGACCAATTGCCTCATGTTCCTGCCACCATGCCTTCCTTGCCATAATGGACTACACCCTCAAGTTGTGAGCCAAAATATACCCTTCCCTCATTAAGTCACTTTTTGTCAGGTATTCTGTCCCAATAATAAGAAAAGAAACTAATATAGGAAATTGGTACCAGGAGTGGGGTATTGGTGATCAACCTGACTATGTGGTTTGTAGGCATCAGGTCTGCAGAAAGAACATGGAAGGATTTAGAGATGAATGGTAAAGAAGCCTTAGAATGCAGTCAACTTAGCTTAACGTTTTGGGTGAGTTTTGAAGACCAGAATGCTGAGAGAAATGTGGACATTAGAGGTCTGACTCATGAGGTTTCAGAAGAGAAGAAAGACTCTTGAGAACTGGGCTGGAGGTCATTCCTGTTATAGTCTGGAAAATAATTAAGTTATATTTTGTCCTTGTCTTGAGATTGTAAGGATGAATTCAACAGTAATGGACTAAATCTTCTGCCTGAAGGAAATTTCAAGCCAAGGTAGCATTCAGATGTGGTATAGTTATTGACCACCAAGGTTATTCAGGTTGAGAGAGAGAGAGAGAGAGAGAGAGAGAGAGAGAGAGAGAGAGAGAGAGAGAGAATAGTTTGGTATGGAAGAGAGTGTACATGAGTAAAAAGTTAGAGGTTAGAAACAAGGGGGCTGAGAATATAGCTGTAATTGTCAAGGAACTTGGTGCCATTAATGAGAAACTTTTCACTCTTTACTGGGGTAATAGGAAAGATCCTCTGAGGGCAAGACTCCACCCAATCAGAAGGCTCCAAATTGGGAAAAATGCAAATTTGTTTGGAAAGAGAGAACTTGGAATAAGAAGTCCATTGCTTACCTCAAGAGTATACAGAGACCTCTGTAGCTGTGGTCTAAGGGAGCTCCAGGCTACATCTTGGGCTGGTGGCAGAATTTGGCATCATCCACATGGTATTGGCTTGGAAGGCATGAAAGACGTGAGAGCAAGTGGACAATGGATGCTTGCACCAAGGTTCCAGAGGGAGACTGAGATGGTGAAACCTCAGTTGCAATGAAGAGCCCAGTATGCTGGAAGATGCCAGGACCATGGGATGTGTGACAAGGAAAGCTGCAGGCATAGAATACAGTCAGCACAAGCTGAGAGCCTGGAGCTGCTGCAAAGGGATGGTTAGCTTTGTCCTGCTGATTTGCATCTTGCTTTGGTGCAATATTTTCTTGCTGTGCACCCCTTGCCCCCTTCTGGAATAGGGGTGTTTATTCCACACCACTGTGTACTGGACATATGTAACCTGTGTTCTGATTTTACAGAGACTCACAATTAAAAGGTTGCCATGAGTCTCAGAAGCCCTTCTGGATTTAGGGATTTTGAAGAGGGTTAGAACTGTTAATGTTGCAAAGCCTTTAAGAGATGATATAACTTCATGGGATAGTGAGGGAATGCCACAATTTAAAAGGGACGTGCTTGATACAGGGCAGATTTGTGACAGCTAATCTTCATTTGGTAACTAAACTAGACCCAGAATCATTATGAAATCCCATACCTGGGTGTATTTGAGTTATTAGGGTGTTTTCAGAAAGGTCTTTGTGGTTTTGTTTTTCAAGACAGGGTAGCCCTGCTGGCCTGGAACTCACTCGTAGACCAGGTTAGCCTTGAAATCGCAGATCCACCTGCCTCTCCCTTCCAAATGCTGAAATTGAAGGCATGTGCCACCACTGCCTGACTACTTCCAGGAAGGTTTAACTGAAGAGGGAAGTTTCAACCTGGATGTGGGTTTCAATATCCCATGGAGTGGGGTTCCTGACTGAATTAAAAGGAAAAATGAACTGAGAACCAACATTCATCCCTCTGTGTTTCCTGGCTATGAATACACATTGATCAGCTGCCTCAAGCTCCTTTCACCCCACCTTCACCCTAATGAACTGTACCCTCAAACAGTGAGTCAAAGTAACCTTTCTCTTTGTAGGTTCCTTTTGGAGGTATTTTGTCAAGATAAGAAAAATTAACTGATTCACCAGGACTATGGATCTTAGCTACCAAGTCTGGCTGGATGGTGACAATGATGATGATGATGATGATGGTGATGATGGTGATGGTGATGATGATGATGGTGGTGGTGATGATGGTGGTGATAATGATGGTGATGATGATGGTGGTGATGATGATGATGATGGTGATGATGATGATGATTGATGATAATAGTGATGATGGTGGTAAAGGTGATGGTGATAATAATGATGGTGATGATAATGATGGTGATGATGATGGTGGTGATGATGATGATGATGGTGGTGGTGGTAAAGGTGATGGTGATGATGATGGTGATGATAATGATGGTGATGATGATGGTGGTGATGATGATGATGGTGGTGGTAATGGTGATGGTGATGATGATGGTGGTGATGATGTTGGTGAAGGTGATGGTGATGATAATGATGGTGATGATGATGATGATGGTGATGATGATTGTGGTGGTGATGATGGTGGTGATGATGGTGGTGGTGATGATGGTGGTGAAGGTGATGGTGATGGTGGTGATGATGATGATGATGGTGATGGTGATGATGATGGTGGTGATGATGGTGGTGATGATGATGGTGATGATGATGGTGGTGATGATGGTGGTGGTGATGATGGTGGTGATGATGCTGGTGGTGATGATGGTGATGAAGGTGATGGTGATGATGGTGGTGGTGATGATGGTGGTGGTGATGATGATGATGGTGGTGATGATGGTGGTGATGATGGTGGTGATGATGATGGTGATGATGATGATGGTGATGGTGGTGATGATGATGGTGCTGCTGATGGTGGTGGTGATGACGGTGGTGGTGATGGTGGTGGTGATGATGGTGGTGATGATGATGGTGATGATGATGATGGTGATGGTGGTGATGATGATGGTGCTGATGATGGTGGTGGTGGTGATGATGGTGGTGGTGATGATGGTGGTGGTGATGGTGGTGGTGATGATGGTGGTGGTGATGATGGTGGTGAAGGTGATGGTGATGATGATGGTGGTGATGATGGTGGTGGTGATGATGGTGGTGAAGGTGATGGTGATTATAATGATGGTGATGATGATGATGGTGGTGATGATGATGGTGGTGGTGATGGTGGTGAAGGTGATGGTGATGGTGATGATGATGGTGGTGGTAAAGGTGATGGTGATAATGATGGTGATGATGATGGTGGTGATGATGGTAGTGGTGATGATGATGATGATTATGATGGAGACAGGGTCTCCTATCTCCCAGACTTGTCTGGAACTTACTACATAGCTGTGGATGACTTTGGGCTTCTTTTTCCCTCTACCTCTCAAAAGCTAGGACCACAGAAGTATATCACCATATCCAATTTATGGGGTTTGGGGGAATCAAAGCCCAGACTTCATGCTTGCTGTGTGAGTATTCTACAAACTGGGCTATATCCCTGGCCCTGCTCAGCCTTTTTAAACACTGTAAATATAGCAAACTCATTGCAGAAATATTATGCAATCTGGCAGAGCATTTTAAAAGGAGGAAACTACTTACAAAACTCCTTTGTATTGATGAGGGTGTTTCTTCAAGTGACTAAAAAACAAAAAGAAAATCCAGGCGTGGTGGCACATGCCCGCAACCATGGCACTTGAGAGACAGAAGCAGGAAGATCAGAAATTCAAGGTCAACCTTGGCTACACAGAAAGTTCTAGGCCAGCCTGGGCTACATGAGACCCTGCCTCAAGAAACAAAAATAAAACAGTTCCAACTGGCTTCAGCTAAAGGAGATTGTAGGATATTAGGACAGATTAGGAAGGGGTGAAGCTGGTTTCAAATGAGGCCTGAGCCATCTCAAATGATACGATCTAGACTGGAACTTCCTTCCCTTCCTTTCCCTCCCTTCTCCTTGTCCTTCCTTCTGTTCTCCCTTCCCCCGCCTCTCTTGGTATTCTTCTAAGTAGTTTTATACATGGGTGTTTCCTTCGTGGTTCCAGGCAGGTCAAGCACTTTTAAGTTTCACCCCCACCCCCAGCTCCCGGTTCAGCATGGAAGACTACGGCGCTGTCCTCCACAGAGGCCACACCAGTGCCTCCCATCTCACCCGTTCTTTTGCCAGGCAGTCTTATCAAGAAGTGGAGCCTCACTTGGCTGCTTTAGGTCTGAACAAGTCTTAGTGACCACATATACCCATTAGAACGTGAAGCCTTGCAGCTTCTGCCATGGTCTATTGCATAGTCTCTCTCCAGGTCCTTCCGTTTGATATCCCTGATCCCTGGAACCAAGCTGCTGCCTGTCAAAAGCTTGTGTCACACACCAGCTGTGTCTATGTGGTGAGGCCAACGGTTCCAGGCTCCTGGGCATGGCAGGTGTCCACTGTATTGTTTTAATCTTACACTGAACCTGGCTGGAGCTTGACGATTCTGCATAGATTGACTTGTCAGCAAGCCACTCTCCTTTCCCAGGACGGACATTACAGGCATGTGCTGCTGTGCCCGGCTTTGATGTGGCTGCTGGGGACTGAACTCGGGACCTCATGCTCTCATGGCAAGTATTTTTCCCACCGAGTCATCTCTCCCTCTCCATATTTTCCTTTGGATAAATATCAGGAGGCTGAACTGTAGCTCCTAAGGTCATGTACATTTGTAATAAGGCCTCTTATGATTTTTAAACCAACTTCCAGAAAGTTCTTGAGATTCCTGCTATCCACATGGGGTGGGCCTTTTCTCACACTGTTATCAGCATGGGATAGTTACCAACCACAAGGTGAAGAAATGATTGCCGGTTACTGCTCTAATTTGAATTTCTTCGATTACTAGTGAGGTCAGGGACCTTCTCATATCTACATCGACTATCATTATTTCTTCTTTTGCAATATTGCCTAATCGTACCCTTTGACCAGTTTTTATATTGCAGCGTTTGTATATTTTATTATTGATCTATGGAACCTTTTTTATATATGAGAGGGCCAATCTTTTGCTGGCCACACACCTTACAAGCATCTTTTGTACCTAAGTTTTCAGAGGGGGCACTCAAATCAGATAAGCAAAAGCCTTGAGAAGACAATGTGAGCCTTCCAATGCACTTGGCAGCTGCAAGATAATTTAATTAGAATTTAGCTAGAGGAGCTGCAGAGGGAGAGAGGGCCCAGGCGCAGAGAAAAGAGAGGCCAAAAGACTGACCGTAGCTGGAAGAGGCTATGAACGGTAGCTACTCATGGCTCCCAGCAGTCCATGCCTGGAGAATTCCCCTCGAGGAGCAGGCTCCCTTCCCTGTAGATTCCACCCCTAGGAAGCCTGCCACTAGTGGGTAAGTGGCAGGAGGGGATGAAAAGCCCAGCCCCTCAGCTCAAGGAAAGACGGACACTTGGGTGCAGGTGGTGTTGCTGGGACTTCCTGAGATCTCGCTGAGTCTCTCAGAGGCTGCCTTGTTTAGTTCCTCTGCATCTGCCTCTTCATCCCCCACTTCCCCCATTGCTTTTCTGGCTCTGCTGCTAAGGACCTTATGTCTGAGTCAGAACTGTACAGTCAGGAGCAGCAGGGGAAGAGACTAAAGGGGAGGGCAGGGAGGATGGTTCCCCCAAAGCCAGGCTGTGAATGGGGTCAGTGTTCCCATTGCTGAGGGAAATGGGATGGGGTGTTGCCCTTGGCTGCTTTTCTGCCACAGACTGACACCTTGATTCCCTTCAGGACACTGCTTGCACATTCCTGGGGGCTGGATATGATTCACTCACAACTCCAGAGATGTGCTCCGGATATATTCTGTCTATGTGACTTGTCACCCATCCTTGCCTACAGCCATAGTGGCTGATCCAAGTTGTCTTAGTTACTTTTCTATTATTGGGAAAACACCTTGACCAAGGTGACTTGTAAAAAAAAAAAAAAGTGTTCAATTGGACTTAGTGTTCCAAAGAGTCAGAGTCCATGCTGGCAGAGTATGGAGGAGAACACCTTGATGGGCAAGTAGGAGGCAGACAGGAGCACACTGGGAATGGACTTTTAAAACTTCAAAGCCCACACCCCAGTGCCAGAGCTGCTCCAACAAAGCAATACCTCCTAATCCTTCCCAAATTGGATCATCAATAGGAGACGGAGTGTGTGTGGGGGGTGTCTGTTCTCATTCAAAGCGCCACGAAAGTTTAGAGGTCAGACAGAGCCAATGAAATGCTGGGGCTTCTGGGAGGGGAAGCTGATCTTTCCCACCAAGCGTGTAGGTATTAGTGTAGCACAGCTGCTTTTGTCACCTGTGGAGCCGGAAGCTGGTGGCATCAGGAGCAAATGAACTGAGGAGGACTCTGCTGACACCTAGAACAGCATTGTGAGAAGAACCAACAAATTTACTGCTTTCCAAAGATGTCTAAAGAGGCCGTTCCTGCCCTCTATACCGTGAGTCTCAGCAGATACGTGTGTTATGAGCTCAGCGATTTGCACGGAGGCATGGAGGAGCCCAGCAAGCCTGTCCCAGCTACAGCCAAATGTGCACCCCACTATGTCCTCCTGCCATGCTAAGTATCCCCAGCTATGCCCCGTTACCAGTGAACTCTGCCAGAGTGAGGTGGTCACTATGGGGACAAACTCATACTGCTGTGAACATCTGGTGAAGTGGTCAGTTCTCTGAGCTCCTCGGGTGTTCCCAACCCTTTGCAGCCCTCAGGAATTCATTTCTCCTTTCTCTAGGATGGAGCAAAGGCATCCAGGCCTTGCTTTGTCATTCCTCAAGGGTTGGAGGACAGGTAAGAATTCGAGTCTTGAAAAGAGACATCTTGATATTTACAACCAGGTAGCCTGAACCTCTGTCTCTCTGAGATGCCAGCCCTCCATCCATACTGTGGACAAACCTGTTGTCTTCCAGGAACCCCAGTGCAGAAAGTCTATAAAGCAAGCCTCAGGGCCTGGCCCATCTCCCCAAGGGGCTTTGTGGGGGACTGGGAGACTTCTGTCCTGCCCTCCTCCTATGCCATTGCTGGCTTTTGTGTCTGACCCAGAAGCAAGTGTCACACTGGGACCAGAGGGAACCAGGGAGACACCAGAAGAGCTTGCATTCCTCATCAGGAGACAAAATAGACAGAAACCTAGGCCCTGCCTAGCTTGAATTCCCAAGGAGTGTCAGTTACCTCCCCCAATGCAGGTGCGCACCATGTTCTGAGTGGCAATGGATGGGGGGGGGCAGTGCACAAGGAAACAACAACTCTTGTCATCTCTTGGCCAAGATCCCAGTCTGCCCACTGTGAGCCTCAGACAGGGAACTCACCCTTGTCAGGTGCAAAGGGGTTGAATACCCCAAGAGAAAACCGGTTGTATGTTGAGGTCAGATCAATGTCAGAGAGAGGGGATGGTCCCACACAAGAGGAACAAACTGTGTACAGAAGAGCCTGTGCTCAGGATTGTAAAGGTGAATCGGGCTGTAAAGAAAGCCTGTTCAGGCTCAGGCTTTGGTGGGGGGGCGGGGGATTCTTTGGCAAGAAGTGGCCGGAGCAGGCTTCTGGGTGCAGTGGAACTCTGCCAGTGCTGAGGAAGCCAGGACAGGAGACCCTTGGGAGGCAGGTGGTCTGGGGGAGTGCCCGCTGGGATCTGAATGAGGGCGGTAATGATGGTGGGGGACCGTGGGATAAGTTCACGGCTCTGTCTCCCTAGGGAGAGTGTGTGTAAGGAGCTGCCTCTGCATGAGCCTCGGAGGGCGCCTCCCCACTCGGCAAGCTCCATGTTGGCCACCTGTTCCCACCACTGGGTGATCTGGGCAGCAGGGATCATTAACCCAAGCCATGAACTCACTCTGCCTCCCATGCATCTGGCCGGATAGAAGCCCCTCCTCCACTTCCACTCCCCAACCTCCAGGCCTCTGCCCAGCTAGATATTTCTCTCCCTTGGAGGAACATGCCTGCTACTGCCATTTCAGGTCCCATCCCTCAGCACATATGGAGGCACCCAAATCACATGACCTCTCTGAGAAAGAGGGAGTTCTGAGACCTAAGGGTAGCTTCCATCTTTGCTGCTCACTGGCCCCGTGCCCTTAAGCAACTAGTATCTTCAGACCGTCAGCTTTCTCTTCTGTGAATTGAGGATAAATACTCCCCAGACACACACACACACACACACACACAGAGAGAGAGAGAGAGAGAGAGAGAGAGAGAATAGAGAGTATATAAGGACACCCATAAACCCTTGAAGTACTGCTTAAACTCTGTGTTTCCCTTCACCCACTTAGCTCTCTGTTGACAGCTGACAAAATCCTAGAGTGTGAACACACCTCTGGACTCCCACACCCATGACCCTTTGCCAGGCCTCTTGCACCCTGGGATGGGGAGAGCTTCGTCAGAAGCACAAGCCGGCTGCACTCACATCCCCTGTGACCAATGCGGAAATGAATCAAAGGAGGAAGGAATCTATCAGGACTGATTTCTCAATATGGTAGGCTCCTTGGTTCCTGGAAACCTTCCCAGAAGATAATCCATTAAGTACTCTGCTCAGATACATTGTTGCATGGAATTGATGTGACTCTGTCATACAATTCGTCAGGAGATGGGGGAAAGGATATGATGGCTTGCTAAGATAACCCTCATCCATCTGACTTCCTACACACCATACGTATAGATTGTCATGTGCCCTGTGGGGGACAGGGTCTGGGGTTTGTAACACTTCAAACCAGCTATGCAACCTTGGAGGTGGGCACTGTTTGGGCTGAGGAGAAAATGTCTTTCGTGCCCTCTCCGAGCCTCTCATTTCCTCCTGAATGGCAATCTGAATGAAAACTATCGTAAATCCCAAGGATAACAGCTGTGCTCAGCACTGCACCTGCTTGTTGGATGGATGAATGAACTCAGTAAGAGCCCCAGTTTGGGCTCTTTTTTCCTCTCTGGGTCTGAGTTTATTTCCTGTCAAATGCATGTGCTGAAGAGCCTGGCTCTTGGTTCCCTGTCAGGTCAGGCTTCTATGAGCTGTCTCGGGGCTGAAGTTGAGGGTTAGAGTAGGGTAGCAGGGAATGTGGGGTCTGTGTCTTCATGCCCCGAGGCTCAGGCTGCCCTCTGCGTTTCAGGGCATGGATGGCAGGTATGCATTCCTGTTCCCACGAGGCTGCCTGGCTTGGGAGAGTGACCCAAGCTGCAGCCCCGCACTGACCTGCTCTTAACCCCCAGCAAAGTTACACAAACTCCTCCACGCTCTGCTGACAGCTGGGCCACCATGGCTACACCAGGCAAAGGAGGGAACAATGCTTCTCCTTGTGCCCTCAGTCCTTCAGTCTCCTCACACCAGGCAGAGGAACACAATGGCATATGGGAGGGGCACCTGGCTCAGATTTCAATGGAGCCTGGAAACTGGATCTATCTTCCTCCCTATCAGAACTGTGGGATACAGAGGAAGCTGGAGCCTGAGTCTCAGCAGGGTCTCACTTTCTCTTCTCCATCCCTTCAGCAATACACTGGACCTCATGGTGATGATGGACAGGAAAGAGCCACACAGAAGTCAGCAAGCCTGGGTCCTGTTGTGCTGCGGTCAAGGAAGATATCAAGGGGTGGACTCCTTGGGGCTTAGAAGGCAGGATACAGAACCAGAATACCTACTCCAATTGTCTCTGACAGGCCCCTACAGTCTGACACTCCATTTCCTCATCAATCGAAGTAGTCCCTACCTCCAGGATCATGGTGAGAAAAAAAATAGGCCCTTATACTTACAGGCTTAGTGGGAAGGAAGGTACATGTGGCCCTTCTTCAGCTTCCAGAGGAAAAGCAAATTGTTTGAATTGTCTAACACAGACCAGAACTACTTAAAGTACATGAAACTAGCTGTCAAAATTGTGAAACATAATCACAGTTTTGATTGCTTTTTGGCGGCATAAAAATTTGCAAATTTTTCATCAGGCAAGAAAAGAAAAACAAAGAATAACGATCGTCAACCCATCACTCCTCCCATTGTGTTTGCATGCCCGTCTGAATTAGTTTGCTCGTGTTGACACACGCTCAGCCCTGCCTCGCTCGAGACACACATTTCTTATTCTTCTTCACTCATTTTGTATTTAGGCTCGAGTTGTATGGTGTTTGGTTCTTTTCCAGATAACTGCCTTTGTTTGAAAACAATGTCAAAGATTCTTTTCTCTCTGGCAGGCTGCCACCGCCACGTCTCTCTGAAGCCTCTGTCCCTATGCCCTTCTCCTTTGGTGACCTCTCTTCTGCCTCAGGATCTGCCCCTCCATTTGCTTGGTTAAGAATTCCAGATAGAAAACAAACAGGAAATCCTCAGTGTTTCAGAGTGAGATAAAGCACCATGACCTGGCTGAGATGTTTCAGCACCAGGGACAGCGACATCCACGGGGAGGGAACTGTGACGTGTCACCTCTCCGATACTCAAGATTCAAGAAACCGGCCGGAGAGGACTAGAGGTGAACAAGGCCATCTTCGAAAGTTCTGACAGCCTGTGGTTTCAAGTTCACCTTCCTTTCATTTCCCTCTCTCTATTCCTCCCTTCCTCCTTTTGTTTTCTTTCTTGATAAGGAAGGTCCATTCACTTTAGTGGCTTGGTTGCCGCAGGCCAGACAGAGAGGTCTAAGATCGAGCTCCCAGTGCAAGGAGCAGCAAATAGCCCAGCAACTCTAGGAATACGACTGTGGCTAGTTGTTTGACCTGCTCCTCTGTTGCTGGCTACCTAGAGTCATTCAACAGGGGCTGACCCAAGGCTGAGCCGGTAGTGAAGAGCCTGGAGCTTTACATGATGGGCAGGGCTGCCCTGCTCCAGCAGCTGTAGAATAACAGCCAAGCTCCATCCAAGAACCTTGCTACCATGTCCCCAAACATGACACCAGGTCGTAGATGGACCCATACTTAGAAAATCTTCAGGAGGGGTCAAGAATTAACAGGAGCACATGAGGAAGCAATATCACACCACTCCATGTGCCTCATGTAGCCCAGGCTGCCCTCAATCTTGCTAGAGAGCCAAGGATGACCTCGAGCTCCTGATCTGCTTGTCTCTACCTTCTGAATGTTGAGATTTCATGTGATGCTAGGAATTGAACCCAAGGCTTTGTGCATGCTAAGCAAACGCTCTACCAACTGAGTCACATCCCCACACTAACTGGGCTTCATTTGCATTTTAAAATAAGTTTTTATTTTGGTGGGGGGGATGGAGAGAGAGAGGATGGGGGTTTTGTAGATCCTGGTGCATGTGTGGAGGTCAGAGGGCAACTTTCATAAGTTGATTCTTAAATTGGTTTCTCTCCTTCTACCAAAGATTGGGTTCTAGGGTTGAACCCAGACCTTCAGGTTTGCACAGCAAGCATTCTCACCCGCAGACCACCTGGGCCCTAGCTGGACTGTAGTAAAAGGAGAGAAGACTTGGGTTCGATTCGTCCATCATAAATGCTTTTCTCCATTTAGTGGGAGATGTACAGAAGAGAAATGGAAAGTGCCCCCCCCACGCACACACACCCTGCAAAGGGAAAGGAAATTTATTGAGTTGAGCACATGCTAAATGCTTCCCCGTGTACTGCAAATGTCCTGGGGTCTCATTGCCCCTGCTCAGTCTCATCCAATCACTTCCCCCATCCCTCTGCTGCTGCTATGCTCCTGTCTGAAGCACCTTAGTCTTTTGGATGGAGTCAGATGGGTGTTTCCTTCAAGCTTTGGAAGCACAAGAGCCTCAAAAAAGCCATGGAGGCTAATCATTCATGTTAGTTAAAGCCCAGAGAGAGAAAGACACATGTCCAGGGTCACTCAGTAATGTCTCTCCTTAGTCAGATAGCTCAGGAGCTAGGGATTGATGCCCAGTGCTTAATCATAGCACTGAGAAATCTCTGCCTGACCCTCAGGCTTTGGCTCTGTCTCTGACAATCCTAGCCTCCAGATTCTTAGTCTATGAAATGAAGAGATTGAATCAGAGTATCCTAAGGTAGGCAGGTATGGTGGCACACACCGTAATCACAGCACTTGAAAGGTATATGCAGAAGGACCAGAGTTCAAAGCCAACCCCAAATGCATAGGGACTTTGAAGCTACCATGGGCCACATGAAGCAATTGTCTGCAAAGAGGATTATTCTAAGTCTCTCTTCAGGATGTAAACTTAGCTTATTTATGGCCAAACCTCCAGCCTCTCAGATTATGGTCCCTTTTTAGCAATGCTGGGGTGCCAGGCAAGACTACAGAGCCCCCCACTCCCTTCCATGGTGAATATACAGGTGGGGAGCAGGTATGGTGCTCAGCCATGCTCTGCGTCTGTGCTGGCCATTTTTATGTCAGCTTGACACAAACTAAAGTCCTTTGAGAGGCGAGAACCTCAATTAAGCCTACAGACTGTAGGCAAGCTTACAAGGCATTTTCTTAATTAGTGATCAATCGGGGAGGGCCCCATCCATTGTGGGTACTATGCCTGGGTTGGTGGTCCTAGGTTCTATAAAAACGCAGGCTGAGCAAGCCATGGGGAACAAGCCAGTAAGCAGCCTCTGTTTAATCCCAAATTCTGGGATTAAAGGGTTTCTCCTCACTTTTTTTTTAAGATGAAGAAACTACTGAGGTAGATGGTTCTGCAGGACAAATGGATTCTCTTTGATCCTAGGAGTCCCAAAGTGCAGAAGTGGGAATAGAGAAGAAAGAAGTTCTCAGGAGTTCCTATCCTGATTCCCATCTATGAAGAACAGTGATGTGAAAGTATAAACCAAATATACCCTTTCCTCCCCAACTTGCTTTTTTTAAAAAAGTTTTTTAAAATTAATTTTTAAAAATTCACGTGCAAAAAAAAAAATTCACGTGCACTAATGTTTTGACTGCTGCATGCATGTCTGTGTGAGGGTATCAGATCTCCTGAAACTGGAGCTACAGACAGTTGTGAGCTGCCATATGGGTGCTGGAAATTAAACCTGGGTCCTCTGGAAGAGAAGCCAGTGCTCCTAACCTTTGAGCCATCTCTCTAACCCTCCCCCAACTTGCTTTTTGGTCATGGTGTTTTATCACAGCAATAGTAACCCTAAGACAGCCTCTCTTTACCAGAAGATACCAGATGATATAAGACCTGGAAGATGGTATCATTCCCCTTACCTTTAAAAATAAATAATTTTTTTTTGCTGAGCATGATGACCATGCCTCTAATTCCAGCACTTGGGAGGCAGAGACAGGTGGATCTCTGTGAGTTCAAGGCCAGCCTGATCTACAGAATAAGTCCCACGCCAGCCAGGACTGTTACACAGAGAAACCCTGTCTCAAATGCAAAAATAAATAAATAAATAAATAAATAAATAAATAAATAAATAAATAAATAAAAAATAAAAATAACTTTAAAAAGTTTTATTTTAAAAGATTGTATTTTATGTGTATGAGTGTTTTGCTTGCATGTATGCCTGTAGATCAGGAGCATGCCTGGTATCCTCAGAGGTCAGAAGAGGGTTCTGGAATAATAGACAGTTGTGAGCTGCCATGTGAGTGCTGGAAATTAAACTCAGGTTCTCTGCAAGAGCAACAATTGCTCTTAACTTCTGACCCCTTCTTACTTTTGCTTATTGACTTTTTGTTTTTTGAGTTCCTCTCTTTAGCACTGGCTATCCTGGAACTTGCTTTGTAGACCAGGCGGACCTCAAACTCAGAGATCATTCTGCCTCTGCCTCCCAAGTTCTGGGATTTTTTTTTTTAAGATGAAGAAACTACTGAGGTAGATGGCTCTGCAGGACAAATGGGTTCTCTTTGATCCTAGGAGTCCCAAAGGGCGGAAGTGGGAATAGAGAAGAAAGAAGTTCTCAGGAGCTTTGGGCTTGATGCATTAGAGGGCTTCCCACCAGAACTGGTCGTGGGAGGAGGTATACTCACACTGGGTGGACGATCAAAGGGTTTTTTTTTTAATGGTTAATGAGAAAGGATGGGGCCAGTAGGTGAACCGCATCCCTGATGCCCAAAGATTCCTTTCAGAGATGCATCTACTCTGTAGAGAAACAAAATGTCTCAATTTATTTTTCACACTTTCTGGTTTTAACTAAAAGGAAGTCTCAGGGTGCCAGTCTGGAGGCCAGAGGACAACTCGTGGGAGTGGGTTCTTTCTCCCGTGTGGGTTCTGGAGATGTCAGGCTCGGTGGCAAGTGCCTTTACCCAGGGAGCCTGCAGGGGACAAGACTCACTGAAGACAGAATAACACACGCCTCTTACCTGTGTGTGCATCTATGTGTGTGTTTGTTTTTATGAGACAGGCTCGCACTGTGCAATCCAGGCTTCTATTTCAGCTTCTTGAGAGCTGGGATTATGGGTGTGTGACACCATACCCAGCTATTTTATTTATTTTTATAGTTACCTTCTTTCATGACAAATTAATCTGTTTCCCCATATTGTTGTATGATATGAAATTTCAGTTTAATGTACTTTTTTTTCCCCTCTTCAAAACAGTCCTGTGTAGTCCAGGCTAGTCTTGAACCCATTATGTATCTAAGGTTGACCCTGAACTCCTGATCCTCCTGCCTCTCTCTGTTCCCAAGTGTAAGGGAGAATTACTGAAAGAAAATGTTTGTAAGACACTAATCTATTAAAGGATTTGTCTCTAAATAACACAGAGCCCTAAAACTCAGCAATACGTGAAAGCAACTCGATGAAAAAGCAAGCACAGGATTTGAACCGTCTTCCTCAGAGACCACACAGATGGAGAGAGCCTTCGCCTCCTATGTCTTTCAAGACCTGCAAACCAAAAGCAGCCAGGAGATGCCACACACCCCACAAGTGTGAGCAAAATAAAAGCCACCAGCCACACTAAATGCTAAGGAGGGCATAGAATAACAGGACTCTGTCCTCATTGCTGGGTGGAGTGTAGGGGGGATAGAGAATGACACCTCTATTTTGGAGCAGCAAGCACTATCTTACAAAGGCAAATGGGGCACACTATATCTAGAGGTAGCACTCCAGGGTGTTTACCCAAGGGAACTGAGGCCTGTGGCCACACTAAAACACCACACACAGGAGCTCACAACAGCTGTGTTCAAAACTGATCAGTCTCAAATGCAACCAAGATGCCTTTCACGCAAATGCATACACTACAGGAAACCCGTACAACGGGATGTTACACAGTGTGAAGAAGAAATAGGGAGTTCAGGCATGGTGGAGCACGCCTTTAATCCCAGCACCCAGGAGGCGGAGGCATGCCGATCTCTGCTACTTCAAGGCCAGCCTGGTCTACAGAGTGAGTTCCAAGACAGCCAGGGTTACACAGAGAAATCCTGTCCCCAAAACCAAACCAAAGCACAAAAAGCTATATTGCCTGATTTCAAACTAGACAGTGGTCAGGAAAAGGCAAAAGTGTGGAGACAATAGAAAAGTACATGGAGGTTAGGGGTGGCAGAAGAGAGAAGAGTGGAGGCCAGGAGCTTTTAGAGCAACGAAGTGATTCTGTGTGGTGATGGACACATGAAGTGATGCACTCGCCGCAAGTCGTAAGACTTCACAGTAAACTGAACTGAGCTACTAAGAACATTTTAATACTGGCTCACTATTCTAGAGGATATATCACACCAATGCAAGCCTTGAGTAATGCAGTGTGTGCAAACTGCCCCCTTTACTCAATTTTTCTGTAAACCAAAAACTTCTCTAAAAAATAGCCTTTTAGTTAAAAACTGACCCTATGCATTTAAGTCTAAGAGGTTTGTCTACAGCGAGGATGCTCTAAGAAGCACAGACAAGTTATGTCAAAGACACACACGAAAGCTTCGGGAAAGCCCTGTGCGTAACAGTAGAACGGACACCAGTGGAAGAGCAGACTCAGTCACACACCCTAGAACACTGTGCAGCCCCAAATAGCACAAACTTGACCACACACACTTAGAACAAATCTCACGAACCCCACAATGAGTGTGGCAAGTGTAAGTCAATCCTACGTGATTCCATTTTTATCAAGTTTGTAAAAAGCCAAGATGGAGCTAGTTTCTGAGAGCCAGGAAAATGGTTATCTGCGAAGGTCTCCTCACATGACAAATAGGACATGGGGGCTTCAGGTAATGTTCTGCTTGCTCTTCTGGGTACAGGACGTGCAGTGTGTTCATGCTGCGAAGGCTCATCTAGGTGTTTCCTCCTGTATACATTTCTGTATGTGTAGAATACATTTCTTTTTCATGAAAGTTGGGCTAGGGGTGTGACTTGGCTGGTAGAGTGCTTGCCGAGGGTGCATGGGTCCCTGGGTCCCACCCCCAGTGATGCATAAAACGGGAATGCTGGTGCACATAAGCAGGAGTGCAGCCATGCAGTTCAAACCTACTCAGCCTGTTAAGACAGCAAACCACTGCTTCACCCTTGACTACAATGAAACGCACAGGCACAACCTGTCCTGAAGGGTGTGAAACAGAGGGGACCTGCTGCATGAGTGTGTAAGATGTTTATGGTCACTTTTGAGGGGTGCTGGTGCTAGCCATGTTCCGTGCTGCAAGGAGGCTTGTGTAGTGGTGATACACATATGTAATCCCAGGTTTTGAAGCCTGAGACATTTCTAGGTCAGCCTGGGCTGCATAGTGAGGTTCTGTCTGAGAAACAAAATCAGAAGGAAAACAAAAGTAACTCAGACTTGACCACATTATGGAAAGGAGCTGAATGAGTCTCCCCTGGAAATTGTCAGGTAGGAGCTCTTCCCAGGGTCTCCTGCCATAGAGGAAGACTTCTGAGTGTTCTGAGGCCCTAAGGTCAGTTGCATTCACCCCTGTATCTGGCCTTGGGATCAGGGGGCATCAGGCTCAAGGGGTCAGTTACCAAATGCCCCTCCATGTCCCCAGGGCAGCTCTGAGCCCTGCAACCTGAGGCCTCAGGATCAGGAGGGCAGATTCCTGCCAGAATCTCTACAAACAAACACAAGGCAAAGCTTAGGGAGACCACAGGGTGACTGTGTGACCTGACCCTGGCTGCTCACCCCCATGGTGTGGCAGATTTTCTTCTGGGGCGTCCCCTGCTTGTACCTATCTTGGACCTGAGTGCTACCAGGCACCTCCGCAAAGGTTTTGCAACAGTCACATCATTCACCTGGTCTTCACTGACTTTTCAGCAGATTCACCAGCACAGACCCCCACCTCTCCACAGCCCATCCCTACCTCTGCACAGAGAGCACTCCTCAGCCTTGATGTACACATATGCAACCTTTATCCCAAACCCTCCTGGAACGAGGAGCTGGCACCACTGGCTCTAGCAAGAGCAGCTGGAGGGGATAGAGTATCTCAGGAGCAGAGCCCTTGCATGTGAGAGAGCCTCAGCTCAACCCCAGCACTACCATACAAAGCAGAGGGAGGGAGGGAGGGCTGCCTAGGAGGACGGTGCCTCTACTCTACTCTACCCTACCCGACTCAACTGGACTCAACTCTGCTCTCCTTTAGCTCCGCAGGCAAAGGTACCTGCAGACAAGCCTGATGACCCAAGTTCCATCCCTGGGACCCAGATGATAGAAAAGAACTGACTCCCACTAGTTGTTCTCTGACCTCCACAGGTCAGCCATGACACACATATGAGCATATGAGCACATGTGCACACGTGCACACACACATGCATCCAGGCATGTGCATGAGCGCATACAAATAAATAAATGTTTAAAAGACTTTGCACTGTCACCTACTGGTCTATCTAAACATTTGCAAATGTGCACATAATTACACACACACACACACATATGGACACCCGCCAGCATACACATATAAGCTATCTCTGGAAGGCTCCATGGTAAGACAGCCCCTAGTCATTGCTCCCAGCAGGAGTGATGGGGACTGGCCACAGGGGTCTCTTAGCTCTCCACAGTCACCCACCTCTGCCTTTTGAATTTGTTCCATGTGCACACCACGGCTAGTTAAATAGGTGGAACGCTGCTGAAAGTAAAATTCTAGTTCTCACGCCCCTCTGGCTCTGGAGACATCGGCAGGGAGGCTCCAACCCCAGGGAAGATGGTCCATCTAGACCACCTTGACCTCCGGTTCCAGAGGGCTCAGCAGACATCAGTCACACTCAGTAGCACCCAGACCAGGTAGAGTCTGGCACATACAAGCCATCCACTAACTATCTGTCCTGATAGAGGTTTCTGCATGTTGTCCCATCCTCCCTCACTCACCTGTTCCTGTGTAAGGGGACCATCCCAGTGTTTGGGAAGTTCTGGCTTGAGTCCAGCCTGCATCCTCCTCGGAGTAGCCTCACACCTGCTTTTGTTCTCAGAGTGACACACTGTGCTGGGGAGAACGATGTTTACTAAGAGCCACAGTGAAGCTCCTATAGCCTCCCTCAACCTCCTAGCACGAAGGAGTACATCCCTGATGTCAATCTCCCTACCAGACCCACACCCCACTTTTCCACCCAGATTCCAGGCCCTTGGTTGGTGATTTACATGGACAGAAAAGCTCAGCTTCAGGACCACGAAGAGGATGCTCTACCCAGACCAGGGCAGGGACCCCGGGCATTGACAGGCACTCCTCTACTCCAAGGCTCTTCTGTCTCCCGGCTGGCCTGACCCATACCACACTGTGGTCCTTTGCCTGCCCTGTTCACCCCAGACTCCCTGCATCCTGAGACTCCAGGAAGTGTGGGCTCTCGTAGACACTCAGGACACAGCCATCTGGGCTAAAACTGAGGACAATCTAACATCCATTCCTTTCCGACCACTGGCTGGCTTGAGGCTCATCCACTCCCTTATTTACAATAGCAGCTCCCAGGCTGCACAGGGGGCTTTCACAGAAGACCCCAATGGAATGAACTGGAAATCCCAGATGTACCTGGCCTGGGCCTGGCCTCAACCTTCTAGGCAGTGATGGAGGACAGCACTGAGCTGAATTCAGAGGACTGGACTTGACCCTACTCCGCCAGTGACTCCTCATGTTCCCTTGGGTAAGGGTCTGGCTAGATATGTCTGTCAGCCCTTTCATTTGTAAAATAGGGGTCTGCATCAGGAACATCTAAGGATTTGGGGGAGAATGAGGGCATGCCTCTCCACCCTGGAATCAACTTCATGTCCTAAAATAGTGCTCCCAAAGCTGGAGAGCTGTCCCCACAACCTCACAACCTCCCTACACTAAAAGTCATGTTGCCCCACCCCAGCAACCCTGCTCCTGAAGATGGACCATGTGAGGCCCTAGATTCTTGGAGGGCGGCAGCTGCTTTCTGCAGTCCCCTCGCCTCAGGGCTGTCTCTCAACTAAAGGACCCTAGCACTACCACCAGCAGTGTGGGGACTCCTCCTCCTTTCTAATCCACTGTCCCAAGAGATTAAAGCCACCATTGATGGGGGCTTCTTATGCCCAGAGTCTCCCTGACCCAGCTGCCCAATTCAGGCTGCACCCTCAGCCCCAGCAGGACTTGGAAGCAGAAGCTTCCAAGAGGAGCCGACTGGGGACTGAACTTCTGGTCCACCCCGCAGCACATAGGTGTCAGGTTGTCCCTTCATGCAGTGGGGAGCGTGAAGAAGCCCTGGGGCAGAAGGGACAGCTGTCACGGTTCCAAGAAAGTGCCCACAGAGATGAAGTAGCTCATCTGGTCACCTGACTCGCCACTGTGGGCAGCACTCTGGGACCTGTGTATCTGCTCGTGCCAAAAATGGTTTTTCTCAGGAGTCCCGGGGCCTCTGTTTTTCTAGTGATCCCATCATGAGATAATCATGAAGGCTTAACTGCTGAGCCATGCTCTGTCCAGGCCAAGCACTCTTCCCATAGCCCCTTGGTTCCTCACCACACCAACCACCAGAGCTGTGATCCTCCCTCAAGCCCACAGAGGAAGGGCAGTTCAAAGGGGCTGGATGGCTTAAGCAAAAGATGGGGTGAAGCTTCCAGCCTCCATCCTTGCTGTTTCTTGGAATTAGGAGGGACCGAATCTTTATTCTACTGCTCATGAGGAAAAAGAGGCCCAGAAACAGGATAGAGACTCCCACAGTCACACAGCAAGATGGAAACCATCTTATTGCTCCTGCTGAGCTTCCCGGAGGGAGGTTCTGCTGGACTCTAGACCACATCTAGCTAGTCCCTGCAGAGCCACACAGTGGAACAGGGAGCTTGTCCTTTGCCCTACCTTGATCTCAACTCCATCTAGGAGAAGCCAGGGCTCCCCCACTCCAGTTAGCAGTACTAGGATTCCAGAAAGTCAATGGCAGAGAACTGGGTTATTCAATGTTCTAAACCCCAGAAAACAAACAGGACTCAACCCCATTCCCTCGAGCCATGAGTGGCTTTCCCTGCAGATGACACTTCACCTTTGAAAATCCATGCTCTCCAGGACCAGTCTGGCTTCTTCTATTAGATTGAGGGGGGATGAGGGGCAGTTCCCCCAGGCCAGAACTGGTCACCCTCACCTGACTAAAAGTTTTCCTAGTATGCAGACTGTGTTCTTCCATCTGATGGGGCTTCCCAAGACCAAAGCAGTGACTATGTTATGCAGATAGCTATTTCCAAAAAAAAAAAAAAAAAACACCCCTCATCAGACTAGCTGCTCCCTAAGAACATGTCTCCCCATCAGATTAAGTTGGACTCCCAAATGCCCCTCCAGTCTGCCTCCATACTGGGCACGGATGGATCTGTGGAGTTTTGGGTGACAGGGAACTCCCTCCACCCCTTCACCCCATCCCCAACTGGGGGCCCCATCTCAGACCAACCAGGCCCACAGCTTCATCACTCTGCCACCCCCACTGGGCAGCCCAGCGCCCCCTGACCCCTCGGCCTTCCATCATAGAGGATCTATAACATTTACAATCCCAAAACAAAAGCCCCTGAGAGCCGAGGACAGAATTCATCTTCCCAACTGACAAGCCCCGTTAATTAACGACTTGGAAATCGATGACGAGGAGGGACAGGCAGCAAATGACACCTCATCGTGGGCCAGGAGGAGGGAGGAAATGTCCGGGGACTGGTGGACACGCACTGTGGGGCTGGCCCAGCGCCTGGGAGAGCCACCGCCCCCATCTGTCATTGTCACTTCAAAGGCCATCGACTCCCTTCCAACCTAGAAATTCTCATTTCCCACTGTGGCAGACCCTCAAGAGAAAGGGGGTGAGAGTTCCACCCGAAGAGCATAAGAAAAGTCCTTTAAGGAAGACCTACTATGTGCAGACACGGGCTGAATGTTCCTCATATTCTGAGGGCCTGACGGCAGCAATTGCCAGGTCAACTTCTTCTCATCTTAGAGGTGAGACTATCACAGATTGGGGAACAGCCAGCTTCAAGTTGGCTAAAGTTGGGGTTGTTTTCCCATGACTATTCTGGGTGGGTGAAAGAAGGAAAGAGTTCTAAGAGCAAAAGAGCTGTAACCAGGGTCGGTGAGGGGGTTCAGTGGGTAAAGGTGCTTGCAGCCAAGCCTGATGACCTGAGTTCAATGCCCAGAACCCACGTTGTGGAAGGGACAAAGCAACTCTCAAAAGTTGTCCAACCTCCACACATACAGAGAGAGAGAGAGAGAGAGAGAGAGAGAGAGAGAGAGAGAGAGAGGAAAGAGAGAGAGAACTGGGACCAATCTTTATTCCCCACCATCAGTGTGATATTAGACAAGTTGCCTGATTTATTTGAGCCTCCGTTTCCACATCTGTAGTGAATGGAGACTGCTCCCCTCCCCCTCCCCTGTGGGGAGGGCTCCATCTCCCCATTCCTATAGATGAGGGCATACACACAGACAGACTATTGTATACATAATAAATAAATTTAAAAAAAGATGAGATTTTTCCCACCACCAACCCCGCACCACCCAACTCCAGGCAATGGGGATGAAGTGGGATGAGGAGCCATGCTGGAGAAGAGGAGCCTGTGGGCAGGGCAAGGGCGGCCACCAAGGCATCAAGAGCCCTATCTGTGAGGAGTTCAGTATTTGTGTTCCAAAAATTGGAAGTAACCGGTCTAGGGGGTTATACTCAATTGTAGAGCATCTACTTAGAGTACTTGAGGCCTTGGGTTTGATTTTCAGAGAGAGGGGGAGGAGGGAGAGGGGGAAGGGGAAGAGGGGGAGGGGGAGAGAGAGAAGCCCTTTAATAATGAATATGACTGGGATGTAGGGTCAGGGGTAGAACACTTGTTAGGCATGTGTGAATACCCGAGTTCATCACACACACACGCACACGCGCACACACATGTACACATATCCACACATACTCACACACACATGCTTTCAAGTGAAGGGTGAGCGTGGCGGCCTGGCGCATAGTAAGATCTCAATGAGTGTTAGAAGTGCTGCCGTTTTCCTATCCCCTCAGCTCTGCCAATCAAATGGCTCCCGAGGAGGTACAGAAGAGGAAACACTTCCTCCACCCTCCTGACTCCTTGTTCCAGGCCCTTGAAGGGCAGGGAAACCAAGCTCCTGTTCTTGGAGAAGATTCTGGAGTTGAGTTTCAGCCAGTACTTCCTACCTGCTGCAACAAGGACATGCTGGAGAGGGCACAGAGCTCTCCACGAGCCCCAAGGAGGCAGCTACAGCTCTGCCAGGCAGGCAGGCATGGTGCAGGGATCCACAGAGGCAGGGACAAAGTGGTCCCAGTGCCTGCCGACAGTGGGCACAGCCCTAATCGCCCTCTACCAGGCAGAACTGAACAGAGTACTAGGAGTGGCTAAGGACCTGGGAGTCACCTGTGGCGGCTAGAGGGGTAAGGGTAGGGAAAGACAGGAGCCTAGAGATTCTGAGCTGAATGGAGCCGACTGGAATGCCACTCCATATCAGGGAACATGGGGCCTCAGCTTACCTATCTGGGAAATGGGTTAAAGGAGATCTATCAGAGAATGGACAGGGCCCAATGTTCACCATGAGTCCTTGGGAAATGCAGATCAAAATCGCAAGGAGACATCCTTTTTCCCTTCTGGGATGGCTGCAAATGCAGCAAACCTAAAAATCTGGCCAGGCTGGCAAAGTCAGAGCCCCAGACGCTCCTGCTGAAGTGTAAAATGTGTATCTGTGGTAGAGACCAGTGTAGACACCCCTCAGAAAGTAAAGCCCAGCCCTGTCCTACGACACACACCCATAATCCCAGCACCCCAGAGGCAGGAGGATTTCCAGTTTGAGCAACCTGTACTAACAAACCACAAACAAACAAACAAAGCTAGGTGTGGCGGTGAATATTTAAAAGACAAGCATTTGGGAAGCAGTGGCAAGAGAATCAGGAGTTCAAGACCATCCTCAGCTACATCGTTTAGGACCAACCTGGGCTATGTGAGACATCATCTCAAAAGAACAAACAAACAAATCAACTGAAATCAGACTTCAGTAGAAGCTTTTACCCAACGTTGCTCATCGAAACATTATTCATAGTAACTAAAAGATGGAAATAACTCAAGTGTCCATCAATAAAAAATAAATGGACACAAAGAGTGTGGCCTATACACATAATGGAATATTACTCAGCCACCAAGAGGAATGAAGTTATGACACATGCCTGAACATGGACAAACCTTGAAAACATTATCCTAAACAAAATAAGTCAGACACCAAAATATAGCTATTATGTTAATTCCAATTATGTTAAACATATAAAAGAGGCAAATTCATAGAGCCACTGAGCAGATTAGAAATTTCTTTTTAAAAAATTTTTTAGATTTATTTATTTTTATTTAATGTACAATGGTATTTTGCCATGGGTGTGAGGTCCCCTGGAACAAGAATTATAGACAGTTGTGAACTGCCATGTAGGTGCTGGGAATTGAATCTGGGTCTTCTGAAAGAGCAATCGGTGCTCTTAACCCCGGAGCCATCTCTTCAGAAATTTCTAAAGGATTCTGAGAGAGAATGAGAGTTATCCCTTAGTTGGTAGAGAATTTCAAAGTTGTAGAATCACAGTATAGTCAGGGCTGCGTGGCGTTTGTGGCACTGAACTATACCCTTAAAATTGTCAAACGGCAAATTGATGCTATGTACTTTTATAACAACTGAGAAAATTGGCAATATGAAAATGAAAGGCAAGAGGGGGGCGAAGACTTTCCAGGGGATCAAGGAGTCCTGCCCCGAACTGAGGAGGGACAGCTCCCGGTCCACTCCCAGACCCCATCCCAGCCCCTTTGGCCCAGCTACCCCACCCTCTTTCCAGTCCTCCTCTAGTCATTGAGGGAAAGTGGCCAGCCTGGGCCAGCCTGGGCCTCCCTCCAGAGCAGATGGCTTAGCTCTTTCCCTCTGGGTCCTCCCTCACTCCAGGCCCCTTGAAGTAGAAGAGACCTTTCTAGAATACGTCATCTCACCGGAGCCCTAAATGTCGAATTTAAATTCATACTTTGTACCACCTTTGATTTCAAAGCGGATTACACCTCTCAGTGAAAGGCAGGCGCGTGGGGCCTTCTCGGCCTCTTGGGTCTTCGCTGGACTCTAAGAATTGTTAACTCCTTCCAATTCATTAGGTCTAATCCCAGCAGCGCTGAGTAAGAGGCCCTGGGCCACCCCGCACTGGGCCATATGTGCCATTGTGATATGTACCATTGTGTTACTCCCTGGCTAATCCAGCACTTGAAACGGGCGGTGGCCACCAGATCCTGATGTGATCAAGTCCTGGCCTGCAGTGAGGGGGTAGGGCAGCCAAGGTCCGAGGAGGAACACCGCAAGGCACCCCTATAGACCCCTTTGGGGGTAGGGCTGCAGAGACCGCAGAGTGGGAAAGCTGGGGAGCAGAAGGACAGACATTGTCACGCCTCTCCTTCGCCAGCGTACACTCCCATCCACACACCATCACTCGCACTAACGTGCAACAGACCACGGGCTCACAACCTCAAACACTCGCAGACACACTTACTCACCTCGGGGCTCAGTCACAGTCACACCCTTATGTCCACATTGGCACATCCATGTTGTACTCCTGGGGTCCTGCACCCACACGTGCACTGGTCATCTCTCTGCACACACTCACACCCACGTGCCCTTCATATGGTCAGGGTCACAACACCACTCCCCCGACAACAGCCTTTCACACAGCTCCATTGGGTTTCCACATTCTGGGTGGGAATGACTTAAAGAGAGAGAAGGTTCATTTTGGCTTACACTTTTGGCAGTTCCCAGCCATGACTGTCGCTCTAGGCCTTTGTCAAGACAGCACATGGAAGCGTGTGACAGAGCAAAATGCATTGTACTGATGGAAAGGAAGACAGAGAGGTGAGGAACTGGGGTCTCACAACTTTTTTTTTTTCAACAGTAACCCATAGGCAGGCGCCCAGTAATCTGAGGGTTTCTCACCAGGCCCCGCCTCATTAAGGCTCTACCTTCCTAAAGCACCAAGCCAGGGAGTAAGCCTTCAGCACGTGGGGCTGTGGAGAGCATTCTGGTTCCAAGCGATAGCAGCCTCACTAGCACACTGTAGACTTAGACTCGGGGAATCTCAGAGCCCTGTGGCTGCATTTTCACGTCAGTCTGGGGGACCTCCAGCCCTGCAGGGGCTGATCCACCCACAGCATCATCTTTTTTTTTTCTTTTTTTGTAAATGTACCACATTTTATTTACTTATTCCACTGAGCACAGCATCATCTTAAGCGACACCAGGTCTCCGTCCTGGAATCTGAAGTAGGTAACACTGAGTTCCCTGGTCCTTCTGCAGGTTTGTCCGTGGGACTTTGACTCCTTCCTTCACCGAGCTCTCCTGGGCTGAGCTGGACAGAAGCCACTGCAATCACTCTTGGGTGGGGGAGAGGGACCCTCGGTCCAGGGAAGGGTCAACTTGAAGCCTGTCTTCTCCACTGACCTTGCTTACTACCCCCCACACACACACACACAACACCTGTTCACAGTGCTACGTCAGCCCACCAAGGGAGCCAGGACTCCCAGAGCCACAAAGCCACTTGCTAATTAATTGTGCTAATTAATAGGGATGAAGCTGAACATCTGGACCCTCTCACAGGGGAGTCTAGACCCTCAGGACTCACAGGCTGAGAACAGGTGTCCAAGGGACATCTCCATCCTTCCAGACCTGGAACACCTCCATCAATACACAGCACCCCACACACATTCTGAGGACCCTAAATGGTGATGAGAAGTCTGGTCAGGAGACTGGACCCTTAACCTGAGCTCCTGCAGAAGATTTTCCCAGTCTCTTTTGTGATGAGAATGGGAAGAGAGGGTTGTTGTGCCTGGGGCAGGTGGGGACCCCCGCTTCACACCCTTGCTTGTCTTCCTGCTACTCACCCACTCACCCCTTACCGCCCTCGTCCCTGCTCACTGCTTTCACTATGAGCGTCCCTCCAGGATCTCTTTTACAAAGCAGGACCAGAAAGACTCACTTCCATCATTAGTCCATTCATTCCGCAAACACGTTCATGGGGCTCTGACTTCAGGCATTGCGCTGGGCACTGGGTATGCAGCTGTCACCAGAATGTGGCATCTACATAAAATGAAATACTATCTGGCCATAAAAAGGAATGAAATTTTGATATATACTACAACATGGAATTTGAAATCTAGGTAAAATAAGCCAGACACAGTAGTGTGTGCTTCGGCTTCTATAAGGTACCTAGAGTGACGAAATCAGAGGCAGGAAGCAGACCAGAGGCAGCAGCAGCTCGGAAGGACGGGGTGGGGAGTTATTGTCTAATGAGCGGGAAGTTTATCTGGGAGACAATGAAAAAGTATAGGACATGGAGAGTAGTGACTGCCACACCCTTGGGAATGTTGGTTGTTTGGGTTAATTTTGTGACCAGTCTTTCTCTGTACCCAGACTGGTCTAGAACTTAACTTCATAGCCCAGGCTGGGCATGAACTCATGGTAATACTCTTACCTCCTCCCAATTGGATGTGAACTATTATGCCCTGCTCGTCATTTTTAAATGACTTATTTCCTTCTTCCTCTCCCTCCTCCTTGTCTTCTTCTGCAGTACGGGGGAATTGAACTCACAACCTTAAGCATACTAGGCAAGCACTTAGCCAGTGAGCTTTATTTCCAGGCTGCAAATGTGCTTAATGTCCCTGAATTGTACACCTACTGAAATGATAGGCATGTCTTCCCACGGTGACAACAAACGCACAAACAGCATCACACACCCTTCTGGGGAGTGGGTTCTAACGGGGGGGAGAAACACAGTAAACATAATAAATACAGTACATGAGGCAGCTGCAGGACCAGGTTTATGGGGCTTGGCCAGGGACAAGCTCTCCCTGCAGAAGGAACAGCATGCAAAGGCTCTGAGGTGAGAGTACAGGAGGCTGGTGAGTGTGTGTGTGAGAGTGTGTGCATGTGTGCATATGTATGTGTGCGCGCATGCATATGTGTGTGTGCACGCGTGCATGTGTGTGCGTGCGTGTGTGCGTGTGTGTACACGTGTGCATGTGTGTGCGCACATGCATGTGTGTGCATATGCATGTGTGCGCGCGTGTGCATATGTGTGCGCGCGTGTGCATATGTGTGCGCATGCATGTGTGTGCATGCATGTGTGTGTGTGTCACCCAGCACACACCCCACTGCCCTCACCACCTATCCACCCACACCTACCAAGTGCCCCCATCATCTCCCCATCTCTCCCTCAGGCTCAAGGGGGACCCCTGCTGTGCTAGCCATTATCCCATCTGCACACCAGGACCACCCCTCGCCTCTCCCATACCAGCTGCCTCCTTGCCCCTTCCCCACCATTACTCATCCTCTGGAGATCCCGCCCCTCTCCCAGCTTCACCGTGGCTACCAGACACCCCGTCCTGGTGATGTCTAATATTGTCTACAGGGTCCAGAATCGCAGCAGAGACAAGCCTCCGGGTGTGTCTGGGAAGGAAGAGACAGATCATGTCAGCTGAGGTTGGAAGATGTGTGCTAAGTGTGACTGGTCCCATCCCTGGGCTGAGGTCCTGGGTTGGATATAAAGGAGGAAATGAGCAGAGCACCAGCGAGCATCTCTCTGCTTCCCGACTCCACATGCAACGTGACCAGCTGCCTTGAGCTGGTGCCACCACGCCTTCCCTGCCAGGGTGGCCTGTGCCCTGCAACTGTGAACCAAAATGACCCCTTCCTTCCTTCCTTTAGTCATCAGCCTCTTCGGATTGGACTGCTCTTCTTTGGTCCGCCCACTTTTGGGGTTCTGCACCCAGAATCATAGTCAGTCATGACTGTCCCCTCAACTGCTTCCTTTAAAGTCTGTCTGTTACATGGGCCATTGGGAGGACTGGATTCAGCTTTTCCTTATAAAGCATTTGCCAGGACCCTTGGTCATGGGGAAGGCTGGGGACATATGCTGGGGGAGGGGTTGTCCAAGGATACCTATCTTTTCTCCCTTTTTCTGGGCCTTGCAGGCTCACCAAGGGGCAGAGTCTAAAAAGTCAGGTCATGTGGGAAAGGAGAAACTGAAGAAGGACTGGGTATGTGAGCAGTTGTCATATGAAGAGCCTCTTCCTTTCGTCCTCCCTGCACCCTTGGCCCTGTAAGGCCACTCCTACCCTCTGTGCCCCGTGTCTCGACTCCCATGGTTGCTGGTATTTCCCATCTAACTTTCTTGCATTTGGGACTCTTTGGAGGAAGGTTCGCACCTGTTTGCCTCTGGTGCCCTGAAAGAATGAGGGGCTGATGAGAGGCTGGTGGCTTTACTACTGCTTTCCAGGACAGGCAACAAAAACAGGAGAAAAGAACCTTGCCCAGGGCCTTGCTGCAGAGAGGGCATCTGCTGGACTGGTCTGTGTGGCACTAGGAGACCAGGGGCACAGGGGCACTTCCAGTCTCTTCATGGTCCAGCAGCATGAGCAGCAGGGTCACCGTTATCCCTAAGAGCTTGTTATGTACCCCACCCCTACCAAAACTGTCACACCCATTACTCCAGTTCATCTTCCTGGCTTGCAGGGAGCAAGCTCTTTTACCAGCCCTACCTTATAGGTGAGAATACTGAGACCCAGGAAGGCATAGTGACCAGCCACAGTCACATGGCTGCCAAGAGACCGGGTCAAGATTAGAATCCGTTCTTCCCATTACCGAGCTTATGTCTGCATATACTGTCCTATCTGTAGACTTTAAGGCTGGCATGAGCCGCCCACTCCTCCCCAGCACCAGCTCTCACAGTCTGGGATTTGAGCCTCATCGATTGATTATTGATGGATGAATCTGCCGTCTGGCCCTGGCATCACTCAGTCAGGCCCTTGGGCAAGGGCAAGGATAGGAGTGAGGTGGGGGTTACCCAACCCCAGAAAAAGTCCTCAGGCCATGCCTGTCCCCAGATTCTGGCTTCTGGCGTCCACCACTGTCAACTTCACCGCCCCTGGATTTAAAGTCACAGTGACAATTAATCACCTGGTGACACGGAGGGCAGGCTGCAGAGGAGTTAATTAATTAGGGAAATTTCTCCCAGTCCTTTGAAGGTGAAATGCGTGGGGAGGGGATGGGGCTGGGGACAGTTATTAGTCAAGTTGAACAAGCTGACTCCGAGAGAAGATCCAGAAGCATACAGGGCAGTTTAGGAAGGATGGAGACCTTACCAGGGTTTATCTCAGAGCACGCTCAAGGCTACTTTCCTGAGCCCTGGCCCTGGCTTCCTACTTCACCGTGGCTGGAGCTAACCTCGACAGAGACCTCTGGGAGTCCAATGGAATCAGAAGGGCAAAGCCGGTGTCTGCAGCCCCTCCCCAAGTAAAAGTGGTCAGTCATAGATGATGCCTTCCAGCCCTGTGGGAATGGTGTGATGCCCTGCATCACTCCAACTTCTTCGGACACGCAAATGGAAAGGAATTCTATCAGAGTAGTGCAGGGTTAGAGAGGGAACATGATGGTGGCAGTACTGGGTATCTCCGGTTCCTTCAGTCCCCTGTCCTCTGCCATTGTGGCTTTGTGGAGGTTGGGGAATGGTGATCTTGGGCTTCCTGGGACTCCAAGTGATCTGACAGACAAGGTAGTCCATCACAGAGGCCATCAGGGAACTGTCCATTTTCACCCATACATGGAACAGGCTGTCATGGTCATGAGAGTGTGGGAACCAGAAGACCCCTCCTGCTGTACCCCATCTGGAAGGTTCCCACCCATCCAGATGTATCCAGTCTACAGTCCATAGTGTGCATGTGAGTAGCTACAAGTACAGCCCAACACGAAATCATAAACTTGCTGGAAATACTAAGACTTTTGCCTTTTGTGTGTGTGAGAGACTTTTCATAATTCAATCGCATGGTTCTTGAGTACAAATTTATAGATGCCAACATCGTATCACAACATCAAGAGGTTGGAATCCCCTGATTGTTTCCTGCAACATCCACAGATGGGAGAAAAACCCCACGGACAGCACAGAGGGCCAGGGGTCAAGAAGGCTTCAAGGAGGTGGTGTCCTCCTGAAGAAAGAAAACTGCCATGTCAATGGGCATGTCATAGCCTGGGCAAAGGAACAGGGTGACACCCGGCACAGAACACCCGGAGGAGGGTGAGATGCTGAGCAGGCAATTACAGTATGGACAGAAGGATGGGGGACGTGGAAGGCTGGATGAGACCAGAGAACAGAGGCGTGCTGGCAGCAGAGGGCCTTAGGGGGGGGGGACTGGACTTCGCTCTCACACAGGAGGCCGTCATCTGGGATTTGTGCCCTGGACTGTCGTGACTGGACACCTGTGGGCTTTTGGAAAGGCACCATGGCAGCTGGGAATCGTGGATTTGCTGGGAATAGATGGGAATTTTTTTTAACAGTATGAGAGAAGTGAAGGTGTCAGTCAAAACACAGAGCAAAGGGCAAAGGACGCTGGACACTCTGGACACGGCGCTGGACACTGTGGAGAAGTGAAGGTGTCAGTCAAAACACGGAGCAAAGGGCAAGGGACGCTGGACACTCTGGACACGGCGCTGGACACTCTGGACACGGCGCTGGACACTCTGGACATGGCACTGAACATACCCTACTCATCTGCTCTTTTCCAGCTCCTGAATTCCTGAGTGACTTGGGGCCATAAAGCCTAGGGGAGCACATTTGGTACCCCACCACTAGCCGCCCTTGGCCCCTCCCCCACATCATCACCTTTTGAAATCTCCTCCCCTAAGGAAGGTCAGCATTCTGAGTATGCTGCTGTGCTCGACCCAGGGAAAATTAGGGAAAAGCTGTGAAAAGCAGCACACAGCCTGCACACACACACACACACACACACACACACACACACACACACACACACACTTGCGCTTCCCCATCCCCGCCCCCATCACTCATTTGTACTACAGGAAAAGAACCTAATCCCAAATCTGAAAAACTATGTGATGGAGGCTTTACAGTATTAGAAGGCAAACAGTGGCAGGTGTAATTAGGAGAAAAATTTGTCCTGCTCTCGACTTGGGGGAGAGAAGGGAAGATCTGGCATTGCAATCTCCCTGTGTTTACCCAGCGTGCGCACGCACGCCGGGGAGCGGGCACTGGCCACCGGCAGATTAATATTTGATGCAAGGAAGAGAAACGCATGCTGTTCATGTTTATTTAGGATATTGTGAAATACAGTGAAATTTGCAATTTTATTGGATTTGGGGGGGGGACGGTGTTTTGGAGAAGTCTTAAGCCGCATGGTAGGACACGCACATCTCTCTGGAGCATAGTGGCACCAGCTTTGGTGTCGAGTCCCCTCCACCCCCCTTCTCAAATCCAAACTTCTAGTTCTATTCCCCTCCTGAAATGAGAGAGGATTGGCCCCCAGGGTACTGGGGGGAATAAGACAGAAATCTCAGCTGGGCCTCTTAATTTGGAGTTTAGTGGCATGTGGCTGGCACGGAGAGCGGCCATCTCTGGGGTTCTCGTCATTTATGCCAGGGCTGGAAGCCAAAGTTGAGCAGCTTGAGGCACCAGTGACCCTGGCTGGGCTTTCGGGGTGAAGTGGGGTGGGAGAGAGATGAGGTGCAAGGAATAAAGCAGTTCTCTTTGTAGCTCGGAAACTGGTTGGTGGAAAGAGCCTTGGAAGGCACAGATTAGCTTGCCTCCACCAGGCAGAACAAGCTTCCCCTTCCCCTTTCCTCCGGTTCCAGCCAGTCTGCACATCAATAATGGCAGTGCTGCAAAGTCTTCAGCCTGCGCCAACTCCAGACACTGGTGGAAAACTCCTTAGACTTCCCAGGCTGCATAGACTAGGTGGAGAGCGGATGAAGACCAGGCCAGAGAGTAGGCTCACAGTGTGCTCAAA
The DNA here is from genome assembly GCF_950005125.1 of Chionomys nivalis. Classification (NCBI taxonomy): domain Eukaryota; kingdom Metazoa; phylum Chordata; class Mammalia; order Rodentia; family Cricetidae; genus Chionomys; species Chionomys nivalis. The sequence continues at coordinate 65,378,528 of NC_080092.1, forward strand.
GAAAAGGTCTAGATAGGAAGACAGAGAGATAAAGGAGAGGCCCATAGCCCCATCACGAGGGAGGTTGAGGTAGGAGGGTCACCTCAAGTTCCAGGCCAGCCTAGTTTATTCAATGAGACCCTGTTTCATAAAACAAATAGAGCCTCTAAGATGGCTTAGGGAATAAAGGCACCTGCTGACAAGCCTGAGGACCTGAGTTCAATACCTGGGCCCTGCATGTATTCAAGAAGCGGAGTGACTCCCAGAAGCTGTTCCCTGACTGTGGAAGATGCTTGAAAATAAATCAACACAACACATATACATTTTTAAGATAGATAAGAGGTGTAAGGCGGACACTTCCGTGCACAGTGTATTTGAGAGGCTGTGTGAACATCCATTACTGTGGTGTCTAGGTCTAGTGTCCAGGTCTAGAAACTTGGTGTCGTGAACCCGAGGAGCCCAGGGGAAGCAAGAGCTGGTTTTCACTGATCACAGCTTGTGTCCAGTTGAGTTCTTCATCACGCACATGTCCTGTTTTCTTCCGTGACAATGACTCTAAGGCTTGAACTCAGAGCCTTAAACACGCCTGGGAAATTTTTTCATCACGCACATGTCCTGTTTTCTTCCGTGACAATGACTCGCACATGTCCTGTTTTCTTCCATGACAATGACTCTAAGGCTTGAACTCAGAGCCTTAAACACGCCTGGGAAATTCTCTACCGCGGAGCTAAATCACCAGGCCAATCTTCTTCTTACTTTTTATTTTGATACAGGGTCTTACTAGGTTGCACAAGCTGACCTTGAACTCACTCCACTGTCCAGGCTTTGACCTTTTGATCCTCCAGGCCAGCTTCCTAAGTAATGGGCCTACAGGTATGCATCACCATGCCCGCCACCTCACCTGGCTTCCCTTGTTTTGTTTTGTTTTTAAGATAGGGTCTCAATCCATAGCCCAGATAGGTTTTAAACTTTGGTTCCTCCTGCCTCCATCTCCTGAGTGCTGGGGTTACAAAAATGTGTCATCATAACCAGACTCTTTTCTTTATAAAAAGAAAATGTTTTCTAGCCAAAGAACAGGTTGTGATAAAGAGAAAGGGATTTGGCACGAAAACCAATAGGGTGAGAACTACGGGGCTGGCGGAGAAAGGCACAGAGGGACAGAAACACACATGAGCAGAGTTCACACCCTGCCTCTTCATACCCTGGGGATCTCCATACCGAGCAAAGTTCTCCTGGGAGCTTCTGCCCACTTTCTTACTGCCTAATTCTACCAACTGGGTCACCCAGAGGACGTCCCCTCCCTGTGCCCATGACTGCCCTTCAGGCATCTGAAGATAGCATGAAACTCCACTAGAACTCCAGCTGGAGAATGTACTCCAGAGCTGGGTCACACTGAATCCGTGCTGCTGTCCACCCAGCCTTCTCTCCTGGGCCCCAGGATATGGTTCTCCCTGCTCTCTCAAGCCCCACCCTCTGGCTCCCTCACTTTGTGGGCCTCATACTGCCTCCTCCACTATGAGCTGCACCTGCCTCCCTGTCACAGTCTTCATACTCGGACTGAGGACCAACGCTGCTCAGCAACAAACTGTAAAGTTTTAGAGATTGTCCAAATGGGTAAGCTGAAGCCCAAGGGGAGACACACTGGCCTGAGGTCATGGAAGTAAGATAGTCTTCTAGGATATTTCTTCTGTCAGTGATCTCTCAGAGCTCACAGTAGGACAGGACATTGGCTGTAGGATGGTGGGCAAGACGAAGCAGCCGGACATTGGCTTTGGAAGTGTTAGCAGAGGAGGATGGAAAGCGGAAGAGCCTGTGAGTGGGGCAGGACAGACAGGCGTGAGGATAACTTGCAGAAAAGTTAGGGGTGGGGCAGCCTTAGCATGCAGTGTGGTGAGAGTGGAAACATAGCTTATTGATATGTGTGTGTGTGTGGTGTGTGTGTTGTGTGATGGCATTTGTATGAATGTCCACACAGGCACTGTTTCGGTTTCATTCTGTTGCTGTGACAAACACCACGACCAAGAGCCACTTAGGGAGAAGGTGTATTTGGATTGCACTTCTTGATCACAAATTCATCATTGAGGGAAGTCAGGGCAGGAACTCAAGGAAGAGCTTGAAGCAGAAACTATAAGGGAATCTTCTTGGTAACTCACTCTAGACCATGCTCAGTTTACAGTTCAGGACCACTTGTCTAGGGAATGGTACCTCCCACAGTGGGCTGAACCCTTCTACATCAATTAACAATCAAGACACACGCACACACAGACATACACACACAACATGCCCACGGGTCAACCTGATCTGGGCAGTCCCTTTTCAGATGATTCTAAGCTGTGTCAAGTCGGCAAATAAAGCTAACTAGGATGGGTTCGTATCTGTATATGTATGTGTGAACGCTGGAGAATATTTGTGCTCAACATGCTGCGGGGCACGGGTTCCTGAAACATGATCCCTACCCCTGCCCGGCCCTTGGCACAATGTCTCATCTGTTTGCTCATAAAGCTGTCTACTTCCCTCAAGTGTGAGCAGAAATTTTTGTCTTTTTTTTTTTTAAACTTCAATATTGCCAAGTATAGCCCATGGCATACAATAGGTGCTCAGTCAATGTTCGCTGGACTGAACTGACGTCAGTTTCCTGGTCTGTCTGGACAAACAGGGAAGGTATGGAATCTCAGTGCTCATGGGGGGGTCCATGCATACGTGTCTGAGGTGAGTCTCTGTATTTACATATGTGTCTGTGCATGCTGACATGCCCTGACATAAACTAACTCCAGCCATAGGAAAGGCATGTGTGAGCATGTGCATGTGTGTGTGTACGTGTGTTTGTGTGCAAGCGCACATGCGTGTGTTCCAGCCACCCTCTCATGCGTGCTCACGGGCCAGTGACTCCCCAGCCTCAGCTCAGTCAGGTTTCTTCCCTGGAAACCTGGAGCCGCTAAAATTAGTATGAAAATGCTCATGTTCGGTTAAAAGGAAGGGGGTGGGAAGAGATGAGGGTGCCCATGAGTGCTATTTTATTTCTCAGTGAGAGGATAAAGTGATTTTTCCTACATAATTTTTGATGTAGAGGCTAAATTAGGCCGGAGAAGAGGGACAAAGCAACTTTCGCCCTTATTAGTATTCCGGCCGCGTGGGCCCAGCCACGGCAGTTATGTATTTTTGCAAGTATGCATATAATTTATTGTGGAGAACACAATTTACATGGTAGTCGATGCCTGTTTTATAGCCTCACAAATAGATGTATGAACTCAAGCATATAATGGCCCAACCAGCAGGCGCAAATACGTTCTAAATCTTCTAAATGTGCTTCACAAAAATGTAACTGAGGAATATAAAACAGATCAATTCTTGCATGTTATATATTGGTTTTTGATTTACAAATCTAATCTGGGACATTTCTTCAGAAATGAGGGGACTTCCCCCCCTTCCCCTCCTCTTTTTCCAACAACTTCCCTGGCACAGACCTTCTCTGTTGGTCAGGTCTACAGGTACTACCACCTCCAGGGCACACACAGGTGACCATGTGGGCGGGGCACACACCCTGCCAGGGGCCCACGTGTGCACATGTCTGCATGCTGAGAGGAAGGGACAGAGCGGATGTCCTCCCTCAGGGTGACCTTTCCCATTGGAGACTGAACATTTGAAGGGAGGCACTAACGTGGGGACCCAATAGGAGCAAGGTCACCTCTCAGATTCAGCTCCTTTGGGATTCTGCCCAAAGGGCTTGGGACTCAGACTGGCTTCCTGCCCAACTATAAATGGAAAAGAAATTGACATTTTTTGAGTGGCCTTTTTATTCCGTGTCTAAGATTTTTTTTATCAGTTTATCTTCATGTGTGTTGATTCTTATTATAAAATACCCACCCTTAAGCAAATAATAGACACATCAATTGTGGTGAACACATGGAGCACAATACAGCAGAGCTATGTGAAACAGCATGGGGCATCGAGTCTCCCACAATAAGGTGAATGGGGATGGGGCGTAGTGCCGGAGGAAAGCGCCTTCCCAACACACAAGAGCCCCTGGGTTTGCTACACAGCATTTTGTTTTAATGACCCAGTGGGTGAAGACACCTGCCTGCCATTTAGCGTGACAACCTGAGTTCAAACCAGGGACCCACATGGTGGAAGGAGAGAACCAGCTCCCGCAAGCTGTCCTCTGATCTTTCCACAGGCACCGTGCTATACACACATGAGCAGATGTGTGCACACACAACAAACAAATGAATAAATAAACGTAATAAGGAGAGGTGTTATTGAGGCTGGAGACATGGCTCAGCAGTTAAGAGCACTTGTTGCTCTTGCAGAGGACCTGGATTGATTCCCAGCAGCCACGTGGCAGTTCACAACTGTCTGTTGCTCCAGTTCAGGGAATTCAACATCCTCTACTGACTACCGTGGGCACCAGGCACACATGTGGCACACATGCATCCATACAGGCAAAACATTCATACACATAAAATAAATAAATAAATATTTTTAAAAAGAAATGTTATTTTTTTAAAAATGAAATTAAAAACAAAAATGAAAGAAAGAAAGAATATAAGAAGCCAGACCCTAACGAGGGTTTGACATATGGTGCCTGCTAAGACAAATTCTATGAGCGCTAAGTGCCATCAAAACACAGAATGTAGGGGCTGGAGAGATGGCTCAGCGGTTAAGAGCATTGCCTGCTCTTCCAAAGGTCCTGAGTTCAATTCCCGGCAACCACATGGTGGCTCACAACCATCTGGATTGAGGCCTAGTGCCCTCTTCTGGCCTGCAGACATAAACACAGACAGAATATTGTATACATAATAAATATTTAAAAAAAAAAAAAAAAAAAAAACACAGAATGTATATACACGAAAATGTAATGGTGAAATGCATTATTGTATGTAATTAATACAGAGCCCCAAGCACAGCAGTTCATTTGCTATTCACAGGTGTTCTTGCCTAGAGAAATGCGGCTGCTGTTGAGCTTTCAGAGAGCCAGCATTGTGTTTTCTCGACTTTTGTATTTTCTTTTTTCTTTCTCACAGCGTTGGGGCTAGAACTCAGGGTCTTATGCATGCTGGGCCACTCTTCTGCCATGGAGCCGCGTCCCCAGCCCTGCCATGGAGCCACGTCCCCAGCCCTACCGTGGAGCCGTGTCCCCAGCCCTGCCGTGGAGCCGTGTCCCCAGCCCTGCCGTGGAGCCGTGTCTCCAGCCCGGCCGTGGAGCCGTGTCTCCAGCCCGGCCGTGGAGCCGCGTCCCCAGCCCTACCTTTTGTTTTCTGTTTCATTTGCCTTTTTTTTTTTTTCTTTTCCTTGCTTGCTTTGGGCTGGCTTAGTTCTCTCTTCTTTTGTAGAGTGGGAGGGTTACTGACTTGACATCTGGTTTGATGGGACACTTGCAGCTCTAAGTGTCCCTCTTAGGGCTGCTTTGGCTGCACCCAGAGGACCTGCTTTATTCTCGCTCATCATGCCTCTTGCAACTGATTGCTTGGCCCATTGGTCTTGCGTTGTTTAATTTCCACATGTTTATAATTTTTCCAAATTTCTCTCTGCTTTTGATTTCTGATCTCACTTTACAATGTCTGCAGAGACTTTGCCTTATGTGATTTCAGTGTTTTTAAATTCATTAGCATTTAATTTGCAGCCTAAGACATAATCTGTCCTGGAGAATGATCCATTTGAACATGGGAAGGTGTGTTCTCTTGGTGTTTGGGGGAATCAGTTATTAGAACACTAGTATTTTTTTAAACAAATCTTCCTTCCATTCTCATTCTCTGTTTCTGTCTATCTGTCTGTCTTCCTTTCTTCTTTAGTTGGCCCCCAACCCCTTATATTGCAAGAATGACCTTGGTCTTTAAATTTTTAAAAATTCTTTATGTATGTTTGGGGGATAATACGCACATGGGAGGGCAGGTGCCTGCCCGTATGCCGGGGAGGAGGGGACAAAAGAAGACATCATGTGTTCTTTTCTACCACTCTCTGCCTATCCCTTTGAAGCAGGGTCTCTCCCTGAATCTGGTGCTCAAATTCTCATTCAGACTAGAAGTCATCAAGCCCCAGAATCCTCCTGTCTCTGCTGCACGCAGAGCTGGGGATGCAGGCATTAGCAGGCATGCCTAGCTTGTTGCATAGGTGCTGGGATCTGAACTCCATTCTCAGGACTGTGGAGCAAGCACTCCTAACCACCAAGCCATCTCTCTAGCACCTGACCCCACTCCGTGAGGCTGAAACTACAAGTGTGAACCACCATGCTGCTTTATTTGGTGCTGTGGGTGGAACCCAGGGCCTCCTGCATGCTAGGCAAGCATTCTGCCAACTGAGCTACATCGGCATCTCTTACATCACCGTTAGAAGAGCCTGCAGTAAGTCTAGCAAGCCCCACGTGTTGCTGATGTCCTCTTTCTGTGCTGATCCTCAGCCTTAGTCTTTGGCCTTCTCATTGATGGAGTTCTGTATCTCGGCTCATTGGTGTTCGTAATTTATAAGTCACAGCCCCAATGTCACGGCCTCCAAAGCAGGGCATGGGTGGGCAGCTGGGCCATCCTGATCTGTTCCTCAAAGGAGGAGAGCATGGTACCCTCACCCCTCATCAGAGTCTCAAGCTCACTGTGATGAGCTATCAGCTTCAAGCACCTCCCCCTAACCTTCCAAGGGCTCTTGCCCTGGGGTGAGATGAGCCCATAGCATCATTGCTAGCCCTCTGGTCTTAAATGAATGTGTGTTATTGACAAAGACCAATGGCCCAGACCCATGAGAGTTGCCAAATCACCCTCTGATTCTTGTTGAAATGTCGACAGAGTATAAAAAGCAACTACTTCAGCTTCCTCCACCTGAATGCTTATAGCCTGAGGCTACCTGCCTACCGAGACCTCCTGCAGAGACCCCTCCTGTGGTCCCTGCACTGCAGAGTGTCCCATCAGAGCAAGCAAGGCCCACATGATCCCAGCTTTTCTGCATGTTGTCTGTGTGCTTATCCCTTCTCAAGCCCTCATCACCCCAGTCAGGTTTACAGAACCAAGTTGTGCTCCATTCATTGTGTGGGTTGGTGATGAGCAGGGACAGGAAGGCTCATTCCAATATTTACGCTCGCACCCAGCTTCACCACTCTGAACTGTGTGACTTTAGGCATGCCCTTTTCCCTCTCTGCACTAACAAAAGAGAAAACCTCACAATTATTGTTGCCATTTTCTGAGTCCCTACTATAGATTGCACTGCTAAAAATGTCATTTAATTCCTCCGACAGCCTTAGAAGAGATAAGCAAGCACCTGTGGCAAAAAAGGAAACTGAGGCCAGTTAAGAGAAATAATTTACCCCAAACCACAGGTATTCAACAACATTACTCTTATAGCTCTGGTGCTACAGTCCAGGAAGCGACCTCTGATGTGTGGCCCTACGTTCTCCCTGCGTTTTCAGATTTAATAAAGGGGCAGGAAGGGGCCAGGATAGACTGAGCTCCAGGTGATGGTGGTCACTGAGATGAAGTCACAGTTAGCTGGGTGAGGGGGTGACTTGCTTGTGCCAAGGTGTTTCTGGAGGAAATTCCCTGATAACCTGAGGCTGTCTTACAATGGCATGGGGTGAGAGTGGGGTGGGAGTGGGGTGGGAGTGGGGTGGGAGTGGGTGGGAGTGGGTGGGAGTGGGTGGGAGTGGGGTGGGAGTGGATGGGAGTGGGACAGAAGAAGCCACGCTGACAAATGGAAAAGGATTGCTGCTGGGGTGGTCGGCAGTCTCTGGCGTTTGTCCAGGCCTCTCTTTAGTAGTTAATGTTTGAAAAGTTTTGAAATAAAATATAAACTCCAACCTCCAGTATCCTGACTCCTGGACCTTTCTGTCGCTCAGGGGCATAGTCCTCAGTGTCCCCGGACCCCTAAATGAAGATGGCCGCATTGTCTGCAACAAGGTAAGGCTGTATGGCCACGTTTCTCTCTCGGCCTAGGTACCTTCTGGCAAAGAGACTTACTGACCCTCTGGTGTCTAGAAAGGGAGACACCATTTCCTTTGACTTGCAGAGCCTTTCTGAAAGGACAGGAAGAAAGGGAGGGCTTTGCTTTATAATAAATAGACAGACAGACAGACACTGTGTGTAGGGGTGCTCAGTCCCCTCCCCTTATTAACGAATATGCTCCAGTTGGAGGTCTGTACCTCCCAGGAAGAGCAGGCTCCTGCTGGACTTGTAGACCTATAGTCACAGCCAGCATCCCCATGGCAACAAGCTAGTTAGAGGTCCTCAGCACAGCCCCCAGTGCCACTTATCTGCACCTCCCAGGAGGGCAGCATTAATGGGCCCTGTCCTCCTCCCTGTTCCAGCCCCCAGGCCTCCCAGGGCCTCTTATCCATATCCCCCCCACACACACCCAGACATTCTCCAGAGCTCAGGGGACAAAGGCCTACCCTTGGCCAAAACACGCTTTGTCTGTCACACACACACACACACACACACACCTTTTATATAGTCCTCTGTATATATACACATACCCCCCATCTCTCTCTCTCTCCTCCACCCCTACACGTATACACACAGTTTCTCCTGTTAGCAGCTGGTACTACAGCTGAGCTCTGGATACATTGGTTTGGGAGTGGGATGATATAGTACCGGTCTCTCGTCCCTGGGTGACTGTAGGAGTTAAATGAATTAACAAGGCATTTAGTGCAGTGTTTGGCACTTCCCGCTTCTGCTGGAGTCATCATGGGAGGAGCAGCTACTGCAGCTGATAACCTCCAGGATCAGGTGTTTACTGTGTGTCCAGCTCAAAAAAAAAAAAGTTTATTTGTTTTTATTTTTTGTATATGGATGTTTTGCCTGCATGTATGTCTGTACACCACATAAACTCATGGTACCTATGGAGGTCAGAAGAGGGCTTCAGATCCCCTGGAACTGGTGTAGCTGATGGTTGTGAGCCGCCTTGTGGGTGCTGGGAACTGAACCCAGGTCCTCTGTAGCAGCCAGAGCTATTGACTGCTGAGCCCTCTCTCCAGGCCAGTGTCCAGCTCTTCTAATGTGCTCGGTTATAGCCACTGAGGGCTCAGCCAGTAAAGGCACCTAACACCAAGCTAGGACCTGAGTTTGAGGCCCAGAATTCACACAGTGGGGAGAACCCAATCTTACAAGTTGTCCTCTAACCTCCACACATGCAACATACAAACACACACACACACATATACAAACACCACACAATATATATATATATATATATATATATATATATATATACAAATTTAACAATTTTTTTAAAAATTCACAATATCCTGACTTTACAAAAAAAAAATGTTCCAGGACGTTGTGAATAATCCCTCACTCTGCAAAGACTGCACCTTGTCCTGCTTCTCTTCACAGCCTCATTTGGCTCCACCTGCACAGGGCACTGCTGTTCAGGGCCTGGGCAGAATTTGGGAGTCCTCGGCCTCTACGCGTTGCCTCTGACTTTCCCATCTAATCACTTGCTTCCCAGGCAGCCCGTGGTACATCCTGCCTCTGGGTCTCAGGCTCATGCTTTGCTCCCCGTGCCCTGCCCCCACCCCGTGCTAGGACTATGGTGTGGAAAAGACCTGCCCTCCAAGTAGACATCTCACTGGGCAAGAACGAAGCATATTTGAGCACATGAAGGAGAGACACCCCAAGGACTGAGTAGACAGCCCATTCCATGGTCCCCACTTTGGGGTGTACACTGGTATCTCCTGGCATCCCCAAGCCGAAGGTGTACCCAGACCCACTGCATCAGAATGTCTGAGCTGGAGCTCTGGCAGGGGTGTGTTTTTAAGTCCTCTGGGGCTGAGAATCACTGTTGGGATAAGTATCGCTGTCCAAGTTGGAGTAAGGTCCGAGGCCACCAGGGGAGACACAGTAGGGTGACAGCCCACAGTAGGATGACTTGAGTCCAGTCACTCCTCCCTCCCCACCTCCTGCAGAAGGGGAGGGCAGGATGGTAGAATGTGAGTGAAGGGGCTGAGAGAAGGGGGAAGGGCAGAGTTCTGCAGAACCAAAGACCTCCTGCGAGCATCCCCAGCCCTCTAACACCAAGACACTGCTCCTAGTGTGCCCCCCATACATAATCAAGTGGAAATAGCATCTTGATGAGGTGAAAAATGACCCCAGTATCCCCTAGGGTTCCTGCTCATGGCCCAGGTCTCTTTGAGAAGGTGGAGCCCAGCATGCTATTAGGAAGGTTGTGTTGCTTCCCTTAGCCCCAGATTGTAGGAGCCCGAAAGGTTTGAGGGCGTCGTTCTGTATTAAGACAGTGTTTCGTGTAGCCCAGGCTGTCCTCAAACTCACTGTACAGCTGAGGATAATCTTGAAGTTTAGGCCTTCTGTACGGGCATAGGGAACATGTAGAGTGATTCTCAGCTCCCATGGCCCTGCCAGAGCTCCAGCCCTGATATTCTGATGGAGTGTGATTGGGGGTACAGCCCGGTGTGGAGTTGCCAGGGGATCCCAACGTGCCTGGTTTATCAGGCACTGGAGACCTAACACCGGCTTTTGTATACACTAAACAAGCCCTCTAACTGAGCTGCAGTCTTCTGCTCAGGCACCTTAGAAGGAAGTTTTCCCAAGCCTGCCCTGGTGGCGCACACCTTTAACCCCAGAACTAAGGAGGAGGCAGAGGCAGATTTCTCTGAGTCTGAGGTCAGCCTGCTGGACATAGAGCAGTGGTTCTCAACCTGTGGGGAGAGACCTCTTTGGGGGGGTGTTACAGATTAGATATTTGCATTACAGTTTATAACAGTAGCAAATTACAGCTATGGGGTAGCAATAAAGTAATTATAGGGTTGTATTAGAGGGTCGGAACATTAGGAAGGTTGAGAACCACTGACTTAGCAAGTTACCCCTAAAGTTACATAATGGAGACTTCGTTTTTGAGAGAAAAAAAAAAACTGAGGAAGGACAACTAGGTTAGCTACACTGGCTAGTATTTAGGTGGCAGTGAGCCAGTGAGATGTCCCTGGATGGAGATGCAGGGCTGGATGGTGTATTGTTCTATGACGTTGCCAAAACTCTTGCTGGTAGCACCAGGACCAAATCATGGGGCTGTATGGCGACACTGTGGTTGGATGAAAGTATCAACTAAAAAGGCTCAAGGTTAAAGGTCAGTTGCCAGACTTTTGGGAAAGGTAGTTGGACTAGCCACTCACTGATGGCTTCCTGATCTAATGGGATGAGGAAACCGGCACCTGTGCACTGTGGGGGCCGCCCTGGAGTGTCCTCGGGCTCCTCGGCTCCCTCTCTGCACCTGTCCACGGGAGATAGCCTGTGCTCGCAGCTGTATTCTGCCTCACTAGACACGGGCCCAGAAGCGTGGACCATGTGACCGTGGACTGAAGCCGCTAGAAGTGGAAGCTGCACAAGGCCCTTCGACCTTGAAGTTGCTTTCTCGGGCATTTTGTCACACAGATGTCCTGGGGATGCTACCCTAAATTTCCACAAGCAAGGGACAGCCGAAGTCTGGACTCAGAGTGTCCCTAGCTCATAGCTGCACCCTCCGTGCTCTGCCAGAGGAGTCACAATGTTTCTTTGTCGCACATCTCCCTGTCTAGTCTCTTACGGCAGGTCACTGAACTGAGAGTTCACAGATGTCCTCTCAAGAGCCTTAACTACATTTGCAAAGGCTGTTCTCCTGCAAGGTCCCATTCACAGGTGCTGTGTTTTGAACATAGGTCAGTAAGCTCAGACCCCACACTTGTTGCTAGCCATCGGGAGTCAAGCCAAGAGTATATGAGACCCAGGAGCCCTGGGGGCTTCCCCAGGTAGCAGTCACTGTACTGGAGACTGGCGAGGAGCCTGGTGGGGAGTTGAGTTTCAGAAGCCCTTGGTGTCCCCAAGGGGGCCATGCCTGCATCTGCGGAGGCATGGGGTCTGCGTGGCAGATGTTGACATGACAGTGACATTGATGATGCAGATCCAGTAGAAAGAACTGGGGAGAAGGTTCTGGTCCGAAAGCCTGGCTGGCCCCAGGAGACTCTTGCTGTATACCTAAGGTCTCCGGCTGGGTCCTTGCCAAAGTCTTCCACCTGTCTGACAACAGAGACTAGGTATTTAACCAGTGCATATCCAGGAAGGGGGCAGCACCCTGTAGGCACCCTGCACCTTGTCAACTAAACAAAGAAAGGAACACTGGGGAAGCCTAAGGGAGGGCTCCAGGCAACCAGGGGTGAGGACCGTTCACTAATAACATGCCATCAGTGATGGATCGTAAGTACCGTCATTCATACACCCACACACATGTACATGCATGCATACAGTCCTCAAGGATTTGAAACAGCTTGAACAAAACACAAAAGGGCAAAATGAAAGTTTAATAAATGGAAGTAAAATGGAGACAAGGGGGATTGTGGATAGAGATACCAACACTGGTATCATGCATTGAAATCCTACTGTGTGCAGGACACAGACTGATGTTAACAGCTTCTCGGGAGAGGCAGAAAGCATGGTGAGAGGCTGGTCCCGTTAGGACCCCAGAGCTCCTAATTTGGAAAAGATCCTACAGGTATCTGAACTCAGTCTTCTATATAGGAGTGTAGGGTGCTCTTGGTTTCATTCATTCACCCATTCATTTGTTCGTCTATTTAGCAGATCCTTGTTGACTACCTACTATGTGTAGCTGGTAAGCACTGATGAGAGTCAATATTTGCCCCTTGGTGCCACTTCCAGCTATGACCCAGTCAGGCAGTGGGACATAGGTTAGAGCTGCGGCCTCGGCCCTGTCCAGGTATTCTGGAATGGGAAAGGTATCCATATTCACTTAGCATTCTTTTAAAAATATTTTTATTATTATTATTTATTGTGTGAACATGTTTATGTCTGCATATGAGTGAGGAGGACAGAGGGATGTCAGATTCCCTGGAGTTGAAGTTACAGGCAGTTGTGAACTGCTAGATGTGGGTGCTGGGAATTGAACTCAGGTCCTCTGGAAGAAAACTATGTGCTCTTAACCACTGAGCCGTCACTCCAGCCCTCATTCAGCATTCTAACAGACTATTTCCTACATTGTTTCATGGATTTCTGTGAGATCATAGACTAAGCACCAGTTTCTCTGGTCCTTCCAAGCCTAGTCCGGGGGGCGGGGGCGGTGACAAACAGTTAAAGGACCCAGTGTGTCCAAGTTGGTTTCTTAGTCGTTTGCTTCTCTTGTTTTTCTTTTTCTTTTCTTTTTGCTTTTGATTTGTTTTGTTTTTCGAGACAGGGTTTCTCTGTAGCTTTGGAGCCTGTCCTGGAACTAGCTCTTGTAGACCAGACTGGCCTCGAACTCACAGAGATCCGCCTGTCTCTGCCTCCAGAGTGCTGGAATTAAAGGCGTGTGCCTCCATTGCCCAACTTGTCTTGTTTTTCAAGACAGGGTTTCTCTATGTAACCCTGGCTGTCCTGGAATCCACTCTGTAGACCAGGCTGGCCTCAGACTCAGAGCTCTGCATCCCTCTGCCTCCCGAGTGCTGGGGTTAAAGGCGTGTGCCTGCCTCCTACACAACAGTACAAGAAGTAACAAGTAGGGAATGGGAGTTCACACCATATTTGTAGCTTTCCTGAAATCTAAAATATTCTAAGATAAAAAAAATTATTTTAAAAAATGAGAGGCTGGTCTCATAACTTTGCAGTGAGGAACACCTACCAATCATATGACAGGTATTAGCAACTATGATTTAATTTTGATTTAAAATTGGACTATTTTTCCTGTTTTTTGTTTGGATTTCAGAGGGTCTTACTGTATGTAGCCCAGGCTGACCTTGACATCATAGTCAAAAATATTTTGGGGGTTGGTTTCTCTGTTTAACAGTCCTGGCTGTCAAAAATATTTTGAAAGGAAAAAATTAAGACATTGTAAATGTGAGTGAGGAACTGGCCACCATAATAAGAAGTGACCAAATGTCCTTCCTCATGGCACCATGCTCCATGATAGATTTTCACCTCTGCCCAACCACATGGGACCGCACGAAGCCGTTTCTATTCTGACCTCCAGCAGCTGGGAGGTGCATCCAGAGTAGCCATCCTCCTGTGCCTAGGCTAAAAGTTCTCGGTGCCACCCACAGCATGGCCAGGACTGCTCTGCTCAGGCCTCAGTCCAAAGCCAAGTGGATGTCTCTTTCCTACACCACCCCCTGAGGTTGTCCCACACCATCTGGTTCTTGCCTACTCACAATGAACTTCAAGTAAGGGGCTCAGAACGGCCCAGAGCTCTGGTGAGGCCCCTTGGAGTTGAACCCACCTCCCTCCTGGAGCTGAGTTCTTTGCTCCCCCACCACCAAAACACACACACAGAGCTAGGCAGTTTGGAATAGTCTTGCTTCCAATGGCAGAGAGATAGTAAGAAAGCAAGGTCCAAGTTTCTGGAAAGTTCCCATATTCGAAGGCTCAGCCCTCAGTCTTCCAGCCTGTACTGTGATGTGGCCTTGGGCAATCCTCTAACCTTCCAAGCCTCAGCTTCCTCACTATGGGGCACTGGGAGAAGGATGACAAACCTATCCCTACTTGCCTGTCAAGCAGAGCCCCCCAACACTTCCCTAAAACACGGCGCAAGCTACGCGGGGCCACAGCATCAGTCCTCTTATGACTGCGATTCGTTTGGGGGTAGTAACTATGCTTTATCGACCCTCGTGCACCCTGCTGCTAACAGGATAAACTGCACACAACTCTCTCCCAGGACTTCTCTGGGACAGAGTCCATCCTGAGAGGTACACCCTGTGATCCACATAGAAGAGGAAGCTGCCCACCAGAGACACACCTGGCCCTGCACCAATACATCAGAAGGGTCCAGTGTGCCAGGTGGAAGGGCACACAGTAAATTCATGAGCGGACTGCTGGATGAGTGGGTGTATGGGAGAATGAATGAGTGTAAGGGTGGGCAGAGAGTCCAGTAAACAGATGAGCATGAGACGAGCAGGTGGGATGGGTGGGCAGGTGATAGATGAGTGGGTGAGTGGACTGGTGGGTGAGGGTACTGATGAGAGGGTAGGTGGATGAATGGATGGGTGTCAGGTTGGTAAACTGATCTGTGGGTGGGTGAGGGACTAGATGGGTACACAGACAGTGGTCCTGGAACTTCCTGCGTTATCAAATCCCAAGTGTGGCCGGGCGGTGGTGGCGCACGCCTTTAATCCCAGCACTTGGGAGGCAGAGGCAGGTGGATCTCTGTGAGTTCGAGACCAGCCTGGTCTACAAGAGCTAGTTCCAGGACAGGCTCCAAAACCACAGAGAAACCCTGTCTCAAAAAACCAAAAAAAAAAAAAAAAAAAAAAAAATCCCAAGTGTGAGCAGATAGATTACCCATGGACTAAGACGAGCAGGGAGTGTTCTGAGACAGTAAAGGACTTCTAACCCAGTAGAGAGAAGATGCGGGGGGGAGGGGGGATTTCCTACCCATATCTCTGGCAGGCTGCCATCTCCTAGGTGCTGACCTACCCCAACACACACACACACGCACACACACACACATGCACACGCACGTGCACACACACACACACACACCAGCATCCCACCACGTGCCCCCAAAGGGGAGTTGGCAAAGGCAGTGGTAGGCAGTGACCTGCTCCTCCATTGTCTGCAGTAACCTTCCTTCTGGCTGCTTGTTCTTTGCAATGTTACACTAGACCTGCAACACTTGGATGCCCGAGCCAATTTTGTTATGCAAATGAATTCAGTCCATTGTAAATCCTTCAGATGGGGTGGTAAGTCTCCCTAAGCCTTGGGGGTGGAGCTACCTGAGAATGACTTCTCTTCACTGCCACCAAGGCAACCTCTCAGACCTTTGCGTTGGCCAGCCCCTTGGTAAGGACCTGAACAGGCATTACTTGTGGATCTTCTCTCATGACTGATTGATCGTCTGAGCCTCAGTGGGCCAGCACCCTGTACACAGCCATACAGTCAATTAAGCCAGGGCTCAGCCAAACCTCTACCCGCAGGCTGAGCTGTTTTTTGCCATAACCTCCATACAGAGACAACCGGCTCTCTGGAGAGCCAGAGCCTCCATCTATCCTGAGCTGCAGAAATGAGCATGGGATCTCTGGGGGCCAGCCTCTCATCCATCCCCTTAGCTCTGTGACAAGGATAGGACTGACATGTAGACAGGGACCAGACTGGCCTTGAAAACTAGAAAGGCCAAGAAGACAGACAGACCTCTTGTTGTTGGATAGGTGACATTAAGAAAGCTTGGCCGCCGGGCGGTGGTGGCGCACGCCTTTAATCCCAGCACTCGGGAGGCAGAGGCAGGTGGATCTCTGGAGTTTGAGGCCAGCCTGGTCTACAAGAGCTAGTTCCAGGATGGGCACTGTCTCGAAAAAAAAAAGCTTGGCCAAGGCAAGGCCAGGCTGATATCTACCACTGATCAAGAACAGGGCGGAGGGCAAATGCCAGGGGTTTCTCCTAGGAGGGCAGCCAGGACTCCTGTCAACAGTAACAAAGGTAAGAAGAGAGGTTGTGCCGGGACACAGGGAAGACGATGAGTGACAGGGGCCAGTGGCAAGACCCAAGGTGGAGGAACCAGGAAAGAGTCCAGCTTGCCAGGCTCTCGGCACTAGCCTCAGGTAATTCTCCCAGGAATTCTGAGACTAAAGTCATCCCTACTTTATGGATTAGAAAATTGAGTTAAGGGAAATCACGAGCCTGGCCAATACCATTTTGCCGGGGCGATTTAATTCTAAACCCACAGGTCGCAGTTTTTCTCGTCTATGCTCTTTTCTCTGTCGGTCCTACCAAGTCCTGCCATCAGATGCCACACACAGAGCTGCTGGTAACAGAAGGGAGAAACTGGGGGGGGGGGGGTTCCTTGACAAAGGTGGAGTGTGACCTTCCAGGAAGCAAGTTGCTCAGAACCTGCTACCAAATTCTGCTCTTTAAGCCCCTCCTAATATGATCCCAATCAGCCAACCTACTGGGTAGGAGCTCTGTAAGTTCAAGGCCAGTCTGTTCTACAGAGTAAGTTCTAGGACAGCCAGTGCTACAACAAAAAAATCCTGTGTGTGTGTTAAGGTGGATGGTACCAGCCCAGCCCAGTCTTAGCCTGCAGCCACCTCCTGAATGCTCCTGCACAACACGCTCTGGCCCACTGGACTCCAGGTCTTTCTCCTGGTGTTTTCTCCTCGTGGAATGCTCTTCCCACCCTGCCTGTTTTCTGAGCTCCAAGGTTTGACTCCTTTGCATTCTGGAGTTCTCTCCTTCTCCCCTTCCACTCCAGTTGCTTGCCAGCATGGACTGACTCTCCTCACTAATCCTCAAGGGTCAAGACAGCTCCCAAGTACCTACAGAATGCTCTACACCAGTGACACCCACCCCCAGGCAGACCCTCCGTAGTCCCATACGCCTGGGGTGCTCTTTCACCCTGATTTCTTCCCTATCACTAAATTCCCCTTTATATATAACATAGTGATATGACCCTTGCATTAATCCAAATGCAGGAGAGCCATCCCTGGCTAAAGCATTGTCATCACCTAGGCTGGCCGAGGCGCTTTTGAGGGAGCTGGACAACGGGATGGCCCCAGCTACGAGCTCAGGGCCTCCAGGCTCAGTGTCAGGGCTTGGGACCTCTCTGTCACCAATGTTGTATGCACCAGAGCTCTCTCCTGCCTGGCAGCCTCCCAGGTCACGGCAGCCTGGAAGGCAGGGTGTTGTGAAAGGAAGCACCTCCCTGCAGCTGGGTGGGCATCCTTTTCAAGTCCACCTGTGCCTGGGTAGGCTCCTTCTTCTCTGGGCCTCAGTTTCCTGCAAGGCAACCAAAAGGATGCCCAGAAATGCCAAAATCATAGTTATGCAGCAGCAACAAAAGTAATCTTATGGTCGGGGGTCATCACAGCATGAGGAAGTATAATAAGGGGTCACGGCATTAGGAAGAACCACTGAGTTAGATAACAAGGGAGCTCCGAGCCCAGAGACCCTAAGGAACAGTCACTAGAAATGGCAGGGTTACCGAACGCTCAGAATAAGCAGGCCTTGTGTTCACGGAGTTCCCAGGCACACCATTTTATGGGGCCTTTCAGCCTCTCTATGAGGCTGAGTATCAGACCCATTTCACAGAGGAGCTAACAAAGGCCATCTTCTCAAACTGTCCAGACGCAAAGCCTGGCCCTGCTTCTGCTCAATGACTTGGTTCCTGTCTCCCTATTTAGAGTTTGTCTTCAGAATGCAGAGAGCCTCTCTGCCTGCTTCCTTTGGCTGGCTTGAGTTAGGGTGGAAAGTGGGACAGAAGGAAGGGGTACTCGGGCAATAGAGAGGAAGATGACCCGCCTGTTTGGTCACAGTGTTCCAGAGTGTCTGACTCTTCATGAACACTCAATGAAATGGTGACTGGGGGCCAAGGTACATGCCAGTAATCCTAGCTGTCAGAACATTGCAACAAGATTGTAAGCTTGAGGCCAACATGTGTTACATAGCAAGTTAAAAGACAGCCCCAGCTACATTGTAAAACCTTGTCTCAGCTCTTCTCCCATACTGCCACCACAGCCCCCACCAAAAAACAAGCAAACAAAATAAAAACCCCAAAAACAAAACAGCAAAAATCCGTAAGATGGTATCTGTTCTCACATACATGTTATGGCATGTACACATGCACGCATATGTCCAGACACATATATACATGCTCCCATGTGTACACAAACAAATAAATACGGGTAATAACAATGTTTCATGGGTCCCACATGTTCCGTGGTCCCTCTCACACCCCCACATGAACAGGGGTGGGCTTGAACCTCCCAGCATCTTCAGGGCAAGACATCTGAAAGACCCACCTGAAAACCCCAGGATCACAAGTCCCAATCTGCCCTTCCTTCCTGGGCAAACCAGTCCTCCCTTTGGACCTCAATTTCCTCATCTGTAACAAGATCAGAATGGATCCAAGAAACTGCCCCCACCACCACCACCACCGCCACCCCCGACGGGTCTCTGCAGCAAATCACTAGAGCTCAGGAAACCAAAGGGAAGCCCCTGCTCCCACCCTCAGGATGAACGCACTGCAGGCCCCTTCCAAAAGCCTAGCCAGTGTGCCCTGACCACACAGCCCCTGTCGGGCCATTCATCAGGGGCCACCGTGCACCAGGCTGCTCGTGGAATGAGGCTGCCTTCTGCTCCTGCTTCTGTGGGCATAATGTATGCCCCGCGCCAGGCCCCAGTCACTCAATCCCAGCCGGTCTGCGGAGGCCGAGATAGTCCTTAATGAGGAGAGCCCGGCTTTATCTGCTTTCGACTTCAGCCATTATCTCCCCCAGTCTATAGACACGCAGTTACCTCTGACAATAATGCTCACAGGCAACAAATGCTGATGAGTTTTCTATGCAGTCCGCACAATAAGTCTATCAAAACAACCTCGGAAAATTATGAACCCCCGTGACAGACAAACGCAACCAGCTCCGGCGTGAATTTAGAGCCCCCAACGCTACGTTTCTTTTAATTCTTCAGGCTTCCCTTATCTCTGCTGTCCCTCTTCTGGTGGGAAGATAACAGTAATTCTTCTCTGAGCTAGTTTTCCCCCCCATCCACCCCCACCCCACTTTTTTTTTCCACCCACTGAGTGAGATGTTTTCCGTGTCTTTCTGCTTGCTAAAGATAAAGGGTTAAAGACCAACTTATGTTGGGTGCTGGGGAAGGGGGAGGGGGCACAGGAGAGGGGGTGAAGTAATCAGCATTCAAGAGATTGCTATCGGAGAAGCTGCGCAGAGAACAGTAATTTTGCTGGCTTCGGCGAGGGCTCTCTCCATCCCCCCCCCCACCTTTTTTTATGAATGCACATAATGCCTGGAGTGTTGGGGGCAGATAAAAGAATTAGCAGCAGCCAGGGGGACGGAGGCCCAGAGAACAGGGGAGAATTAGAATGTCTATCTTTGTCTCTTCCGGCTCATCCAGCCAGCCGAGGCTCCCGGCTCGTAAACAATTTAATCTTTTTGCTACAGTTAAAATACAAAGGCAGCAAGCCTCCTTCCTCCAAATGGAAAAGGGAGGGGGAGGGATGAGAAGAGGATGGGGCTGGGGGCTGGGGGTGGGGGCGATGATGGAGGAAGAGAGAGAGAAAAAGGCTGACACCACCAACTTTGCCGCTGCTGGCTTAGTCTCTTGACCCTTGAGATCTTAATAGTTTCCCCTTACCACCCCAGTAGGGAACACACACAGCCCAGACCTAGCGTGGCCCAGCCTACCTAAGGACTGAAGGTGCAGCCAATGGGGTCAAGGCTTTGTTTCTGTCTGCCTGGAAGGTGCCTGCTCACAGGGAGCCTCTTTCCTTGGGTATGCGTTCTCAAGGCTTGGTCTTGCTCCTCCTCTTCCCTCCTCTCCTTCTTGTCCCTTTCCTCAGAGCAGGGCTCAAGTCATATAAAAGGAGCACAACTTCTATTTCCCAGTAGACAGTAAGCTCGCAGGGTGGAGATGACCATGTTCGCCAGTAGACAGTAAGACATGTTCGCCAGTAGACGGTAAGACATGTTCGCCAGCAGACAGTAAGACATTGTTTGCCAGTAGACAGTAAGACATGTTCACCAGCAGACGGTAAGACATGTTCTCCAGTAGACGGTAAGACATGTTCGCCAGTACACAGTAAGACATGTTCACCAGTAGACAGTAAGACATGTTCGCCAGTAGACAGTAAGACATGTTCACCAGCAGACAGTAAGATTGCAGAGTGGAGATGACCATGTTTGCCAGTTGGCTCAAGGACAGGCCTCCCTGCTCAGAGGGAAGGCCCCAGCTCTCCAGCTCACATGAGTCTCTCTCTCTCTCTCTCTCTCTCTCTCTCTCTCTCTCTCTCTCTCTCTCTCTCTCTCTCTCTCATAGTGAAGGGATAAGGGAGCCCTTCTGCAACATCAGATCGTTTTGAGAAAACTGAGATTTCACCATATTAAAGAAGCCTCCCTAGAGGCCCTAGCTATTGCTAGAGTTACAGAGGGGGCCCTCAAACCTGGACATACTTAGAGCAGCCAGTGTCCCTAAGTGTTCACTGTACCCCCGACACACACACACACTGTGGTCATCTTTAGCCAGCCCAGCTGTCCTCTTGTCACTTGCAACATGGAAAAAACTAGTATCATAGGGCCAAGCTGGAAACCAACTTCTCCCTTCTTCACCCTGGTACTGCCTGGAGGTGATAACTCCTGAGTATTAGTAATAGCCTCGAGTTTCCTGTCCTCTCTTGCTAGGGAGAGTTCAGCCTCCTTCCTCACCTCCGGAGGACCACGTCCAGCAGAAAACCTGACAAAACCAGCTGACTGCTGTCTGTGCGGGTTGATAGGTGGAAATCTGAGTGAATAAATGAAGTCAAATAGATCAAGGCTGGGAAGAGGGTAAGTGTGAGCGACACACACCACACAGAGAGAAAGGATGAGGAAGGAGCGGTAAGAAGAAGGGATGGGAAATCAGAAGGATGCAGAATGGCCAGAAAATTGGGCCTTCTCTTCACTTGCTCCACTAGCTGGACACTGAGCTAATGGAGAGAACCAAACCAGAGGCCAAGGCTCAACTGTTGGCATCCCAGCCAAGGCACAGCCATCATCACATCACAATGAAACCTTCAAGCCCTGGGCATTGGCGTCCTTCCCAGGAAGGTATGGGGGAAATTCTGAGCCTGGAGTCGCGGATCTACACTCACCTGCCGGCTCTTTCTTGTTGGCTCTGTAAATCTGAGTAGGTTCATTTTTCTGACCACTGGGTCTTCGTCTGCAAAATGAAAATGATAATGATAATGAGAAGCTTGTCTTAGCACATAGTAGGTACTAGCAAATTGTTGACCCCACTACATAGAAGTAATACCTTGTGACAAGACTAGCAGGCGTAATAAGCCAGGGATGCTCCCTGGAGCTCCTGAGAGATTCCAGTTTATTATTTGCTTAGTTATTCATCCGATCGCTGCCCTTGACTCCATGGTAAAGAGAGGCTGGACTGACCATCTCATGAGAGAGACAGCTGCTTCCTCCAATGTCCCTGTATGCCCTCAAGCTGGAGAGTGGGGAGTTTAGACCCCCCATAGAGGTGGAGTTCTGTGGAACTGACTTTGTAGTGAGGAGCTACACTTCACATCTCCGATGGAAGCCACACCCTGCCCCCACTTCCCCTTCCACCGTTGTCCTTCTTGCCCTTCACTCCATGTCCCTCTGAAAATAACCTCCATGTGTTTCAAAAGACCTGGGAGCAAAGCACGGTATGAAGATGGATTTTTATAAGTGGTACCGAGTTTACTGCTTGCATCTTATGTGCACCAGGCACCAGGCACTCTTTCTGGTTGGGTCTTGTTTGTTTTTTGTCTCCCCCTGCCACCTCAAGGCAAGAGTTTCTCTGTATAGCCTTGGCTGTCCTAAAACTCGCTCTGTAGATCAGGCAGGCCTCGAACTCAGAGATCCATCTTCCTCTGCCTCTTGGGTGCTGGGATTAAAGGTGTGCACCACCACGCAGCTTTAGTCACTCTTTTTTTTAAAGATTTATTTATTTATTATGTATACAACATTCTGCCTCCATGTATACCTGCACGCCAGAGGAGGGCGCCAGATCTCATTACAGATGGTTGTGAGCCCCCATGTAGTTGCTGGGAATTGAACTCAGGACCTCTGGAAGAGCAGCCAGTGCTCTTAACCACTGAGCCATCTCTCTAGCCTCCCCCTTTTTTTAGGAGTCGGGAGAGCAAGGTCTCATTTAGACCAGGCTGGCTTTGAACTCACTGTGTAGTCTTTCATGCCCTTGCTCTCTTAATTGTCCTCACTCTGTCTCCTAAGCACTGGGGTCATAGGCATGAGAATCGCCGTATCTAGCTTGTTCCCAAATATACATTTAAAACAACAACAACAACAAAACAAGTTTCACTGTGTACCCCTGGCTGGTCATTATGTAGACCAGGCTGGCCTTGAACTCATGGAACTCTGCCTTCTGTGTGGTTATTGTGCCCAGGACTTTGTGGGCTTTTTTTGAGACAGGTTCTCATGTAGCCCAAGCTGGCCTCAGACTTCCTAGGTGGCTAAGTGTCTTAGTTACTTTTCTATTCCAGTGGTAAGACATCATGACCAAAGGAACTTCTAGAAGAGTTTATTGGGGCTTACAGTGTCAGAGGGTTAGAGTCTATGATCACCATGGTGGGGAGCACAGCAGCAGGCAAACGGGTGTGATCAGAGCTATGGTGGAGCAGCAGCTGAGAGCTTACACCTGGAGTCACAAGCACTGGTCAGAGAGAGCTAACTGGGAATGGGGTGGGCTTTTGAAACCTCAAGGCTCCCCTCAGTGACACACACCTCCTTCAACAAGGGCTTGCCTCTTAATCCCTAAACAGCTCCACCAACTGGGGACTAAGTATTCAAATATATGAGCCTATGGGGGGCATTTTTATTCAAACCACCACACCAAGGATGGCCTTGAACTTTTTTTTTTTTTTTTTTTTTTTTTTTTTTTTTTTTTTGGTTTTACATGATGGTATTTCTCTGTGTAACACTGGCTGCTGACTGTCCTGGAACTTACTCTTTAGACCAGGCTAGCCTCAAACTCAGAGATCTGCCTCCCTCTGCTTCCTGAGTGCTAGGATTAAAGGTGCGTGCCACCACTGCCCAGTTGGCTTTGAACTTTTGATCTCTCCGTTTCCACCAGTTGAGTGCCGGGATTGCAGGTACCATACACCACATCTGAATTTTGGTTTGGTTTGGTATTGGCGATTAAACCCAAAATACCAAGCAAGTTAGACAAGCATTCTACCAGCTGAGCTATATCTCCAAATCCCTCCAAACATACACCTTAAACATACATCATCTTGGTCATGTCCTAATCCAAGGCATCTCAACTGTCTGCCTGTCTGCATGTCAGAATCCCATGGGTTAGCTCTAAGGCTTCTTAGCCCTGAGCCCAAGCCTGGAGATTCTGCGCGGGCAGATTGTGTGGACTTTGGACACAGGGGTGGGAAACAGGCTTCCAGGACCCTGGGGAGTTCCACTGAGCAGTCTGTGCTGGCGTCGTCTGTCTTTCGCTGACAACAGTTTCATCTTACTCATTCAGTTGCCCAACAACCCTTTCTGAGTGTCTGCTATCTGTCCGTCTGTCTTTGTGTGTGCTGGGAAGAGATTTCAGAAGAGGAGGGGCTGAAAAACCACAAGGCACAAGGAAAAGAATGCCTAAGGCATAGCCCTATCCTGTAGCGATTCCTGCTCCCCAGGCTCAGCCCCTAAATCCACCAACCTTGTTCCCCGCTGGGACCCACGGAACTGGCCAAATCTGTCTGCAGGAGCGTTTCCTCTGCGTGTTACTAAGAAGATGCAGGGGCTCAGAGTGGCTAGGGCTTCTCCCCAAGCAATTCTGTGCTGTCTAAGCAGAGGGCCTTGAAATTCTATGTCCTTGTCATTAATCACATCTAATCATCATTCGGTCAGTCATTCATAAAACTGATACATGACCTACTATACTGCAAGATACTCACCTGGGGGTGGGGGAGAGATAAGAGCTGACTTCAAGGAGTATAGAGCTTAGGAAGGGTTCCTGCAGCTGGACAAATGCCTCAGAGGTGAGATCTGAGTACACAGCTCTGGGGTGGGGTAAGTTAGAGTTCGTGAAGACTCCCATCTCCAAAATCCTGAGCTCCTTGGCAAACCCTATCTCATCAGAGAGGTGAAGCGCTTCAGCCAAGGTCACACAGCTGGGTGCTCCATAAACAGGTGGTGGCTCTGCTGAGATTATTCACCAGCCCCAATTACATTTTAGCCACTAATAACTTGGCTCACACTCCCCTAATGGGATTTCCTCCTTGGACATCAGCCTTCCCTTCCCCCTTCCACTGACACTGGCCAATTAGACAAGGGCAGGTGCTGTGATTGGGGTCACAGTGAGAGGAAGAGATGGAGAGGGCCACAGCTCACCCCCAGCCTCAGCTGAGAAGGAGGTGATCCGTCTCCGGCACTCACAGCCTGTAATGAAGTCTGGGAGACGCTTGCCCATGAGGCAAGAGGGGCGGGTTTGGAAGCCGATCACCACCACCACCCCATGCCACCTTTCTGCTCCCTATCTGAGACCAGCAGGCCTGGAGACAGAGGCAGGACTACACGGAGATAGACAGGCAGGCGAACAAAGCTAAAGACAACCAGACAAAGCAAGAAAACAGGCCTGGAACTCAGGGGCAGCTGCTTGGCTAGTGTCCAGGACAGGCCCTTTGGTCAGGTCTCCCTCCTCACGCCCCAGTGCTGGGATTCAGGAGACCCAATACCTCTGCTACTCAGGAACACTATAGTGGCTAGACGCAGGCCCCTCTGAGCGCTTTCTCCTTGTGGGGTGCCACAGGCTCAAGCAGGAAAAAGCCAGGCTCTGCTGAAGGCAAATAGGTCTGCAGGTACGACAGCACACCTGTCCTTGGGGCCAAGGTCAAGAATGATGGAGAAAGGTCATTGGTTAAATAATAAAGAAACTGCCTAGGTCCATTGGATAGGCCAACCCTTAGGTGGGTGGAGTAAACAGAACAGAATGTTGGGAGAAAGAAGCCGAGTCAGGAGTCGCCATGATTCTCCCACTCCAGACAGACGCAGGTTAAGATCTTTCCTGGTAAGCCAGCTCGTGGTACTACACAAAATATTAAAAATGGGTTAGATCAATATGTAAGAGCTAGCCAATAAGAGGCTGGAGCTAATGGGCCAGAGTGTGTGCAGAGCAGGTGCCTCCACACCAGCTATGCTTGAATCAGCAGCCTCTGCCCCAGCCAGAGCACAGTACCATTCTCTGCTGATCTCAGGAGAGTCCGCAGTGGGCTAATCTGAAGCCTAGCAGTCCCCAGAGCGCCAAGTCTTTTGGGTCTAACTTAAATCCCTTCTCCTGCAGCTTAGAGCCCATTCCAGCGGTCGCGCTGAGGCGTGCAAGCAAAAAGCAGGTGTTTCAGGGTGCCAGCTTCGTTCCAGTCCCCCACTCAGCAGCCTGGCCAGCTGGAGCTGTCTGAAGGAGCCTCCATGCTCGGAATCACACAGAGAAAGAGTCTGAGTGTGGGACCTGCCAAGATTTCTGATTGGGGTGTATGTGGTCTTGAGGACGTGAGCTTGCCTCAATCTGGGTCCCCACTTAATCCAGGGCCAGACACACCCAAGTCCCAACCCAAAACATCTGCCCTGCTCTGCTCATCCCCTTCCCACCATTTCCCTTCAGTCTGGATATATCTGTCCACAGACAGGACAAAAACAAAAAACAAAAATACAAGAGCTGGCAGACTGGTGAGGATGAGTCAGGGGAGGAAGGCCAATCCAAGCACACCTTGCAGAAGGCCTCTGCAACTGACCCTTGTCAGTCACTGGGCTGCCTGTCCCCTACCAGTCCCACCCAACCCAGCAGGAGAGCCTGCTCTGTTGGGCTCCACAGCCTAGAGCACCTGCACACCCTGAGCCGCAGGGGGTGCCTGGTCTGCCCCCAGGGTGTTAAGTGCAGGGTCCAGGCTTAAGTCGCTATTAAGCTACAGAGGAAGAAAGAGAGGGACGAACAGCCTGTTTATTTCCTTCTCTCGACTCCCCCATCACATGGACCTCCTAGCTGCAAGAAAAGAGGAAAGGGGAGAGAGAGGGGGGAAGAAACTGCACTAAACCAAACTGTAGTGCAATTACAGCCGGGGGAAAAAAGACACACGTTAAATGGATGTTTCTGCACAAAAACCCCAGGCTGACAGCATCTCTGGCCTTGTGAGGGGGAAAGGACTGTGCCTGGGTGTTTACATAGCCGAAATCAGGGAGAATTATGCTGTCATACTGACAACTGTGGGAGGACAATTTTAAAATTACACCGTTCAACACCTTTAATGATTTGTAACAGAAGAGGTGTGGCTACTCCTATTAAATGTGTTGCCAAATCAATAAAAGGGATAATTGGAGTTGTTAGAGCAAATTATAGCAGCGTTTCTTCTGTTGCTGTACAATGTTGCCTTGTAAACCGCTATTACAGGCAGCGCCGTATTTCTCTCTTATTTGGCCGCTTTGTAATGAGTTGGCATTTTGCGGCATAATAGTTCCACTTTCTTTTATGGAGCGCTCACTTTAACTTTTTCTCCTTTGTGCAGCCTATAATTTCCTCGCCCTCCCTGCCTCCCCGCCTGTTTTCAGAGGTGGCTGCGCTGCCTGTCAGGTGATAAACTATATTATTTCACATTATTTTCCGGCCTTTTCAATTGGCAGTCAGATGGCGTTGAGGGGTAGATGGGTCTGAAGGGATGGGGTTGGGTGAAGTGGCAAGAGAGGAGCCAGGACCAGGAGGAGAGTTAAAAAAAAAAAAAAAAAAAAAAAAAAACCTCACATTGACAGAAAGGAAAGGTAATGAGAGAGAAGGCTGGCCTTAGTCCCAGGGGTGGGGGCTTGGCCCTTTAAACACAGGACTTTGGACAGAGCTGTGAGCTGCTAGCTGGAGGAGGGGAGACATTGCCCCATAGGGTCTAAGCATCCCACAATATCTGACTTACCCTACTCATTTAAACAAACTAATAATTATCCCAGAACTGAGGAGATATCGATCCTGACATCCCCCACACCGCACCACAGGGAAGGTGTAAGGATTCACCCTGGGAACACCTTGGGACTCCCAGGAGGATTAGCCAGAGGGGACAGACAGGGAGAGCTGATACCATAGGTACATCCGAGGCACTGTGTTCTCTGCAGAGGCTGGAAGGAACCACAGATCTAGTCCTGGGGATGTATAACGGACACATAAGAGCACAGAACCAGGAGTCCATAGCTTGGTTCGTGACTTGATGGTACTTCCTCCCTCGGTTTGCCCACCTTCAGGCCTTGGCCCCAGGCTGGGACGGAAAGAGTCCTTGGGCAGCTGGGGGCTCATCCTGCTGAGCACATCCTTCAGTTTCTGTGACAGCAATAAAAGTCCCAGCCTAGACAAGCCTCACTCAGTCCGTCCCTGCGCTGGCCTACAGGGCCATCAATCTGAATTACCAAGAGGTCTCAACGAGAGACAATTGGAAAAGAAACGCCGCTTTATTACTTCCACGGGACCGCCATCCCTAGAACCCATCTGCTGCCAAGCGGTATGGTGGCAGGAGCAGCGGGGAGAGCAGATACGACTTGATGGTGGACAAATAAGACTCATTTGCCGCGAGCGGCCTCGATTTGCTTGCTAACCAGGAGCAAAGTTCTAATTCGCTCTGGTAGGTTCCATGAGCATCCTCCGTTACCCATCCTCCATTTATCAAGCTAACTTTATCCTAAAAGTCATGTGTGACAGTCAAGCTGCTCGGGTGCATCCAGAAGAAGTTTGGAGGACTGGGGTCCCAGGGCTTGCCACTAGCCCAGGGCAGTTTTCTATGGACAGAACACTGATTAGTCTCCTAGAAATCCCAGCAAAGGGCAGATAATGCATATGGTCCATGTAGATGATCTTACAATGCCACTTTCCACAGGAGCTGAGACTTCTTTCTTTATTCTGGATTAGGCTCGCTAGGCTTCAGCTCAACCAAGAGTTAAAGGTCAGTTCATTCGTGCACTTTTCCTGGTTCTGGGTACTGGGAGGAGGTCACACTCAAGGCCTTGTGCATGCTAAGCAAGAGCTCAGTCAGCTGGCCAAACTTTCAGTCCCTTAATTATCAGTTTAGCCAGTGTTAACTATCTCCCCAGATCCCCAGCACTGTGCTGAGTGCCTGTGAGACAGACACCATCTCTGCCCTCCTGGAGCTGATGTCCTGGTGGGGGCTGGTGACAACTATAAACACAATAGTAGTCCTTACACTAGGGTTGTGCAAAGAATTCTTTTACGAGAGGCCTTGGGCTGTGGTAGAAAGAGCACGGAATAGTCTGGAAACGTGGCTTTCGGGCCAACACTTGAGGGCACTTGCTCCCATAAGGTCTCAGTTGAGTGTGTAACTGAAGGACATATTTATTCATGCCAAAAACACATCGCAGAGTCCTAGTGTGTGTTGGATGCCTCAATAGGCACCGAGAAACAATAATGGGGTAGGCAGAGAACTCACGTCTATGGCGCTTCCAGTCTAGTTGCAGAGACAGACATCAAATAATCACAGCACCATGTAATTACAGAACGTGATAAATGCCAGGAAAAGGAAGGACATGAGTTCATCCATAATAACAACCTGGAAGCAACTCTGATGCACAGAGGAGGCCAGAGGACTGGGGTGCAGAGGCCTGAAATAAAGCTATAGACGTGGGAAGGCATCCTGGAGTGGTTAGAGACATATCAAGATCAGGCCCTTGGTCCAAGCTTGCATGGTAACTCCACAGAGGGGCTGTGAGCAGGAGAGCGGAGGAACCAGTCTCCATATAAGGAATCCTGCTTGCTGCAGCCATCTCTTGCAGACTGGATCAGAGAGGCTCAGTGCAGAAGCAGAGAGGCCAGTTGGGAGTCCTTCACAGTGCTCAGTGAAAACACGCACAGAGGTTGACAGGAAACAAACGAAAGGACACTTGGCATCATTTGTCACCAGAATGACAAAGTTCTGCCACCGCGCTGTTCCACCCTGTGTCCATAGGATGGTGGAAATGTGAGGCACTGACTAATTGACAGATTGGAAGGGGTGGGAGTCCTCACAAGGTGCTGGAGGGATGGAAATTAATATAAACACGTTGAGCAGGGTCGGGCAAGGGGGTTGGTAGTTGTCTGCTGACGCTAAGAACAAGTGCGTTTTATGACCTAGCCTGAGTTTCATTAAAAAACATGCACTTCATTTATAATAGACAAAAACAGGAACAACAAATAGTGGCAGCAGTAATCCTCTCTCCCGAATTGTACCGAAGGACTGGCGCCGTCCTTTTCCTCTCACGAAAGGCGTCGGGGTAAGGTAGAAAGAGCATAAAGTAGGAAAACCAGCTTCCAGGTCTGTGCCTGAGGGCAAGTGTCCAGTAACTGCAGAGTGGGCAAATAAATGACGTTCTGTCCACATCTTGGAGCAACATTCAGCCATTAAAAACGGACCAACCTACAGACGCACTCAACACACAGAGATCTCATATCGAAAGGGGACAGAGTTCTTTTCACTCCAAGTTCAGAAACAGGCGAGATGCAGCCCAGTTTGTGACATAGCATGCCCAAAGCCCCAGGTTCAATCCCCAGCACTGCAGAAAGTGAGAGTGGGTGTAATCCCAGGACTTAGGGGGTAGAGGCACGAGGATCAGAAATTCAAGAGCCTCCTTGGCCACAAATCAAGCTTGAAAATCAGTCTGAGCTATAGGAGACTCTATCTCAAATAAGCAAAGAAGTGAACAGGCAAGAGAGATCCCTTACAATTCCAGACGGGATGCTACTACCCTGGGGGAAGGGGACCTACAGGAAGGCTGGAGTCCTCTCTGTCGCGCTCCGATGGGTGGTGACACAGGTGTAACAATTCTTCCTGGCAGTGTCCTGAGGATTGAATGAGATGGTGTACAGGAGAGACTGTCCCCCTCCCTCACAGACGTTTTCTTGCTGTGTACACAGGAAGGCAACAGGAGCCGGGACTAGCCCAACAACTCACACCACCCGGGGAGAGCACAGTAAATGTTTGGCCACCGGATGTGTCCTGTGGTTTTGCCAAAGCTTCAGGACTGACTGGAAGGCCTTTGACCAGCCTCAGAATCAACAAGGCCAGGAGCACATAGTGCTTACCACTAGGAAAAAAGCCTCTGGCTTCCAGCTGCCATATCACCACTGGTGACTGTCCCCAAGTTCCGTTTTTATCTTAATTGCATTGAATCACACCATTTTCATGGGATAACGGGATTTCCACGGGTGACATAGAGTTGTAACTAAGGCTAGATGAGGCTGTTGCTGGTGAAATGGGATGAGAGATGCTCGGGGAAGCCACAGAAAGCTCCCCAAGTGTCCTTCTTAACAACCATGTGATGTGGACATTCCAACCCATAACACCAGAGCTGAGAAAGGGGCCAGTCTTTGCCTTGAGCCCAAGCCGTTTCCACCATGTTGCAGCTGCCCTGCTGGTCCTTTGGGGCTGTCACGGCCTGAACAGTATATGGAAGGCAAAGGTGAGGCCACTGGACTGGGTAGGCACAGGCACGGACTGGCAAAGACCCTGGTTAACAACTTCCCTTGGCAGAGCTTCTCCTCTTCACCCCCCTGAGGGGGACCATTTCATGGCTCACTTCTCTTGAGGGGTCCCCTAGGGAGCAATGCTACTCAGCAATGCCACCAATCATCGCTGCTCTGAAAGTTTTTTGGGCCATGATCAGTCTTGTCATGGTCGATGACGTGGAATTGTGGGTCTAAACCAAATTCCTACGTGAGAGCACAGTGTATCCCAAAAGGCTTTGAGGGAACCCTGAGTTTACTGAAGGGGACCCCCCACACACTCTCTACCTGCTTACACAGTGGGGAGGATAGCTGGGTGGGGAAGACCATCTATCAAGCAGCAACTACTGCTGCAGAAGAGGTCCATCCAAAGTCTAGGGATCCTCTGCCCTCCGCCGGTGACTTGGGAGTCTGTTTGCTCATGGGACAGTGAAGCCTTGAAATGAGCCTCTGCAGAACTGAGCAAACCCCCAGCCAAGAGCAAGGCAGCAAGAGTCTCCATTCGAAGACCCAGGTGTAAGAGACGGCTTTACTCTATAATGTTCTTTAGCTTCCGTTCTGCAAATGCCGCTGAAAGTAGGTGAGAATTCAACCCAAACATTGCTGAAATTCTTCCACATTCTTGTCCTTTCCCCAAACTTGCATCTACTTCAAGGGATACATCTGGAATTGGGGGCAGGTGGGGAGGGGCTCGGTGAGTGCCAAAGGATCCTCCACACTCTAGTCACCAAGAGCACCCTTAAAGCTCACTCTTGCCTGTGTAGCACCTGCAGCTATGCTCTCTCAGTTCCTAATGGAGGGGTCACGGGTACTATTCCTTTTCCCCCTGGTCCGGGCATCTCCAGGGCACCATCTCCATGCACACATCAGTCAACCATGCCTTCATGGCTCTCCACGGTGGCTCTAGGCTCCACTGAGATCCAGTCATGTCTCAATTCTGGACTTGGAACCCTCATGCATTCCTCTGAGGCCCTGGTTTCTGAAGACCACAGTCCCCAAACCTCAAGATTCTCACTTTCCATTCAGCCTGTCCCCGCACCAAGGGAGGGAGTCCAGAGATGTGAGGGGAGTAAAGAGGGGGAAATGGATATGCATTTCAAAGCAATCCTACCACAAAATTACCTTTACTTGGTAGGAAATGTTTATTGAACCCCCAGACTCAGGCTAGATTGCTGGGTGTGATGGTGTACATTTGTAATTCCAGCCCTCGGGAGACCGGGGCAGAAGGGTTGAGAATTTGAAGGCTGCCTGGGCAACATAGTGAGATCTTGTCTCAAAATATAAAGGGGATAGGTGACATAAGGAGGGGAAAAAGGGAAGGAAAGAAGGATGGATGGATGGATGGATGGATGGATGGATGGATGGATGGATGAAGGAGAGAGAGGAAGGGAAAGACATACCATATACTAAACAAAGAAAACCGCAAAGCCCTGGCTCTAGATTATTGTAGGTCTAAGCACGGCTGTCTGTCTGTCTGTCTGTCCCACAACTCTAACTTCAGTTCCTTCAGCAGTAAACTAGATTAAACGTATGGCTTAATGTATATCTTTTTAATGTTTAGCACAATGCCTATTACAAAGTAGGAGCCTAATAAGTGTATTCTCCAGAAAAGCAGCTAGGAGGGCTCAGAGGAGACTGGGTGTCTGGTCCATGAAAGCTACAACGAAGTTGTTTTTGTTGTTGTTTGGCCTTCCTCTCTGTCTTTCTCTCTTTTTCTCTGTTTCTCTCTCTCTCTCTGCTTTTTTTTTCTTTACTTTTCTTTCTTTTTTTTTTTTTTAGAAACCCCCTTAGAGAGAGAGAGAGAGAAAGACTTCAGCATGAAGGAAGAACGCCAGCCGGGACCAACCACTATCAAGGATCTTGGCATTTTGTGCACCTTAGCCCAGAGTCTTTGGCAAGCGTGATCCAGACGTGCTGTAAGAATTCCGAGAATGGTTGCAATTCCAAGCTGAAGACACATTCACCCTAAGTGCTGCTTAGATCGCTGATGCATTCATTGAGTGTGGGGCGGGCGACCGCGGTTCATGATTGGCTACTCAGGGGTGCGCCAGGCTGAGGGCAGGCCAGGGAGGAAGCTGGACTCCCTCCTGAAGGTGGCGCTAGTGGGAGAGAAGACGCTGGGCATACCTTCCCAGGTGCATTCTAAGTCCTCTCCTGGCTTCGAGCTAAATCCCTAGAAAGCCCCATCGCTGCACTACACAGGTTAGACTGTTGCAGGGTCGCCTTCATTGAGTCGGGGCTTTATCACCATGCCCTCGGCTTTTATTGAGGGCAGACACATGAAACGGCCACAGGAAGATCACGGCTACCCTGGCTGTAAACCTGCAGCTGGAGGCTTTGTCCATTATACTGCTCGGAGTCCCTGAGCAAAGCCTTGTGTGATGCCCGTCTGATTGGACAAAGCGCTGCAGACTGTAGAAAGGTCTGTTTCTATTAGGGGTGGAGTCGGGGAGTGACACGCTTTTTCTCCCAGATAGTGGAAATTCTGCAGCCCAATATAGTTCCCTTTTCACCCCGGTTGCCAAGAAGCTCGTAGCTCCAATTTCATGTCGCATCAGCTCTGTGCCTGAACACCCTGTCCTCCTTCTCATTGCCTTTCCATTTTAATTTCAATATCTCTTGTAAATGTGTCCTTTGAGAAAAGCTTTTATGAAAAGAATTCCCATCTCAGAGGCTGGTGTACAATAGGTATTCAATAAGTACTTGGTGAATGAATGAAGTAGGAAATTGAAAGGCCAAATTTTAATTCTGGTTGGCAGCCAGGTATGGCAAGCCAGAGGCAGATACCTCCAGTGCCAGGGTACAGCCCACAAAACAATGATTTTTTTTTTTTTGAGACAGGGTTTCATGCAGCCAAGAAAGCTGGCCTTGAACTCTCAATCCTCATTCATCCATTGCCAGGGGAGACAGGATGGGATTACAGGTGTACGCCTCCTGCCCGGTTTTGTGCTGTGATGGAAACAGAACCCAGAGTTTGTGCGGTCCACTCGCAAGGACTCGCAAGCGAGCTACACTCCCAGCCCAATATGAGACATTTAAGGAATTCACAGAATGGGCTTGCATCAGTCAGCTTTCATTGCTATAATGAAAGAAGGCCAGGAAAAAGGGTTTGGGGGTCTGCGAGTTGGCTCAAGGGGTGAAGGTGCTTGCTGCACAAGCCTGGAGCCCCGAGCACAATCCTCAGACGCCATGTAAGGGTGAAAGGAAATAACTGGTTCTACAATGTCACCCTTTGGTGTCCACACGGGTGTTACGGCGCACATACACATGCACGCATACTATACACCACAAGAAAAAGGTTTTAGAATTCTTTTAGCTCAAAGTTGATGGTTCTAGCCCATGATCAACTGACTTTATAACTTGGGGCCAGGTTTAAACATCAAGACAGGAGGGTGTGGCTCATTCTACGGCCAGGAATCAAAGAGGGGAAGAAGAAAGGGCTGGGACTCCACGATCCTTTTCTAGGACACACCTGAAAGACCTGAGGACCTCTCTGTTGGCCCCACCAGCCCCCAGTAGCACCACTGTTTTACACTTGCGTCTTTAGGTCCATTCAACCTCCCAACTATAGTGGGTCTCTTCTGGACTTCGAATGCTCAAAGTCTGAGTACTGTTCCAGAGATGCTGAGCCAGGGACGAGAGGAAACAAAACTGAAGGGGGCGGGGCGGGATCTGAGCTATCGTTAGCAATTATCCATCCCATTGCTACCTGGCCTCACTCCAAGTCAGGCCATCTTGTATCCCAGCTCCTGTGCAATTACATGGACAACTGCGCTTTACAAACCACGTACAGTATAATCACCCATTGGATTCTGTGTCAACCTGTGAAGGGAACAGTGTAGCCTTGTCCCCATGTTCCAGATGGTGAGATAGCTCCTGAGCTACTCTGTCCCTTATGGCCAGCTCTTAGGCATATGTAGCTAGCATATACTGATTAGGGCTAGTACCAACTGAAATGTATCCTGTAAGAACAAAAGACACAAAAGAATATAAAATGACTCATTAATTATTTCATATTGATAACATGTTGAGATGATAATTTCTTAGTTCTAGTGAGTTAAAATACATTCTTTTAAAGTTATTGTTATTATTTTATTATTACTGGAGTGTGTGTGTGTGTGTGTGCACGTGCGTGTGCATGCACACCAGGGCACATCTGTGGAGGGCAGAGGGCAACTTTGGGGAGTTCGTTTTCTCTTTCTACCTGTTAAGGCAGGGCCTCTGTTGGTTCCGCCATGCTGTGTATCCCAGACTACACAGAGAGTTTAAAGCCAGTCCAGAATACATAATACCCTGTATCTAAACAATCAAACATGTAAAATACATTCACTTCCTGATCAAAGAGTGTTGCTTGTTCTAGGCACGCTTTTTACACCGAACCCAGAGCCCCACACACGTTTAGCACACATCTTCCACCTCTGAGCTACATTCCTTAGCTCCTTATTTGCTTTTTCTCTCTTTTTAAGGAATAAAAATTTATTTATTTATTTACTTATTTGGGGGTGGTGCAGGTGTGCCACAGCGCACGAGGAGGTCAGAGGGCAGTTCACAGGAAGTTCTCCCCTCCCACCATGTAGATTCCAGGGATTCAACACGGCTTGTCAGGCTTGGTGGCAAATGCCTTTTATACCTTTTTTTTTAACATTTCAATTTGCTGTTTATTTTGTGTGTATGCGAATGGGCCCATGTTGCGGGAGCTCCCCCTTGTTGTTTTTGTTTTTGTTTTTTAATTACTAAGGATTTAAAGGTGTTTCTCATGTATGTAACTGGTGGGGATACAAATCAGTATAAACTTTCTAGAAAACAACTTGACAACAGAGATTTTAATTTTTTTAATTGCATATGCTTTTACCTACTACTTCATGATATGTCTCCTAAGGAGATAAAGATGTGTACCAGGAATTTTTTTCTTTTTTTGAGACAGGGTCTTACTGTAAAGCTACAGCTAACTTGGAACTCACTATGTAAACCAGGACTTGAACTCATAGAGATCTGCCTGCCTCTGCCTCCTGAGTGACAGAATCAAAGGTGTGCACCCTCATACCTGGTGTGGATGGAGATTTTTGTATAAAGATGTATGGTATTGTTTATGACAGTGAAATATTCCTAGCAATTAGAGCAATGATCAATAAAAATCTAATACCAATTAGATCATGCTAAACATAAAAATTGTGTTTGGAATCTTTAATAGCAAAGGTCAATGTGGTTTTTATCATGTCAGCGGGAAAAGCACCCAAGAAGGTGTACGTCATGCTGTGCTATGAACGGCATGGGGTGCACATATAGATTTGCATAAAAATGCGAAAATGCAAAAATATTCTGCTAAGTGGTTTTCTTCTGAGATTATGTACGATATACATTTTCTTTACTCTTTCCTGTTTTCTACTGTTCTGAATTTAGCATATATTACTTTTATAATGAGGAGATTAATATTATAAAAATCTTAAACTCTCAACCCAATTAAAAAAATAAGCAAAGCATATGCATGCATGATACAGAAAAACAGGGAATATTGCAGAAAAAAATGGTTTATAAATATAAAAATCCCCAGTCTCAGTAGTAATCAGGAAAATTAAAATAACAAAGAGATTTATTTTTTACTGGCATGCCAGTTTAGCAGAGAGAGAGAGAGAGAGAATATGTAATGGCAAAAGAAGTAATGAGATGGAGATTGTCTCCTGTGCTTTGGAGGAGAGTTGTCCTCTTTGTGGAGGACAGTTAGTGACAACTATGTTAAAGGTCCTTTCTCCTCCACTTGCTAATTCCACTGATAGGTAAGAGCCCACGTGTGCAAGAGCCTCTATTACCCATGCTTGTAATAGAGGCTCTTGCACTATTGCGTTTAATATGAAAAAATTGGAAACAAGCCATACACCCATCAGTGGGAGAATTATGGTGAACACGTTCTGTGCAATAGTAGGTAGCATCTAAAAGAATGGACTAGAACCGTATTTTCTGCCATAAAGTGAGGAAGAGGAATAGTTGGACCAGTGCAGCAGAATAAACACGCTCAAAAAAAGTCTCTATCTAGGTGTGTGTGCTTACGTATGTGGCTTTGGGAAATCTTTCCGAAGGGAGAGTGTGTGAAGCGTGAGACTGGTGTGGAAGGAGGTGGCAGGGGACTTGTCCTGTGGATCCACAAACTTCTCTATCATTATTAAGAGTTTAAACTCAGGGCTCAGTGGGTACTCAGGTGGCACTTGCCACCAAGCCTGATGACCTGGTGACCCAGAACGCACACGGTGGAAGGAGAGAACTGACTTCTACAAGTTGCCCTTTGACCTCCACATGCAAACTGTGGCATGCATGTGTGTGCACACACAGAGATGTTAGCAAAGAAAGAAAAAAAAACTAAAATAAAAAGAGTTCAAACTAAGAAGAGGAAACATATGAATTCAAAGTGATTTTACCAATTACTGTGTGACTTTGGGCAAATTGCTTAACTCTTCAACACCTCAGATTCCTCCTCTATAAAGCAGAGCTGACAGCAACTCTACACACCTCACCGGGTTGCTGAGAAAACGCACTGAAGCTATGCAAACAATTCCTTCATACAGAGTCCAGTACACGGTGGGCCTTCAAATGTCACCTCACCTGTCACCATGATTTCAATAGTAACCCCACACATAAATACTCCTATTAACAGCTGTGAAAAATAACAAATGCATGAAAAAGAGGGGACACATAACCAGGCAATGGCGGCACATGCCTTTAGCCCCAGCACTCAGGAGGCAGAGGAAGGCAGATCTCTGAGTTCGAGGCCAGCCTGGTCTACAGAGTGAGTTCCAGTACAGCCAGGGCTGCAAAGAGAAATCCTATCTTGAAAAACAAAAACCAAAACAAAAGAGCTGGCACGTAAATGGGCAAGAGGGCCCAAAGGGAAGGAAACAGCAAGGGTAGGTGCCTGTACCTAGCCGTTAGAGCCAAGTGTCCCCTCAGTAACCACCTTGCTTCTGTTCAAGAGTCTCCACAAGCTGCTTATGTGAGTTGTCTGCCCCTCAAGCTGCAGGCTGGTGGGTGAGATTGGACTCTGTAGCACTGTGTTTCGTGTTAATGACCCTGCAGGGTGCCTGGTACAGAACAAACATTAACAGGACTTTCTAGGCCTGGTGGCTTACACCTATAAGCCCAGAACTCCAGAGGTAGAGGCAGGAAGATTTCTGTGAGTTCCAGGCCAGCCTGGGCTATATAATGAGACCCTATCTGGAAAGAAAGAAATAGAGAATGGGGTGAGAGGGCGGTAGATGCTGCTCACGTCAGGAGTGGTCCTACTGTAACCATTCTGCAGGATTTGTCTGCCCTAGGTGGGGCCCCTCCCTACTCAAAGGCAGGAACAATACCCACTGTGACCAACAAGAGCCACTCCTCAGCACCAGTAAACACTCAGAGTTCTACCACGTTGCATCACAGTTGGTAGAATGCTGGCTTACTGCGCCCAGAGCCCTGGGTTTGGTCTTCAGCACCATATAAACCAGGTGTGGAAGTGCATATTTATAATTCTAGCACTCAGAAGGTGGAGGCAGGAAAATCAGAAGTTCAAGGACATCTTTGGCAACACATGGAGTTTTAGGCTAGCCTGGGATACATGAGGCCCTGTCCAAAACAAACAACAACAACAACAAAAAGTCCTAGAAGTTTCTTGGAAAAACGGGGGGCACATGTGCTTCTGAATGGCATAGCCTTGAATCCCACTCTTGGCTCTTCGCATCCAGGTGATCTCAGGCTGGGATGTCATCTCCCGGAACCCTGAGTCTAGCTTTCCCACTAGTATGACGGTCTGATAGCACTGATGAGCCAGCCTCATTAGGTCATTGACAAGACAAGCAAGGTAGCATGTGGGACTCCAGGCCCCAACAGAGGTCACTAGAGTTGACTTCTTAATGTTACCCCCTAATGGCTAAACAGGGATGGCAATGGAGAGTACCCACCTAGTCTGGCTGCCTGGGCCGTAGCTAGATACCAAAGCATACCTCCCTGTGTGTGCCAGGCACTGCTCTAAGCAACTTACCTGTACTACACCTTTTTTTAAAAAGATTTTTATTTATTCCATATGCAGTGTTCTGTCTGCATGTGTGTGTACAGGCCAGAAGAGGGCGCCAGATCTCATTACCGGATAGTTGTGAGCCACCGTGTGGTTGCTGGGAATTGAACTCAGGACCTCTGAAGAGCAGCCAGTGCTCTTAACCTCTGAGCCATCTCTCCAGCCCCTGTACTACACCTTTTATCCTGTATAATCTTGTTTGCTTATTTCCCCTGTGTAATTAGCGTCCCTTCACAGATGGGAAAACTGAATCTGAAAGCAAGGAAGGAACTCTCCTAAGGTCACAGAGCAGGAGATGACAGATGACAAAGAGATACAGATGGCAAAGCAAGGACATGAGGCCAGGTCTGTGAGCAAGGTGCACGAGTTTGCACGGCCTCAGATTCCTGCCTTCACACACACGCGCTCGTGCACACACACAAACACACACACACACACACACACAAGGGGCACTGCACAGCAATGAGACCCTGAACCTGTGTCTGGGCTCTTAGCTCAGCATGGCTAACCCTCGGTTGTCTCAACAATACTAAAACAGCCGTTCTACTCGGCAATAGAGCACTTGCATCTGTCCCCAACACCACACAGACCGACACACATGCACACGAGTGTTTAAACATGCACACACATTATGTATTCACCACAACAAATCATATAAATGTTTAAACTTTTCTGTACTACTAAGAATTTCTATTATTTAAAACACACATATACGTACTCAAAAACCTTACAAAACAAAACTAAAATTTCCAAAGAATTCAGGACTTAGGTGTTTAGGCCAAAGGAGAAGGCACACCTGTGCTGCCCTCTTGGGGCCAGCAGATGGCAGGGTGGGGGCCGAAGGCCAGAAACAGAAGGTCTAGAGTGACCTAAGTAGCAGCAACCTTCACCCTCTCCAGACTTGAAGTTCAGACAGGCCAGTGGTGCATTGGGCACCATGTCTCCTCCTGGGATTTCCATGAGGGATAGGTCGTCTGATAGATTCTCTTTCTTTAACCCGGATCTAGGTAAAGGTCATTGACAGAGCCAGAGGGACCCCTCATTCCCCTTCCTGGCTGCCAGGAGCTGTGCTTTGTGGATGGACTAGGGGTCTCCTGGAGAAGCTGAGGTGTGAGAGCCCGCGGGACAAAGCCAGCCCCCATGTACACGTGAAACAGGCTGTATATACATGCCCATTGGGGACAGTGCAAAAGGCTGCAGGCCAGTGCTCCTGCCCAGGTGACTGTGTGGGTTTTCTCCCCCAGCCCAAGACCCTCAGGTTCCTTTGCAAACAATAAGAAGTAGTCAGACGGTAAACACGCAGCTAGTCTGGAGAGCCTCATGCCCAGAGGTGTCGCCGGGATGCGGCACTGGATACTAGAGCTACCGAGAAAGACCACACTGTTCCTTTCTTACCTAATCAAACCTCCCGGGACTGACAGAGGTGAACTGGGGGTGGAGAGCTCTGCCTCACCATTATCTCCGCTCCCCCCTCCCTCCATCCCTTCCTCCCCTGCCCTCCCTCCATTCCAGCTTTGCTCCCGCCTATGAAAAATCAGCAAATAAAAAGTTACATTAACCCCACCCTGACCTCGCCGACATAATACACTGCAGGCTGATGCGTAGCCTTTGGAAGCTCACCGAGAACCTGTCAGTCTCCAATGTCCCGAGCACAGCCTGGGGAGCATTTACCGGATAATTAATATATTAAATGCATGAAAAATAGTTACACAGACCTCCCCCCTCCACACCCAGAGGAGAGGATGGAATGCAAAAAAAAGAGAGAAAAAAAGACAGATTCAGGCTGTATACCATCAATATAAAAGCATCCCCCGAATAGCCATCATAAAAACTGTTCATAATTTTATAGCTTCATTCCTGTTGGAGCACCATAAAGACAAGTCATATTTTTTACACTCAGGATGCCCCATAAAAAAGGGGGGGATGGAGCGAGAAAACGAGAAGTTGGCAGGAGGTGCGTTCACTCTCACCTGAGGGTGAGTGGCAAGAAGGAGCCCCCACGTCTGTCCTATGTGACCCCTTCCTTCCACCTTTTTCTCGGCCCAGCTGTGAATTCTATGAGTCCATCAGGGTAATTATTAATTGGATGATTTTACTACTTTGTATTTGGCCTCTCCCCATTTTTTTTTTTTTTTTTTTGCTGATTCCATATTTGTCTTTTATGACGACAGAGGTGGGGGTGGGGTGGAGTACAGCTCCATGTCCAGGCCCTTCATTCCTTTCCCTTTCTTTTGGGAGGCGGAGATGTGAGAAGTGGCAGGGTGGAGCCATTGGGCCCTCGGCTGATTCTGTTAGGGCTCTATGCAGAAGGGAGCAGGAGCCTTGAGAGATGGTAGGGGTTCCAGACCAGCTGGTTGGGAAGAGGAAGGAGAATGGGCTATACAGCCTGTTTCCTGATGGCCTGAGATGGGGTAAAATGAAGGTCACTGCACATGCAGGGTCACTGCAGCCCAGGAGGTGACCAGGGCAGCTAGGGCACAGGCAGCTGTTCCTTTCCTGGTTGGCCCTGAGTGGCCTCCAAAGACATAACTAGTAAAATGGTCCAGCCATATACACATGCACATACCTTCAGAGAGACCTGTCCTTTTCTCTCTGACCCCACCCAAGAGGAAGTTGTGATTAGCTTCCTGGCCCTGGAGTGGAGGAGGCAGTGAGGGCAAGGTTCCCCCTCTTAAGGAAACAGCAGGGACCCAGCCCCTCGAGG
The DNA here is from genome assembly GCF_950005125.1 of Chionomys nivalis. Taxonomy (NCBI): domain Eukaryota; kingdom Metazoa; phylum Chordata; class Mammalia; order Rodentia; family Cricetidae; genus Chionomys; species Chionomys nivalis. The sequence continues at coordinate 65,420,130 of NC_080092.1, forward strand.
GAAACACCATGCACAGTGCCTTTGCCTCTGTGAGGAGCTGTGGACGCGTGGGGGAGACAGACACTCACAGAGAAATACACAAGGAGAACTCTGGCCGCCTGCCCCATTCACCCTGAAAACCCAGGCTCCCTGAAGAACCAGAGACAGAGAGGAAGAGGGGCTTTTCTGCATGCACTGTTGGCTGTGGTACTCAAGTGGCGCTTTCCAGATACCTGGGGAAAGGTACTGGATAGTCCTAACCTCTAACCTGCCCAGCCTGGCACACCCGGCCTCCCTGGTTAACCGCCACTCAGGTGGACGTAGGTTTCTGCCTTCATGGCTAAGCTGAGATGACAGTGCCTGGGAGCCTCCTTTAGGGTTTCTTCGGTTTGAATACCTTTGTTTGCCCTGATCTTTTCTAGAGGTGAGAGGGAGCCCCAGAGAGGTACCCTAACTCCCTAATAAGACAAAAAGACCAGAGGACCGCACACTGAAGAAAAGGTCTTCTCTGGTCATACAGAATCTCTGATGACAAAGAATCTGTCACCCCAGTTATCACTAGGGGTTCCTGAGGGCAAACTGGTCTTCCTATTGGAGGAGTCATCTTTATGACACCATCATACCTTCCTCAGACAGAAATTCCCACTGAGAACTTTCTCTTCCCCATCCAGCTGGATTTTGAGTATGCCAAGGGTTTACATCTCCCCCAGATTTAGTGTTCCCCTAAAACACACTAGTGCTCCCCCAGAACATAGGCTGTACCCCCTTTGTCAGACTCAGGTTTCCTCCAAGGCAGGAAGGAACTCAGTTTCTCCAACCAGAGACACCCTTTACCCTGGTCAGAAACTGGATTTTTTTCCCCCCATCAGATTAGAACACCTACCAGTCCAGAGCCTGGGACTGTCTCATAAGTCTGGGACCCTGGTTAAAGACATATGGTTTCTCTAGAAGATGGGGGTGGGGAGGAGAAAACACAATTCCTATTCAGGAGTGTAGGGTCCTTCGAAGACTGGAGACTCACACACCTCAGGCTTCCTCAGGGCAAGAGCTCTGTGTGCATGCATCCTTTGTTCAGCCCGCAGTGGGGAAGAGTGCTCAGTCCCTGCTATGGAGTCTGATGGTTCCATCTGTGACCTGGACAAAGGGGAACAGCACTATCAGCCCCCTCTGAGTGCCAGCCCCGGCCCCAGACCCTTCACACCCATTATCTCCTGGCCTCACTACCAACCCTACAAGGCAGATAGCCTTATCCCTTCTCTGCACATGAGACTGGCCTGATACTCAGGTTTCCAGCTCCTGCTTGGTCCTGGCTTCCCCTGCCCCTCCTTTCTCCCTTCTCTTGCCTAACTCTACTGATCCATTCCTATAAAAAGCAGCCATGTGGACCAACTCAGGTCACAAACACAGACTTCAAGCTAAGAAACAGCAGCATGCCAGAGGAGGCTCTCCTCCCCTCCTTGGATATTCAGCACCATGGACATAAGCAATAGAGCCAGGCTAGCCAATGGGGGGTCAGCACACCCTTTCCACCCTGGCGGTAGTTCTTGGATTTTGTGTGCCCAGAAAAGGGGGAGGGGAGTGTCGAAGGGGCGGGGGTCACTGGGGAAGTTAGATCTGTTTGTTACATTTTCATGATGGGGTGGAAACAGCATTGATTGTGTGTGTGTGTGTGTGTGTGTGTGTGTGTGTGTGCATGTATGTTAAAAACAGGTCCACTACCTCTTTCAAACCAGAACTAAAAATGGGGAGAGGAAATAAACATCCTCCTCCCCCAGAAGGAAAAGCATCAACTAATTTGAAAAATATTTAAGAAACTCTGGGTCGTCATCCACTCGCCTCTCCCTGCTCCGTAATTACACTGCAGTGCCTGATATTTTCATGGGACATTAAACCAGGAGTCAGGTGATGGGTTCCTTCCGTCTACGCCTATCCGTTAGCCGCCAGGCCCCCGCGGACCTTGACATTATTAATAGTCCTATTCATTAAGTATTACTCTTGTAGAATGAGTAGCATAATATTGGCCTGGAGATAGGAACAGGCAGAAGGAATAAGTCAAATTAATTTTCCGGAGCAAACGCCCCGGTTCTGTAAATGACATTCTGTACTGTTAGCATTTTAAATGTGGCACAAATGGCAGGAGACACAATTTGAAAGCAAAATACTAGGAGACATGGCTCAGGGTGGAACGTGGCAGCGGGAAAATCTAAGAGCGCCAGGGACCTGGGGGTGGGAGGGTCTGGCCCGGGTAGTGACAGGGAGAGGAGGAGTTTTTTTTTTTTTAATGGAAATTTATTTTAAATGCAGTTGATGGAGGAGGAAGGTAGACAGTGTAAGTGATGCATGGGACATTGTGAGTGTGTGGAGGGGTGTCTGCCCGGACAGAGAGGGGACTCAATCGTGGCTCCCCCTCCCCAGGGATGGTCTCCAGGAGTTGGAGTTGAGGGCTTTCTGCCTCTGACTCACTCAGCAGGATGCTTTCCTTTGAAGTCTCTGGTCCGTAGCTAGGAAAGCTAACTCCTCTTTTTCATACCCAGCAGAGGGCTGGTCTTCAAGGTAGGTGAGGACACTCACTCATTCTGCACTCTATCCAACGTCACTGGTCATTTCTGGGGCAAATATGACATCAGATTTTAGAGTATGGGATGCCCACATATCTGCATCTCCTGGGAGCTTAGAGTCCAGTGATACAGTGGGGTTTGTGATTTGGGGAGGGGCAATAAAAGGGGATGGAGTGCTCAATGAGCCAAAGAGACACCCCATTGAGCAGACCAAGGGCCACTCGCTAGAGGTATCGGCCTTTATTGGAAACAACGTAAAGTTGGGCACGGATTAACAGAGAAGGGCCACCTGGATGAAGAGAGAAGACCAAGACTGGAGCAGAGGGACCAAGAGGGCTATTGCACAGGACAGATGACTTGGGAAAGGCGATACTAGACATGGCACTCTCAGACAGTCCTGTGTGACAGGCATCCGGAAGCTAGCCTTGGGAGATGGTGCCTTTCCTAAATGGCACTCTACTGCCTCACTGTTCCCAAGACACATGAGCAAGTGCTTGCCAGGAGGGGGAAAGAGCAAGTCATGCCTCAGATGGTTTCTTGTCCTGTACCCCAGTCAGTAACTGAGCAAACCACACCTCATCAGAAATCACGCTGTGCTTCAACAAAGTTAGATTATGTGTGAAAAAAAACAAATGTCCACTCAGATAAACATGGTTCCCACAATGAAGCCAGAAACAAGATCCATCGAATTCTTTGTGGGATACAGTGCCCATAACCTAAGTAGGTACCCTGGAGTGTACCGAGGGATGGGCAAGGTAGCCATCTCAGCACCACCGTGGAAACAAATGTCTATGTAGCTGTGTGTCTGTCCTTCAGGATGCCTTTCCCTCCCCCACACTATCCAGACTTACATGCATCCTGTCTGGGGCCTGAAACCCTTCAGACAGGATCCGAGGAAATCAAATCTCCACTAGATCCTAGAATCCACCCTGAATGCACGTGACATTGGAGGCAGATGTAAATGCAGAAGGAACTTCAGCATTATAGTTCATAGCAGGAGAGACATTGAAAGCAGCAGATCAACACCGGCTATCACTTACAGTAGCAATTACTGTATGCCAGACCCTGTTCTAAGTACGTTTACACTCATTAACTCATTGAATCTTTTTACCAACCTTTGGAGTAAGTGCGGTTATTAACCCCCTTTTACAAGGGAGGAAGTGGAAGCACACAAGGGTTAATTATTTTGCCCAAAGTTGTATAGATAATAAGTAGCCGGTCTAGGATTAAAGTCCAAGAGGACTTCAGAGCCTACCCTTTAAAGGCTTATTTGATGAAGTTGTGGACAGCCAGGGCCCAGGGCACACAGGGCCAGAGAGATGGTCTGGAAGCTTCTGAGGACCAGAAAACCACAGGTGTTGGCATCTCAGACAAAGACTAGTAATCAAACAAAAAGAGTTCAAGGGAGGAGATTCTGTCTTAGGTTGGCCTGATTCATTGTTAGCCTTGGAACTAAGAGCGGCAGAGTGGGGGTACACTGCCCCTTCAGTCACTGGTTCTGACACTGGCCCTGTTCATGTTACCAGGGGGTGGAAAAGGGTGTGATGGGGGAGAACCCTTGGGTGGGAGTCAGGATCCTGGTCTATCACTATGGATCTTGAAGGAGTTAGAGCCTCTCTGAATCGCCAACTTTTTCCCCCTATGATAGGGTTTTGTTTTTTTTTTCTGTGTAGCCCTGGTTGCCTGGAACTTGTTCTACAGACCAGCCTGGCCTTGAACTCAGAGATCCACCAGCCTCTGCCTCCCGAGTACTGGGACTGCCTGGCTGAGTCTCCACTCTTTATTTATGAAATAAAGACCTGGAATCAGATGTGTAAGTTAATCTACACTCTGACACTCTACTAATGTGATTATCGGCTTGCAGTGTACACCAGAACCATCTTTGAGTAGCTTAAAAAAATAGTACTTAGGCTGAACCCCAAGTCAACAGAACCAGAATCTCCTAACGGTATCACCCATATATGGGCATTAAACAAGCCTCCCCAGGTACACCAAAGAACTGAGGCCATACACTCTGCATAGCCCTACCAGAGATCTTTTTTGTTTGTTTGTCTTTGTTTTTTGTTTTTTGAGACAGGGTTTATCTGTATAGCTTTGGATCCTGTCCTGGAACTCACTCTGTAGATCAGGCTGGTTTTGAACTCACAGAGATCTGCCTGTCTCTGCCTCCTAAGTGCTGGATTTAAAGACATGTGCAGCCACTGCCTGGCTCCTATCAGAGATCTTAAAACCTGGTAAGCATGGCTAAGTCAGGAGTGGAGAATGTGTTTACAGGTAAAGGCATTTTCCCAGTAGGACCAAGATTCCTAGAGCATCCTTCATGTAGACAGAAAAGTGTGTTCTCAAAAATGACTGACAAGATCAAGCCACATGTGTAGACAGGTCTCCAAGGTGGCAACACACAGAGCCTCTTGGACCAGGGGTCTGGGTGACCTGGCACCCTAGATCCCTCACATCTAGTATCCCTCCCTCGTTTTGAAAGTATCTTCTCCTGTAAGTTTCTCCAGATACATTGGGCTTCCCACCTCCCTGGGGAACAAGCTTGGGTTGGGGGACTTCTCCCATCAATGCTAGAAGAGAAACCCTATGTTCTCCTACAGAAATGAATAAATACATTGAGAACCACCTCCACCCCTTTTTTCCCAATTTAGTATTGTTTAATATGCATTTAATCAGGCCATTCGGTATTACAGCGGCTATGTAGCGTGACTCCCCCCGTGGGCACGGGGGGAAGGCGTTATAGGCCATTAGGCTAAAGTAATATGTATGAGCAGTCACTTTTCCCCAGGGTGCAGTAACTATTTTTGCTCCCCAGTCGTCCCCATTAAATCATTAAACCTCATGACTATACTTTCTGAACTCTACCATGATCTTTAAAAAGCCAAGCACTAAAGGGCAGCTGTCACCCTCCACCGCCCAGGCCTCCAAGGCTTTATGTATTCAGAGCATTAAGTCCTTGTCAGTCTATACATCATGAGGGGTGGAGTTACAGCCCACAAGGAGTTGGCATCCATCTCTCAGTCCCCACCGGGAGGAGGAAGGAGTGAGCTGATGTCCTCCTCTGGTATGATGTCCCAGTGTGAGGCTAGGAGCCTGGGATCTGTCCATAGTGCTGAAGACCCGTCCACCAACTCACGTCTTCTGTGCTTTAGCCAACTAGATTTGGCTTTCTCGACTGGCAATTATTTGATGATCAAATAGTTAGTTTGTCAAAGCCTTTTTTTTATTATTATTCTAAAGTGGGTATGATACATCCCCCCAAAAGTGTGTGATCTCTAAAGGAATTGTGGATGTTGTTACTGTTTGGTTAGTTTATGTGTATGTGTGTGTATGTGTGTTACTGTGAATCAAGCCTAGGGCCTTATACATACAAGATAATGCTGTACCACTAAGGTATCCTCAGTCCCAAGATCTGTGGATATATAGGTTAGGATTCAGAAAGCTGCTAGCTGACAAAATTTAGACAAGTCTAATCATCATTTTCTTAGTTAATCAGCACCAATAACATTGATCATACACTAGTGTTTGGTTTTAATGATACTGTAAGTTATTTGTAAACTGTGAACACTGCACAGTCATTAATATGGATTGGTGTGTGGTTAATAAACATTAGTGATGTTGATTTTGATTCTATTATTAAATATTTACTGTATGCTGTCAATACTACTTGGTTGTATTGCTGACAAGTGTTACTAAAAAAGATCTTCCTTGGGCTGGAGAGGTGGCTCAGCTGTTAAGAGAACCAACTGCTCTTCCAGAAGACCCGGGTTCAATTTCCAGCACCCACATGGCAGCTCACAACTGTCTGTAACTCCAGTTCTAGGGAACCTGACACCCTTACACCAATGCACATAAAAATAAAATTGAATAAGTTTTTAGAAATCTTCTTTAGGACATCTCCTTATACAGGAATGAAGAAATGGACCACCATCAGGAAAAAAGAAGGGATAGTATGCTTGTGTCTGTCTCCTATTTATTGCAAAAGTCAAATGGACTCTTAAGTCCCTTCTCTCGAGACCCAGTCCCAGCCTTGTAACTCCACTGCCCAGCTCCAACTCCAGTCCCAGTGCCTCCCCAACCTCACACACAGGTGTTTCTCCCACTCTGCATCCATAACCTGCCTCAGCATCAGAAAGCTGGACAGGGAAGGGTTAAGCATCTCTGCAACCTCCGACAGGGTCCTCCTCACAGGCTAGGAAACAATGGAGCCATCAGTCTATATTTGACCTTTGCCCCCACAGCGTTTATGACTTATTCCTCTCCTCTACTGCCTGCTGCGATTCAGCCTTCAATCTCCCACCCCTTGCCAGAGCAAAGCTGGCCCTCCCCCATGCCCTCCCCAGTCTCTGAGGCCCCCCTCCTTCCCCTTTCTCTCCTGCCTTCCTCACCTATTCTGCATGCGGGCCTTCCTGTCTAGTCCCATGATCTTTTCTTTTCCCTTCCCCTTTCCACCCTTGTCCTGCTCTTCACCCCAAACTTTCTCCCTTCCTTTCGTCTCCATCTCTTTTCTTGGTTGTCTTCTACACTCTTTACCACACTGAAGCCGGCTTTACCAGAATTGGGAACGAGCACCTGGGATATCTCAATTTGCCTTCCTCTCTATCTCTTTAGTATTCTCAAACCCACAGCTCTCTCTGCCCCCCTCATCTCCCACTACTGTGTCCAACAGTGACCATGAATTGATACAACGAACACACGGAAAAGGTTTATATCCTCGAGAGGTGTGAGCCCCAAGGAGTGGGATAAGGTTAAATTGATACAATGAACACACGGGAAACGGTTTGTATCCTTTGTATCCTCTCCAGGTGTGTGAGCCCCAAACAGTGGGATAAGGTTACCAGACCCAAGTAGAAACAATATAACAAGAACTGTGTGTGGAAGGAAAAAAAAAAAAGAGTACAGGGGCCAGGCATCAGAAATAAAAGGCTTCAGTTTTATTTTTATTCACCCACTAACTTGAGCAAGTTGTGGATCCTCTCTGAACTTTTTCATGATCTACAATGCAGGATTCAATGGTACATGCTCGACCTGACTTTCAAAGTCACTGAAAGTATCAGTACAAAGAGAACTAGATGTGGTGGTGCTTGCCTTTAGTCCCCGCACTTGGGAGGTGGGGGCAGGTAGATCTCTGAGTTTTAGGCCAGCCTGGTCTACAGAGTGAGTTCTAAGACACCCAAGGCTACAGAGAAACCCTGTCTCAAGAAAATAAAACAAAACTAAAAAAAGAAAGAATAGAAACACACAGAGATGAAAAAGCATCATAATTGCAGGGCCCTCTCTTATAATAAGAGGGTAGGGTGTCTTGCCTAGGGTCTCCTCTTGCCCCCACTCCCAGCAGAATGGAGGAATACCCACCCCACCCAACTTTACAGCCTCTCCCAGTTTCCAGAGCACACCCATGGCCTTTACACTCTAACATTGTCCTATAGATGGAGGGCTTGGTCAGCTCCATTTCATCTAATAGATCTGCTCTCTGGAAAGAAGTGACTGCCTGAGGCCACAGTGCTAGCAACACAGTCAGGACTTCGGCTTAAGTTTCTAGTCTTTGTGGCCAAAGCACTTTCCACTCCCCAAAAGAGCCCCAGGAGAAAGGGTGCCCATTCCTTCTCCCCTCGCTGTTTGCGTGCCGATCCTCCACCAGCATTTGAATGAAGAGACTAAATGAACAAAGTTCCTCCCCACCCACTCCACAGTACTGTGCCTGGGAGCAGGGGTATGTCATGGATGGTGAATCACATGGTCCCCTTCTCTCAGAGTTCCAGAGAGTCATTTCATGACCACTGAATGAGCTCTGCTCTCTGGCATGAGCGTCTCTCCTAGGGAGGAGGTCTGCCTGCCACCCCCACATAGACACACACACACACATAGACACACACACGCTGCTCAGCCCCTGCCCCCAGTCTGTGACAGCAGCCTCTGTAATGAATGACTCTGCAGTGGGGCCCAGCAAAAGGACAGGAGGCCATGAGACAAATCATAGCTGCCAGGCGCTAATCTTCCCCTGGGAAAGTCACCTCCACCCCCCTCATCCATCACTGGGCACTAGGCTGCCATTATACCCCCCCCCCAACATACACCCAAGACAACCACCGGTCCTTTGGATACATGTGAGAGACGCAGAGAGGCGGGCTCAGTGGATATTCAGGAACACACAAGCAGACATGCCACCGAGCAACCAACACACAAAAGACTACTGGTGCCCGAGCGGTGGCTCCCGTCTCAGACCTGCATTCTAGAAAAAACAGCCAAAAGAAATGCTTGGAGCCACACATCTGTTTACACACCTAAGAAAAGTTTGTTGACAATCTATTTCAAGTACAGCAATGGAACACAAAGAATAGTGATGATAGACAGAACAGGATGCCACTATGGGGGAACCAGAGAGTCACAGGGGAAGAGAAAGAGACCAAGGGATGGCCAGAGCAAGGGATACAAGTCTCAGGAGAAGAGGAATATGGTATCAAGTAGGGCTTCAGGGACCGCCTCATGCAGGGGACCTTGAAGGATGGGTGAAGTCTGAAGAGGTGGAAAGACACTGGCCCAGGAGCAAAGAGCAAGCTGAGCGAGGGCAGATTGTGGACGGCAAAGAGCTCAAAAGAGATGGGGCAGTTGTTTGTGCAAGGACATTGAGTGCCGTGTTTAAAAGGCCAGCTGTCCCATATACCCACTCCAAAGACACACACTCGCCTACTCCCGGCACGATGGAAGAGGGACCAGTTCTGCTCCTGTGTGATCAGCTCCATGGGGATGCGTCCAGTCACCGGTACATCTCCTTCCACTAAAGAGGCTGTGGGGGCAGGGACCTGGTTCCATAAGTCATGTCACTGAGTGGACACCCTGTGCACAGTCACCCTTCTGGTTTAGAGAGAGAAAGGAGCACATGTGACCATCCACTAGAACCCAGGACCCATGGACCATAGAATGTCACGCTCCCGAGATCAGAGGTTTGCACCTAGTAGATGTTCAACAGGTGTTTGTAGAATCAATGACTGGCCCAGTGATCTCACTGAACATCAGTGTTACACTGTACCATGGGCATAAATATTTACTGCCAATGCCACTCATTTTGCAGAAGAGAAAACTTAGCCTTGGGGAGATTGGGTAACTTGCCTGTTAGCCATGCAACCAGTTAAGCAGGAGGCCTTAGATCCAAGGCCCACTTTGTCACTAAAGTGCATACTCCCTGCCAACCGTGCTGAGGAACAGCGGCCCCAGTGTGTGACTTTTATATCTCTGCAGTCATTGCTATGCTTCAAGGAGGCATAATTTGAACTTCCTCTCCTAGAATCTGCATAATCATGAGCTCTCCTCACGGGTGCTAATACACATGTTTCCGCAGTTCGACACAGCCAGCCCGCTGCAAGACATCCCAGCACAAGCTCACACACCCAATTGCCAAAGTAGATAAATCTAGGAAGCCTCATTTGCTTTAGAGAGAGAGAGAGAGAGAGAGAGAGAGAGAGAGAGAGAGAGAGAAGGAAGGAGAGGGAAAGTAGAAGAGGGAGGGAGGAAGGGAGAGGGAGAGACACTTCTGGTCTGGGCACCTCTCACATAACTAAGAAAGGTAGAAGGTGAGAGTGATGGCCTCCGTGTTTGTGGATATCCATTCTGGCACCAGGCACTCCATGGCCTGTAGAGGAAAGATTATCACACCCATTTTATGGAGCAGGAAAAGTGAAGATTGAGTCTAATGCAGTATCTTTCCAAGGACTATTTGCTGAACCAATGAAGGACCAGGTAACCAGATACCTGCCAAGGCCTCATGACCCTGGCATTTGTGTTTAAGTGGAGAGAAACAGAATATAACCAAGCAAATGGACCGGATCTCACTCTGGTCCTTGTTATTGAGGGAACAAATGAGGTCAAATGTGAGTGTTTAATGCAGATATGGAGGCATGAGGACACCCCTCAGGGAGAAACCCACACTTCCTGTCTGGTTCCCCAGCCCCTAAGCAGGAAAGAAAACAAAGGAATTGAGGGAGGGAGGGAGGGAGGGAGGGAGGGATTCATCCTGCTTCTACCATTCTGCCCTGGAATCCATCCAGGTGGGAAGAGTTGCAGAGAAGCAAAGTGAATTAGAAATCATTGCCCCCCCGAAGGAAAACTGGCAGGGATCTTAGAGCCAGATTGTCCATGTTGAAAGTCTAAGCTCAGTTGCTTAGGGCGCAGCTACAGAGAGGTGACTGGTGACCTCTGCTCATGGGTGTGCTGATGGTATCCACATCTCAGAGCTGTGGAGAGGATGGGATACATCCACCCTTGTGCGGTGTTTGCTGATGGTGTAGAAGTCAAGGACACTCTTTGGATGCAGCTGGGAACATGGGGTGGAGGGAGAAGTCTGGGGTGCAGACAGAAATGAAAGAGGAAGCAGGCATGTAGAGTTACAAGATTTCTGTTCCACTTCCCCCAAAGCTTAATAGATTTCTAAAAGGCTTATTATCACCACCTATGAGTTCCTTTAAAGGATCTAATTATGAAACACCAAACTAGCTAATTAGGTTTCCCAAGCTTGCCTTGACATAGGTGCAAATAGGCTCTGAGTGGTGGCCCTGGCAGAGCTAGGAAGCCAGCTCCCAACCAGTGGGGGGGTAGGGCCTACTTGTGGCCACACAATTAGGCCTGTAATTGTAGGCCTCCTCCTGGCCCTGCCAGTAGGCAGCGCTCTCTGGGAGTGGGAGCAGGAGGACCCAGAGAACAGGGACTTGCTTAGCTTCTCAGGAGTTCCCATGGACTTGAACCCAAGATCACAGCAAATGGGTGTCCCCAAGTCCAGCTCAGGAAGATCTTCATGTACCATGCTTGTTCAATCTGGGGCCCAAACGTGACCCAAAACAAAATCACTAATTTATTTAAAATATTATAAGATGTGGGCCAATGAGGTGGCTCAGCTGGTAGAGGCACTTGCTTCCGAGCCTGAGGACCTGAGTTCAATCCCCAGAAACCACGTGGTAGAAGGCAACCAAGTCCTACAAACTGTCCTGTGACCTCGCACATGCACGCAACCCACACACGAGTACATAAAATAAATAGTAATTCTAAAACAACAGATTCAACTGGACGGTAGTGGCACACATCTTTAATCCCAGCACTCAGGAAGCAGAGGCAGGAGGATTTTTGTAAGTTCGAGGCTGGCCTGGTCCCTGGTCTACAGAGTGAGTTCCAGGACAGTCATGGATGTTACACAGAGAAACCCTGTCTCAAAAAACTAAAAAAACAAAAAACAAAAACAGACTCATTCACCGTGTTTTTATGTTTGTGGCTTGGTTGTGCTGCTTCTCCAGCATAAATTCTGTAGATGGGAATGTCATGTCACAAGGTCAGAAAGTTGGACACATCCACAAACTGAAGTAAACAGTCAAGGAACCAGGCCTTCAGCATCCCACTGTCCTCTCTAGGGTTAGAAAAGCCCAGGGGTAGCAGCTACAGAGACGCTCAGAAGACATGCATGATCTTACCCATCACTGAAGGGCTGGGCATGGGGGGGGGGGCTCCATGTATCAAAGCTAACTGTGCCCTGTACGCCATCCCTGTGAGGTAAGGGACAGAGTATCCCCAATGCCACATGAATCCTAAACATGGTGATCCCCGAGTGCGATCAGTAGCACCAACAGCACTGAAATCAAATTATGGAATACCACCAGGGCGGAACCAGGAACACCAGGATCTATACAGCCTACCAGACAACTCTGAAGCAACTCCAGGTTGGGGAAATCACATGCCATTCATCGACCAGCTGCCACTGGAGGTGCTGCTGGCTGAGCGTTGTGCTCAGGAACCTGTTCCTTAAACTAAATGGTGGCCATTAAGGGGGCATCCCCTCTACATGGCTAATGGTCCTTTTACTAAAAGGGGTGGGGAAGCATTGGACAGTCAATGATGACCACCACACGCCTTGTCCTCAATCCTTCAATCCTTCGCCATTTTGCAATGGCCAAGGTCCTTCTCTGGGCTGCACCCCAAAGGTCTGACCCCTCTTTCCACATGGTGGTCCCTCTGGAGGCTGGGGCCTATGAGCCACAAAGCACTGGCATCAAGCATCACATGACTGTCATAGTTGCCTGCTGGCCATGTCCCCACCACCCATCTCCTCCTCAATTGTACTCATCTTGGGTGTGATGAGAAATCACCTTCACAGTATTGGGGCCTGGAAGGCTGTGCTAGCAACTTGTCTCTCGACTGCGATAAAACACCAACCAAAAGCAAGCAGAGGAAAAAGGGGTTTGTGTTGGCTCACAGTTCAAGCGGCAGTCATGGCGGCAGGAACTTGAGGGAGCTGACCACATCCCGTTCTCAATCTGGAAGCAGAAGGCCATGAATGCTGGGCCTCTGCTCGCTGCTTCCTTTTCATTCTGTCCAGGAGTCAAGATGGTTGGTTCTTCTCACCTCAATTAACCTCGTCAAGAAATCTCTCACAGGCGCGCCTGAAGATGTGTCTCTAGGGTCTTTCTAAGTATGCCATCCATCTCAAGGAGCTCACAACTTCTCCCAAGGAATTCCTTCTGGAATTTTCTTCCAGATGTTGAACTGAAGGTAAACTGTGAATCCAACCCATCTTCTAGGTCCTTCCCTGGCAACCCGGCTTATCACCTCATGCCTGGCCCCAACGCAGGACTCCTTAGAATCATGTTGGTTGCTACTCTTCTCGCTACAGATGGTTATTGCCTCCTATTCAGTCTGTCAATGCTGGGGAAATGCTACAAAATTTTCTCAATACATCTTTTAAGTCATGCCATGTCCTCAGAACAGCACCCATACAGATCAAAGTTCCCACAACACATATAGCCTTCATGCATACACAGATGGTTTTGTGGGCAAGATGGGGGAAATATCCTATAAAAATCAGACCCTACTCCTTATGTCTGTCCAGGGTTAATTACAAGTACATTCACTCTCAGAGTTTTTCTTTATTATTAGTTTTTTAAAAAATCATTGTCCTAGCCAATGGTGGCAGTGGTGGTGCACACCTTTAATCCCAGAACTCGGGAGGCAGAGGCAGACTGATCTCTGTGAGTTCGAGACCAGCCTGGTCTACAAGAGCTAGTTCTAGGACAGGCTCCAAAGCTACAGAGAAACCCTATCTTTAAAAATAAATAAATAAGGGGCTGGAGAGATGGCTCAGCACTTAAGAGCATTGCCTGCTATTCCAGAGGTCCTGAGTTCAATTCCCAGCAACCACATGGTGGCTCACAACCATCTGTAATGAGGTCTGGTGCCTTCTTCTCGCCTGTAGGCATATACACAGACAGAATATTGTATACATAATAAATAAATAAATATTTTTTAAATAAATAAATAAATAAAAATTAATTTCCTGACTCTAGAGACAAGGAGAAGCTCAGGCTATCTTGGTCCCTATAGACACTAAGGTTTTGGAGGAAGGGAGTGTACAGAAAACTGCCCTCCCCCTCCATACTGGCCAGAGAACCAGTCTGAGGTGGTCAGACACTGAGATGTACTGGAGGAAGGACCCTGAGACCCAGAGTCCGTGAAGGAGGGACTCGGTAGAAAGAAAAGGCACGCGGGCCGCTTGGGGCCTCAGCTGGTGGTCCTCCACTGTCAGCTCCACTCTCAAGGCTTTCATGGGGTCTCGTGGCCTTTGCTTTAGACTTGAGTCCAGGTAAGAGACAATCAGAACATCTAAGTGCCAAATACTTGGGAATGTATTTTCATCCCATTAACACTCTGCTCGAGCCTGTGGGCTCTGTGACTTGGGACTAGTAACTACACTTCTCTGGGCCTTAGTTTCCTTCTACATACATTGAAATGGGTAGACTGCACCAACCCCTTTCAGACCCTGCCCTGAAGAGCCTAGGGGTTAATGAGAGCTTCCTGGAAAGCCACTCTGGGGGTGGAAGAGGGTCCAGGAATCACGGTCTCAATGTTCTTTGTCAACAGAGTGTCTCCATGGGCACCAGATAGACATATCAACTGGCAAGAAGTCTGTTTGGCTTTAAAAGGTCCCTGGACCTGGAAACTGCACCCAGGAGGCCCACCCCCACCCCAGAAAGCCCTTGGGGGTCATGGTAAGGATGAACAGGGACTGTGCATAGAAGCACTCACAGTTACACAGATGGCTGGAACACCTCCCTCCATCTCTGTGGGCTCCGTGGGCCATGTGCCAGGGGCTGAAGAGGCAGAGGTGAGATAGGAAATGGCTCTGTGTCCTAAAAGCTCACCCAGTGGGAGGAGACTCCCACAGCCATCCTTAAGAGGTAACAAGAGGTGATGGCACACACCTTTAATCCCAGCACTGGGTAAGCGGAAGCAGGGGATCTCTATGGGTTGAAGGCCAGTCAGAGCTATACAGTGAGTTCCAGAATAGCCAGGGCTATACAGACAAACCTTGTCTCAAAAATAAAAAAGAAAGAAAGAAAGAAAGAAAGAAAGAAAGAAAGAAAGAAAGAAACAACTTGACAGAAGCTAAAGTATGACTCAGTGGCAAAGCATTTGCCCAGCACACATGAGGCCCTGGGTTCTAAACCCACACAGAAGGGAGGGAGGGAGGAAGGGACAGAGGGAGGGAGGGAGGGAGGGAGGGAGGGACAGAGGGAGGGAGGGAGGGAGGGAGGGAGGGAGGGAGGGAGGGAGGGAGGGAGGGAGGGAGGGAAGGAGGACTAGGATGGGGAAAAGCGGTGGCAAGCTGTAGGAGTAGTCACAAATCTGAGCTAAGTCTTGTGTTTGTCATTCGGAAGCTAAGCAACCTTGCTCATATTATCTCTCCTCTTTGAGCCCCCGCCTCTCTTTTATACTATGGGAGAAAGAAAGAAAAACAGCTTCAAGGGACAAGGCTTAAGACACAGCAGGTAAACCCCCAGCTCATCCGAGGAGGTGCAGAAGGTGGTGCAGGTACAGTTGCCCCGCAGTGAGACTTCCCTGTCTTCCCGTGGTCCTCCTGCCTCTGAGGGTCAGAATGGCTCCCTGGACTTCGAGGTTAACCAAATGATCCTCCAGCACACAAAGAGCTTAACCTGGGCTGGCTGCTGCGGCAGATGCGGAGGGCCCAGCCACCTGACGGTCACTGACCCTGGATCTGGTGCTCCATGATTGCGTCTGCAAATCCGTGAAAATTTCACACCATTTCCTGCACAGCAGTGGGCTTCATAATGCTGGGAGCCAAGCCGGTCTGGTAATTGGGGCTGGAGTGGGGCAGAGTCCAAAGCAATTAATCCAGCCTCCTTCCTTGTTTGCGCCAGGAGAAGCCTGACGGGGTGGAGAATAATTGGAAAGGAACGGCCTCCGTCCCAACTCCAAATTAATATTTTCCTGCCCTGATTTAATTCCGCCCGGGAACAGTGACACAGAGACACGCCATGTCAAACGCTAAGTAATCTACCACGAGACACCTGAGGAGGGACAGGACTTTTTTCTTCTCTCTCTCTCTCTCTCTCTCTCTCTCTCTCTCTCTCTCTCTCTCTCCCTTTTTTCCTTTTCTTTGCAATTGGGGGTGGAGTCAAATGGGGCAAGGTAGCAGCTAACAAGACAGAACCTTGGAAGCAAAAGAAATTTCCAAGGACATCGGTAGTCTAACCTCCCTCCCAGTTTAGGGTTTGGGAAGGGAGATAGACCGGCATTCAATCCTGACTGCCACTTAAGTGTGTGGCCTGGGGCATATCGTGTTACCCCATTGTACCTCAATTTTACCATCTGTAAAGTGGAGAGAATGCTACGTATGCCCATGGACAGTAACTGCAGAGGTGACCACTAGTGTTAGGTATGAAGTGGAGCATTCTAGCACACACCGGTAATCCCAGCACTTGGAAGGCAGAGGCAGGGAGATCACCGCAGGTTAGAGGCCAGTCTGGTCTCCAGGGCAAGTTCCAGGCCAGCCAGGAATACTTAGTGAGACCTTGTCTCAAAGCAGTCCCAAAAAGGAGCTGTATTTCCTGTTAATCTAGCTTTTACCTCCCAGAGGCAAGCACAGGGCGTTGAGACTCTAGGGGGAATTAAGTGCATATCTCAGTCTTTAAGGAATTGTGTTGAAGTCCCAAATACGCAAGGTGGGTACACAGAAGACATCTAATCTATGTAGGTTCTGGCTGTCAGCTGATACTGGTGAGGGGTCATGCCCAAACCAGAGCAGCCTAACCGCCATGCAGCCCCTTGTCCACACTCTCCTCCCCTACCTCTGAGTGCAGGGTCGGGACTCTCCAACCTGCTGGTTTCTGCTGAATCCTCCTCAATTCCAACTAGACCCTTCCTGGTCAGCCGGGAAGCCTTTGATAGGAGAAAGGGGCCACGAACTCATGACACCAGGAGTCTTCCTAGCCCCACAAGGCTGAGCATCTGAGTGACTCCAACAAAGACAACCAGACAGAACATGCTGCATCGTGCAGTGGACAGACGTCTTGGGAAGAGCAGAGGTCGCAGGAGGGGGACACACAGAAACCCCCACCCTCATCCCAGGATACTCAGGAGTACCTGAAGGTCACAAAACAGCAGGAATCATGGAAGCCAACAGTCAGGAACATCTGTTATATGTCCCTCCCGGTGTGGAAGGACACCAAGACAAGGGGCAAGGAGGAAGAAGGTGCCTCGCTGGTCTCCAAGGTCACCCAAAGAAAACCACCAAAGCCAAAATTAGGTGTCCTAGACAGAACCGTGGGAGAACGCTGACGCACTCGTCAGCCCCATGGGGAATGGCTCCACTCACTTCCCGTACTCCATTCTGCAGTCGGGACTTAGGGATAAATGACCGGCCTGCCACCTAAGTCCAAGCCCAATACATGTAGCCTCCCTGTTCCTAAAGTCAACTAGAACCATCCTAGCAACACGGCATCTCCAACCCAGAGGCCACATGGCATAAAGAGGGGGCAGCACAAGAGGAGCCTGCCTGGGGGCTGGGTGATGGGAGCAAAGGACATCCCTCTGAGACTTGGGGTATCCTCAGATAGGTGTCCTCAGGTATCCTCGAGGTTGTGGGCATCTGGGGGCTCAGAAGCTGGGGGAAGAGATTAGTGGCCTCTTAAGTACAAAAATAGACATGGAGCAGGTAGGTAAATGGGTTTCTGGCAGTCTGCCCCCAATGGACTTTGTTTTTCTGTTTAGGGGGTGTAGAATAGGTTCTGGGTTCAATCTGGGTTCTTTTTAAGAAGTGGGGAGTACAGAGAAGAGGGGCAGCAAAGGAGACAGAAGAGAAGCGAGTGGAAGCTGGGGCTGGTTTGGAGACTGTCAGGCCATGACCATTTCCAGTCTTCCCACAGAGGCTTCTATCTACATTTTGGGGCCTGGGCCCACATGTGATAGTGGTTACAGGCTGGCACAGGTACAGCAGGGGCTGCAGGGGTCTCCGAGGAAATGGTGGCTTCTCTTTACCCCGTCCTACCACCATTTGAGGATCGCAGGACCACACAGCAGGCACAGTTCCAAGGCTCAAATGAACGCAATATTTGCCTGCTGTCTAAGTCCAGGGAGATGCTGAAGATGCACAGGCTCAGAGCAGGGAAGAAATTCTTTGTGTCAAAGTTTCTGAACTCAGGGGGGCGACTGAGTTAAACACAACTCAGAAAGAAGGCGGGATAGGTCCAGGATCAAATACTAGGAAGGGGTACTTGTGATACCAGTCTGTGATTTTGAAGGGAACATGGGACCTCAGTTGGATCAATAGGTTTTGGGTTTTTCACTATTGCTATTGGGAAGGAGGTGCCCCTTCTGTTTTTCTTTTGTGTTAAACTCGAAAGATTTGGGCCATCTTGTCACTATGAAGAGCGATCGTATGTCAGAAAAGTTGGCCTAAAGGAAGGCCAAAAGAACTTCAAGATGAAGATAGCTCCGAGAAGACTGTTTTAAATTGAAGGGCTCACTTGGCCTCTTCAGCATCAACCAGTTTTCATCTGGTCTTAAAAGCCAGTTCACGTCTGAGCTTCTGTTCACTTCCTTCCTTCTGGGCAGGAACTGATGGCGTTGACACAGTTACAAACATCTTGTGGGAACCCTGTTTAGTATCAACCCCTGCCTACTTGGATCCCCAAGGAGGAGCTCAAGGAGAGTGAGATTACATTCATTTTTTTTTATAATGGGAAAAACTGAATCCTGGATAAAAGTAATAGCTTATCCAAGGCCACTTGACTGGTTAGGGAAAAAGTGAAATTTGAAACTAAGCCTTAAGAGTCTTACTCCATGGATAGAGCTCAGTGCAGAGAGCTTATCTACCACGCACAAGGTTCAATTCCCAGCAGTGAAAAAGAAGGCTTCTAGGTCAGGTGTGGTGGCACATACCTGTAAACCTAACACCCAGGAGGTTAAGGCAGGAGGATCATGAGTTCAAGCCCAGCCTAGGCTTTAGAGTAGGGCCCTTGTATTTCAAAAGAAAGGAAGGAAGGAAGGAAGGAAGGAAGGAAGGAAGGAAGGAAGGAAGGAAGGAAGGAAGGAAGGAAGGGAAGAGAGAAACCCCTAAGATTTTCTGGGTTATCCTATGATCCATTTTTCCCAAGTCTGAAAATATTTGTATTTGGTGTGTGTCAGAAGAGTGTGTGTTTCTGTGTCCCCAGAGAGATGCTGTGGCCCCTACAGGTCAGGTACGTGGCTATTGTCATATCTGACAGCTCCCAGATCTAGCGAGTGCAGGGATCCCCTCCAAGTGACCCCAGGACCCCTGGACCAGTAGGATCCCCAAGTTGCCCCCTGCATGCACACAGCCTGGCAGTATCATGGCCCCAGGAGTGTCCCGTGCTGTGTGTCTGGGGCAAGAGTGCCACCTCTCTGAGATTCAGTCGAGGTGAAGTTAAACACAGCATCAGTGTCCTCCCGTACTTTGACAGGGGTGTGCTTGTGAAAATCACACTACCCAGGAAGAGCACTGTGATGCACATCCTGTCGTGAGCGACTCCAGGACCCAGGCTCTGGATCTGCTTTCTGCAAGTAGAGCATCAAGGACAGATTTACCAAGGAATTTTGTGAGATCACTCCTGACAGTCGGAGTGACTGGTGTCTGCTGACCCCAGCAAGGAATCGGAACAAAAGTAACTGAGACTCAGGCCCAAAGTCCCTGGAAACGTACGGGGCGGAGGGAGAAGTCAGCCCATGACCACAGGTGACTGCAGAAAGTGGAGACACCTATGGACGCTGCAGCCTGGTTTCTAACAGACGGGCCAAATAAGTTCCTTATCGCCAAGCCCTGGGCAGCCTGCACTCAAGGATAGAAGGACATTAGACAAGGCTTGACCTCCTTTTCGCAGGGCGCAGGGGAGGAGATGCTTTCTCACTCTGCTACCCTGAGCTGGAGGACCACTGCTTTCGATGGATGAATGGGAGCAGAAGGGACACAGACTGTGCCCCCACAAACTCTTCAGGAGCACCCTGTCACCACCATCGCTCTTACCCTTTCCTCTGCCCTCAGACTGGACCCCAGAGTAAGGATGCATGGAACCACCGTAGCCCACTGTAGATAAGAACCAGAAACCAAAACCAAGATAAGGAAAACGAACCTATGTGGTTGTAAGCACTGGTTGGGGGTTATTTGTTATTGCGCTTAGAAGCTAGCAAGAAAAGAAAAAAGAAAGAAAACGATGTTCAGAGCATTATGTCCTTAGCTGAGAGCCCTGGCCACCTAAGGAGGGAAGGATGCATATGTGTTTTTAGATAAACAAATATGGTACCTGGAAATCCTGTGTGAGGCATCCCAGGGGGGACTTCTGGAACGCAGATCCCCCAGAAACCTCTCTGGAGGTTGAAACCGGGTCATCTAAGGAGTTTGCCTGTGGGGGTTTGGATTGCTGTGCAGAGCTGGGGATCAAAGATAAGGTCTCACACATGCTCGGCAAGCATTCTGCCTTTACGCTCCATCCTCACCCCCAGAGAGAGAGAGAGCCAGCGCAGTGGCCAGGAGCTGATGTCGGGGGTCTTTCCCAGTTGCTCCCCCTGACCCCCTCTGGGACAAAGGCTCTTACGTTAAACCTGGAGCTTGTGTTAGCCAGACTGGCTGACCAGTGAGCTCGAAGGATCCTTCTGTCTCCATGTCCCCAGCACCATGGGCCGCTGCATCTGGCTTTATTTACGTGGATGCTGGACCTGAACTTCATGCTCAGCTTGAGCAGTGAGCACTTTGCAGACCGCCATCTTCCAGTCCCCACAGGGGCTCTTTTAGCAGGTGCCGAATTGATAAGCTGACTGTAGACAGATCACTCCTTGGGAAACCCCGATCGGGTCAGTCTAACCTCTGTGTTATCCAGGATGACATCCAGATAGGCAAAGCCACCTGCCAAAGGTAACTCAGCAAGGTGCCAGCAGGCAACTAATCTTCAACCCTTTCCCCTGAAGCACAGCCTCTTACCCTGAGGCTCAGGAAGGACAGGGAAGGAGGCCAAAACCAAACTCACAGACTGAAACCGCATCTCTGGAGAGACACCAGCAATGCTTCAGACTGAACAGGGTCCAGACTCCACACTGACCCCAGGCTGTCCTGAGGGTGGGGGAAGATAAAGGGGTAACTCCCAGGGTTGGGAAGAATAGAGGGGCTGGGGAGAAGAGGCTAAAGGAAAAGAGAAAGAAAAAGAAGGAAAAACTCGCCTCGCAGCTCTGTCCAGCCCAAATCTCCCGGCATGGCTGCAGGAGCTACCCTGGCCCTCTTCGATTTTGATGTACAGTTTGAAACAAATCAATAGCGGTATAATAATACTCAGCACGCTGTGTAATTTTTATATCATTAGTTTTCATTTTCCGCTCCCCATGCATCAAAAAACTTACAACGGGCTCGTAAAGTTTATTTAGTATTCCATGAATTCCTAATCAGTTTCATTTCATAATGATTCAGGGGCCGCCCGCTGCCTAGGCCCCGTGTCAAAAAATCGATAAAACCAACACAGTTTTCCTGATGGCGGCTGCAAAAGGATCTATTGTCGGGGAATTATGATTTATGCCCCGGCCTGAACCATGGGCAGCAGCCTCCACCCGCGGCTCCGGGCCGAGGTCTTCGCCGATAATGATTTATGCCCCTTCGGGTGGCCCCACCCAAGTGCCCTGCCGCCCTGCAACTGGCCCCTGATGCTGAGGGGAGGGGAGGAGAAGTCACAGGGGATGCCTGCTGGTCGTCAGCGCATCCCTGCCTGGCCCAGCATCTGTCTGTACGTCTAACCACCATCCAACAAATCCTGAGTAACGAACTGAAGTTTCAGGGAGCCTCCCTTGGCCACAGAAAGCCACAAAGGAAATAGGATTGGGGCAGATAGAGATCAGGGCTGGGGTGACCCTGGTTCCCACTCAGCCTCAAGCCAACCATCTTGAGCTCTTCCTTGTCCCCAGCCAAGTCCCAGAGGCTCCAGGGACCCTGATTGAAGAGGGGGTCCTCTAAGTCACAGAGCCTCGAAGCTGGCTTCCAGAGCTTCTGAGGCAGGGATGGAAGCCCCAGAGATTCCAATATCTCTTCTTGGCTGGGATTCTAGGACCTGCCCCACTGGAAGCTCTCGTACCCTCCCCCACAGGGTGTGATTAATAGGTCCAGGAGACATGTTAATGGGACGAGTATAAAGTCCAACAATTGCTTTAATTAACAGTAACTAACCTGGCAGGGATAAAGAGATCTCAGCTCAACTTCGGCAGGGAGTGGATAGCGCAGAATGGTGCACAGACAACTGGGGACAGCGGTGTTTGTACCCTGCTCACCCCCGTCCCAGAATTTCTTGGCCTTCATGTGTTCTCTGAGTAAGGCAGAGGTGGTAGGGAGGAGGGGGACTTCATTTAGTTGGGATGATGGAGGCAGAGACTTGGGGACAGGGTCCCCAAAGGTACTCTATCTTGATCACAACTGGCCATCCAGTTTTAAACTCCAGTAGAAACCATGGCTCCTCGTCTCTTCATTCATTTTTCATGTATTCACTTAACAAGCATTCAGAAGACACCTACAGCCACAGACTTGTACCTCACCAGAAAGAAGGGACTTGCTCACGGTGGCAAAGCCAGGATCCCAGTTCTCCCAGTAAAGGGATACAGATGACACATGCCCTGCTCAACAGGCCATGCTATACTCTGTAGCCTGTTACCTTCTCCATGGGCATGAGTCCGGCATTGCCACCTTCTGTCCCTTCACCTCTACTCTTCACCCTTCTACCTTAGTGGCAGGGAAAGGAACCAGACTTTGGGGCCTGGGTTCGAGTCCTGGTTTCTTCCACTCACCATCTGGACCACCTTAAAGCCATTTCTTTAACCTTTCATCTACACCATAGCAACCCAGGCATCCCGTGACAAACGCTTCCAGCCCTCTCTAACCCCCAAGCTCACAACTTCCTTAAAACTCTTTTATACAGTGTCGGGGATAAAGGGATCCTGAGTCTGTCCCCCTCCTCCCAGGTTAGTAAGAAAACCAAGCAGAACTGGCCTCCGAGGTAGGGCCTAAGCTGCTATTCATGGTGCTGTGGTTGAAGAAAGCAAGCCCAGCTTCATTCAGGTGGATTTGAGCCAAAGCTCCTGCCCGTGCCTCAGTTTCCCGCTCTGTGAGACAGAGACTGGTCCCTCCTGCAGTGGAAGCTTGACACTCTATGGCTCTAGGGACCAGGTTCTAAGGCCAAGCAGCCTCTCCCAGACCTAGAGGCAGAGGTGGGAAGGCCTACATAAGGAGTGGGGACCTAGATGGAGGTGGATGGTGGAAGACAGTGCTAGCTAGAGAAACCCTGGCTACTCCCCAGAAGAACACCAAGCCAGGACTCCAGGCTGCTACCTAGCTTTGCCTGTCTGCCACCTGTCCCCTTGCTCACGTACCCCGTTCTCTCTCCTTTCTTTCCCTTCTGCCTCTGTTTTCTCCGGTGACTCTCCATGGCTCATTTCCTTCCTTTCTTCCCTCCTTCACTTGGGACAATCAGCTCACCATCCTGTGACCAGGAGGGGTCCTGACACCTTAGGGCTGTGCTCACAGTCTTGAGATTGGGGGGAAACAACCTCTCCTGCTTCCCTCTCCACTGCCAGGTCCCCCTCAGCTGTCCCACCCACCTCCACCCTCAGCTTATAGTCTTTCTGGGAAGGTGACAGAGCAGGGCAGGAGCTTCTCAGTGGCAGATCCAAGCCAAGAGCTAAGGACATACTTGCAGCCTGTTGGCCTGGCTGCCTCCCTTAGGACCAGGAACTAGAGGGCCTGGCTGGGCTCCCTCCCTTAGGACTAGGAACTAGAGGGCCAACTCCTCCCCCTTCTTCAGACACCTCAGATGCGCTTGGCTCCTCCACTCCTAGCTGACTCTGCCTTCAGCACGGCTGCCTCCACTCAGTCCATCCCCCTCCTCCATTTCTAACTTCAGATCTCATAGACTGAAGACCAGGGCTGGCCAGGCCCAGCAGCAGCGCTGAGATGCTGCCCAAGCTCCTAATGTAAAGATGGGGTCCCGCTTGGGGCTCAAGTGTTCGCTGCTTCCGCAGTGAAATGGGCCTGTGGTGGTTAAATTGTCAACTTGGCACTCCTAGACTCACCTGGAAAGAGAGTCTCAGTGAGGGATTGTCTAGATCAGAGTGATCTGGGGACGAGTCTGTGGGGCACTGTCTTAGCTGCCTTAATTGGTGTAGAAAACCCCAGTCGAAACTGGGTGGAACTGCATAAGAGTGGTGTAAGCATCTGGACTGTGTAACAGCAGAGGACTGGGTTCTAGGTGTGCACACATTTAGTCTCTCTCTACTCTTGGATGTCATGTGACCAGCTGCCTGAGTTCCCGCCTTAATGTCCATCCTCAACAATGGACTGAGATCTGGGATTGCAAGCCAAATCAACCCAATGACGCCTTTCTCAAGCGAGGCCGCACCTCCTAAGCTTCCTCAAACAGAGCTCCCACCCGGAGACCAAGCATACAGTCGTTGGAGGCTGTGGAGGGCATTTCATTCAAGCTACCACAGTCTCCCGGACTGAGGACAAGACAGGCCAGCCTCAAGAGGTCAGCTGCTTCCTCCCTCTTCTCAGACAGCTCTGAAGTTGCCGCTGCCACAGCTGCCTGAAGGAGGCCAAAGCCTGGTTCTAATGTGGACCTCAGCACCCCCATGACACAGCTTTTTCCTTGTCTCCATAGGGCGGATAAGGGAACTGAGGCCCAGGGATTTCAGTGGTCTGTCTGAAGTCATCTCTGCTACACATACTGGGAATCAGAATGTGGGTTCTGGACTCCGGCACCTGTGAACTTGATATGTGGTCACACTAGTGCAATCCAAGTCTCCAAAGGACCACCCTAACCCTACCATGCTCAGAAAGAACTGGGGGAACCTGAGTCCTGGACCAGCCCCTAAATGTCCTGGAGAAGTCTCCATCATGAGCTCCCTGCATCCAACCTCCTGGTCTTCGAGCTACAGCATCCTTCCTCAGAAAGCAACATGCATCTTTCTCACCTCTTGCTTCCGCTGTTACTTCTTCCCAGCCAGCCACTCTAGCCTGTCTCGGCTTCTGGAGGAGCCACAAGGAGGTCAGTGGTCCCATTGGAGTCTAGGCCTGGAGCTCCCCACTTCCTCTAGACAAGCCCAGGCCTTGTAACCACCAGGCCCAGGCTCTGGCTCACTTCTACATTCCTCAACCAGGAAATATTGAACATGGAAACCCCTTAACCTTCCTGTGCCTCAGTTTCCTCCTCTGCCAAACGGGTCCACATTATCCTGCTAGTCAGGAGGCTTAGCTGTCACAGTGGGCTGCAAAGTTCAAACACAATGCTCTTGCGGCAACCTGGTATGCTCCTAACTCTGCTTTCCTCTCTGCTTCTTCCTCCCAGGTTTTATCCTTCCTCCTCCTCCATATGCCCTTCGTGAGTGCTAGGGGAGCACTCCTCTTCGGCTCTTACCTTTCCGGAGGGTTAGTTGGGACGTGGGAATCACTAAGAATGGAGTTGCTTTAGGCTGAGCAGGAACGTATGACAACGGGGTTGAGCTATGTCTGAGGATTCCAGGGGATATGACCCACCAGGCTCTGCCACAGGGATGTGCACTATGTCCAGGGTTCAAGGTGGTAGGTCATTTCTTCTCTACCTGATGAGAAGCTTGAGAACCAACAAGGACGAGAGGCTCAGCCAGGCAGCACATCTGGGAGGCATCTAGACCCATCTGGGACCTCCAGCCTGTCCCAGGCAAAAGAGGAGGCACTCTGCTTCCAACCTCAGAGAGGGTCACAGCATCGTCAGCCTTGGCCAGTAAGGACTCCGAGTTCTGCCAGTCCAAGGCAGCTGGCAATGAAAGTCCCACCCCTAACGTAGCTGAGATGAAAATCAGCCCTCCTCCAAGGCAGGAACCACACATTGCTCAGGGGCCTGCCCAGTTCCAGGTCAAATCACGTAACACCAAACCAGTCCAGGAGTACACAGCCAGCTCCAAGGCTGCCTTCAGAAATACTGAGAACATGATGTCCCAAATTTCACAAGTAGGGAGACTAAGATTCAGAAAGGACCAACAAACAGGAAGTGGCAAGCAGCTTGGGGTTGGGGGGCGGTGTCTGACCTCAAAATGCGCAAGGCTCGAGGCTCCTCTGTACCCTGGACTTTCTGAAGCTGGGTAGGTATGACGGGTAGTGTTGGCTATCAACGTGACAGAAAGTAGAATCATCTGGGAGACAAAGTCTCTGAGCACGTGGGGTGGAAAGACACGCCCACTGTGGGTTGTGCCACTAGCTGACTGGGATCCTGCTGGACTGGAAGCGGAGAAAGGGAGCAGCGATATTCATCCATTCAATAACTCCTGCTGCCATGATTTCGCCATCATAATAGGCTGTACCCTTCACCTGTGGACCAGGACAAGCCCTTTCTCCTAGAAGTCGCTCTTATCAGAGTCTTTTATTGTAGCAACAGGAAAAGCAACTAAGACACCAGACCCTGACTCAAGGCCCTGGAGCGCACACGTGAACTTGCTCTGAGCAGGGCACACATGCTGACGTGTACACTCACAAAAATGCATAGGCCTTAGCCTAGCAGTTCTCAACCCTAGATGCTCAGTCACCTGGGGAGTTTGGGGGTTGTTTTTTTTTGTTTTGTTTTTGAGACAGGTCTTACTATGTAGTTCTGGCTGTCCTGGAACTCACTAAGTAGACCAGGTTGGGCTCAGACTCACAGAGATCCTCCTGCCCCTGCCTCCCAAGTGCTGAGATTAAAGCTGTTAGCCACACAGGGAGTTTTAAACATGTCTGTGTGTGGCCCCACCCTCAGGACGCTGATGGAAAGCTTTGGTTACATAACCAGTCAATCCTTACAACAGCGAAGAGCTTTTATCTGACCTGGACACAGGTTGGTGGGTGGCAGCTGCCTAGAAGAGGTTCAGCTGCTGGGATGGCCCCTCCCAGAGCTTTAGTCAAAGGCTTCAGTTCCTCACTGTGTTGCAGCCAAATCCTCCTGAGACACAGCAGCTGGCTCCCCTCTGACTATAGGAATCGAGACAGTGCAAAGCAGACTCCACTGTCTTCTGGGACCTGGCCTTGTAATCGCACAGTTAGACGGAGCCCTCCTTTCCAGGAGTCAAGAATTAGACTCCATCTACAGAAATGGGGTGGGGGAGGTCAAAGCATTTATAAATATATTTTAGAGCCAGGCGAGGCCAGGCTAATTGTTGGTGACCCCTATGTGTGACTGAGACCCAATGAGTTGGAAAGAGGTTCAGGGAAGAGCACCTGAATGGCTTCACCCCAGCCTGACAACTGTCTTCCTTCCCTGGCACTTTCCTCTCCCTGCAGCACCCCTCATCTGGAGGGCTCCTCATCTGCCTAACCTTCCTAAGCCTGGCGGTGGCCCACCACCCCCTTCCCTTTTCTGGCCCTTGACTCTTCCCTTTCTATCTTTCTCTGGTCTCCCATCCTCTGGATTCAGACTCCAGCAGGCTCATCTGTGAACATTTGGGCGGAGAACCAAGTGTAGAAGCTGCCAGGGATGAAGGACCAGGGCTCCCTGCCGGCTGACCTCTAGCAATGCCTAGGCCTCACTTCTAGCCCCAGCCAGTGCCCCCAGGCCACTCTGAGTATCAGATAGGGACACTTTCTTTCTGTGCCATCTGCCCGGGCCATCTCCAAACTTTTCAGCTGTTCCTTGCAGCAACCGACAGCCTGACCCTGATTTCTCTCCCCCTCCACACTCCATAACTCCCAATGTCTCTGTCTCATCCTCCACTCGGTTCCTGGGAGCACAGGACCCAGGCCACAGTTGGGATGGCTGTGGCAATGAGAAGGCCACACCTGTACCTCACAAGGAGAATGGCTCTGCCCTGTAATGAGGACGAAGGAGGACTCTTGTGAGGAATTAATGAGACCACCAAGAACAAAAGAGGCGACCAGCAGGGGCCAGAGAGGCAGGCCGGCATTAAGCCTTCCCCGCAGAACCACACTTGGCAATAATAGAGTGAGGAAAAATGGAGTCAAGATCCCTGTGGTAAAACTATTAGAGGAGGCGAATTATAAAACTATTAACCAGAATGTAACTCCCAATTAAAAGATGATTTAACACTGGAACCTGATGGATGAATTTTGATTAAATGGAGAACTATTAGGAGCCCAGGGATAAGGCTGATCCTGCCAGTTCTAAAAGTTAAAAGGCAGTTTGATATAAAAATTTATAAATTAAGGTTAATTACTTTAAATAACATAGCTGGGAGCAAGGGAAGGAAATTTGTCAGAATCTCCAGAGTTTGGGGCTAGATGGATTCAGATGTCCTGGTTGGCCCCCGGGAACCCAGAGGTCAGGGTAGCGGCAGTGGCAGCCAAAGACAGGGCAGGTGATAGTTACACTCTTTCCCAAGACCCCCAGGAAGTGAGGTGCTGGCTGAGGCACAGGATGTAGGGTGCCCCTGGCTTCCTCCACAGACCACACCCCTGGGAGTTCTCATTCTGTGACTGGAAACTTACTGAGCACTTGGGAGAAGCACAGACACCCCAGTCCTCTCTGCGATGAAGAAGGGTCACCATCACACCAACGGCTTCTCACAGCTCCCCAGATCTGAGGAAGCCTGAGAGACGTGGGTGGAACGGAACTCCTCAGCTCCCAGGCCCATCTCTGGTATTCCAGTCTGTCTACATGACTCCCATGCTGGGCCTCAGTCCCCTCCCACTCTGTGACATGGACATAATCACCTGTCCTGCAAGACCATTGGTGGCTGGAGCAGGGATATCCCCTGCCCGAGAAATGGCAACAATTCTCATCCCTCGCCCAGGTCTCCTCTGAGGGAAAATGAGTGTTGCAGGTCTTCTGTGAGCGCTTCCTCAGGCAGATGTGTGGGAACTGTTCTGCAGACAGGCAGTAAAAATGCCTGATACAGGGCTGGGGTGCAGTCAGATGGTAAAGTGCTCCATTAGCATTCAGGAAGCCCTGGCTTTGATGCACAGCCCCACGTAGACTGGGCGTGGTGGTTTGAATGAGGTATGTCTACCGCAGGCTCCCGTATTTCAATACTTGTTCACCTCTTGGTGGTGCCTCGCTGGAGAAGTTTAGCCATGAGGTTGCTAGAGGAAGCTTTGAAAGTGTATAGCCTGGCGCCTCTTCCAGTTTGCTCTCCCTACTGTGTGCTTCTCTCAGCTTCTCTCTCCTGCCCCCACACTTAGTGATTGTGGCCATGCCTCCCCACCGTGATGGACTCCCATCCTTCCGGAACTGTGAGGCCAAATAAACCTTGGTCACGGTATGTTATACCTGCAACCGAAAAATGCTAATATACTGAGTGTGATGTTTGTAAACTCAGCACTGGGGAGATGGAGACAGGTTAGACCAGAAGAAGTTCAAGGCCACTCTGAACTATGTGTGAACACCTTAAAAAGAAAAAAAAAATAAGCCTGATGCAATCCTCCTAGTCCCCTTTCTTTTTAAATTTCTATTTTATTTTTGTTTAGGTCTCTGTCTCTCTCTGACTCTCTCTGTCTCTGTCTCTCTCTCTCTTCCTTCGTATTCTGTGACATTTCCATAGGGACCTAGTTTTAACACATTGGGACGTTCTAGATCCGAACTATCGCACTCCCTAATGACATGACCAGAAACAGAGTCTCGGTTGAGGCAAAGCTCGCAATAGTGCTGATTCCATTTATAGTGTTACCCTTACTGCTACTTTCTTTACTGTTGCTACCAGGATAACGGCGAGGTGAAGGCACCATGGCCAAAAGGGAGGAAAGGGTTTATTTCATCTTATAGCTTACAGTCCATAATGAAGGGTTCACAGGGCAGAGACCATGGCAAAACGTTGTTTACCAGCTTACTTCCGTTGGCTTGCTCAGCCTGCATTCTTACATCACCCAGGTTCACCTGTTCAGGGACAGCACCACCGATATTAGGCTAGGCCTAATTCACCAAGAAAGTGCACCACAGGCTTGTCTACAGGGAATCTGATGGCCACATTCCCTCAGCCTAGGTTCCCTTTCCCAGGTGGCTCTAGCTTGTATCAAGTTGACAAAACAAACAACCTAATCAACACATTCTCCACGAGAAGATGTCATCCCCCATCTGGAGTTTCAGGCTTAGCACCTGAGACTAGCTAAATCCCTGAACCACCCTGCCTGAGGGCTGTGATTCCACTTTTGAGCTCCATGGCAGCAGGAAAGTCATTTGACTGCTCTGGTTTGCACACCTGTGACGTATAGATCAAAATCGTGCCAGTGCCCCACACATGCAACCGTAGGGCAGGCAATCAGTGACCAGCAAGAGCTGGGACTAGAGGCTGGTGTGGAGTAAAGCCTCAAGGAATAGGAGACGAGGTTTTGGTTTTGGTTTTAAGACAAGGTCTCATGTAGTCTCGGCTGGCCTTAAGCCCACCACGCGGCAGAAGACGACCTTAAACTTTTGCTCTCCCTGGCTCTACCTCCTGTGTGCTGAGATGACAGGCCAGAGCCACCAAAACCAGTCTGATGAGCTTCAGGCAGACTAAGCCAGCATTTTACAACCAGGCGGCATTCCCCTACCTGAGTTACTGATTTTATTATTATTTCTATGTTCTTTGCCGGGCACCGAGAAAATTGATGGGAAACGAGGATGCAAAGTTTTTTTTTTTTCTCCCAAGGGTCCTGAAAAGCAAGTTTGACAGCCCCTGTCCCCGCTCTATCCAGTGACCCCAGCCCTGCCTGAACTCCTTCACATACCAGGCAGAGGATGAGTCTGGGACAGGTCATCCTCTCAAGGCGCATCTCACCAAATGGTTGCTGACCCATCCTCACCCCAGCTCACATGTAGACAGTGGATTTAACCCCGCAGATCAGTCACATGCATGACTCCCACTGAGTAAAACGAGTTCCTGTACCCACACTCTCATGGAGAGCCTGAGGCACGTAGTGAAGGTAAGGGGTTTGCCGGCCACCAGATGAGCTTTGGAACCCAGGTTCCTGACTTCCACAGCAGCCTGTTTCTTCTGGGTTGTGCCAAGTCAAGGCTGACCTTTCAGCATCAAAATCAAGGTATTCTTCGTTGCAACGCTGTCCCTTAGCAATGGACCACCCATGCTGCTATGTAAAACTAAGAGAGCAAGACAGGT
Organism: Chionomys nivalis; assembly: GCF_950005125.1. Taxonomy (NCBI): domain Eukaryota; kingdom Metazoa; phylum Chordata; class Mammalia; order Rodentia; family Cricetidae; genus Chionomys; species Chionomys nivalis. The sequence goes on from NC_080092.1 coordinate 65,451,032, forward strand.
GATGAATGCTACCCTTGATCACAGCTTCATGATCAAGAGTCCAAGTGCTCTGGCTACCCACTCCTGTCTTCAGGCACCACCCCAGTTTCTTCCATTTTAGGCTTTGGCAGGAGGTGGGGAGGGATCTTTAGCTAAAAACCAAACTGCCATCTGGGCTCTAGAGCCTCTAAAGGCCACTTCTGACTTCAGGAACAGAGATAAACTGGCATGCTCATCACCGTCTAATTTTATAAGACTCCCCCATCTCCAAACCATGAAACTCAATGGCCACAGGAAGTCATCCAGAGATGGGTCAGAGGTTTAGGGTAAAGGTTATCACAGGATCAGATCTGCGCCTTTCTCCCCATATTCCTCTCTCTCCTTGGAGTTTCTGGGTTCTGGGTTCTCACTCTCTGGCTACCTCTCCAGCTAGCTCCCTCTCAGATTTATTTGTATGTACATGCATGCAGGTACCTAGGGAGACCAGAAGAGGGCATCAGATGCCCTGCAGCTAGAGTTACAGGCACCCATAAGCCACCCTGTATGAGGAGCTTGGATCCTCCACAAGAGCAGCAAGGACTCTTAAACAACAAACCATCTTCCAGCACCTGTAACCCAGCTGACCCAGAACTCACTGTGTAACCAAGGATGGCCTTGAATTATAGATTCGGGAGTCACACCCAGTTCTATGTGGCGCTGGGAACTGAACCAGGGGCTTTATGCGTGCTAGGCAAATAGTCTGCAGCCGAGCTACAGACAAGCCCATGCTCCCCAGCCCACCTTCCTGCATTCTCTAACGCTTAGTTCTCACTGGCCATGCAGCCTTCCATAACATGCCCCTTGCTGTGTTGTTCTGTTCAGAAAAGTGTCTGTGAAAGTAGCTTCTGGCTAGGGATGTGGCTCAATGCTTGCTTAGCATGTACAAAGTCCCGGATTCAAGTCCCAGCACCACAAATAAAAATTTTTAAAAAGTAGCGCCTGGCTCGAACGGGCATTCTCAAGCGGGGCATAGTTCTGTGACTTGGGCCACCCTGTGGCTGTCTCCACATGAGACTGTTTGAGAAATGTCTTAGTTAGGGTTTCTATTTCTATGAAGAGACACGATGACCATAGCAACTCTTATAAAGGAATTATTTCACTGAAACTGGCTTACAGTTCAGAGGTTTAGTCCATTGTCATCACGGCGGGAAACATGGCAGGATGCAGCAGACATGGTGCTGGAGAGGTAGCTAAGATTGGCAGGCAGCAGAAAGAGAGCCACACTGGGCCTGACTTGAGTATCTAAGACCACAAAGCCCACCCCCAGTGACACACTTCCTCCAACAAGGCCACACCCCCTAAAAGTGTCACTCCCTATGAACCTATGGGGGCCATTTTCTTTCAAATCCCCACAGGGAAAGACATTAAGAGGCAGTTCTAGACTTCCCAGCCCTGACATCCCCGTCAACCCTCCAGTCCCCTGGTCCATCTCCTCTGCATCAGTCTCCACACCGAGCCCCTGCTCAGCCCCTGTAGGCACCTGGCTCTCCTCACTTCGGCTCCACTCAGGTGTGTTTCTCACCTCTTCTCCCCAGAGGACACTGCCCATGAGGAAGTTAATCAGAAAGTTGATGGTAACCTCCAGTTTTTCCCTCCTACCCAAGCCCCCGCTGGAGCAGCTGGGGTCCAAAGAGAACACAGATGTGCTCTAGAAGAGGCTGGGCATCCTGGGGAGGGAGGCTTTGGTGCTGTAACAGACATGATTAGAAGGGAGAGCGACACAGTGCTGGCCCCACAGTCCACTCTTTCAGAAGCCTGCAGTTAAGCTGGGAAATGACGGGAACAAACCGACAGCCTGACTCTGAAGTGCCACATCTCAACTGTGCCTTCTGGAAGGCGTGGCCAGGGAAGATGCTCCAGAGAGGGAAAGGCTGGAGCTGTCAGCAGTGTTGAAAAGGCCTAGTCAGCAGGCATTTGATGGGGCAGCAGGAGGTGGGGGCAGCGACCATCTGTGGGCAGAGAGATACAGGTAAGCAAGAACACTGAGAAGTGGCCCACCTGGGGCAGGAACAGGTGAGCGGTACCAGGCCAGAAAGTCAGGCTGGGGACCAGAGAGCCCTGGGACTTAAAAGCACACAGGGGGACGCTAAGCTGCACCCTGGGGCCTGAGGAGGCATGAAGTTTTCGGAACATAAAGACAGTGCAAGCAAGTCAGTTGTAGGACACTAGCTAGTGGCCAGGAGAAGAAAGGGGGGTTTGGAGAGAGGAGCCATACCATGGGAACAAACTACAAGGGCTCAAACAAGAGCAGGTCCCTTGGAGCTAGGGCAAGAAGGGCTGCATTAAAACCTGGTGTGACAGAGGTTGAGGAGATAGCTCACCAGATGAAGAGCTCGCTATCCAAGCGTGCGGGCCTGAGTTCAGATCCACAGCACCCACACGGAAAGGCAGGCATGGCAGTGTGTTTGTGTAACCCCAATTCTGGCAGGTAGAAACAGGTGGAAAGTGGGGGTTCACTGGCCATCTAGTCTAGTTGAAAAGGGAGCTCCAGATTCAGTGAGAGATCCTGCCTCAAAAGCTAAGATGGGGAAGCAATTGATGGGGACACCCTGACATTGAGTTCTGTTCTCCACATGCACCCCTACAGGCAAGGACATCCCACACACATGTGTACTCACACGTGTCACGCCGCACCACACACACGCACAGGCATGATGGACTAGTAACATAGCTTAGTTGGTAGAACACTTGTCTAGCTCGCACAAAGCCCCAGGTTCAATCCCTCCCACTATATAAACCAAAGCTGGTGGTATATGCCTATATTCTCAGCACTTGGGAGGTGGAGGAATCAGAAGTTTATACCTCCTTTGGGGTATATAGAGGTTGGGTCAGTCTGGAATACATGAGACTCTGTGTCAAAATAAACAAAACCCATGCCGTTCCATGACAGACAGGACTGGGAGTGGGCAAGAAGGGCAGACCTGGTTCTGGGTAATGGCTGGACCCCCACCCTTGTCACCCTCAGTGACCCCACTTGACCCATCCTTTCCCAGCCTTGACAGGCTGAGTGTGGCTGCTCTCATCCTCTACAGTTCTTTGGAGCCCCGGGTCTCAGTCTGTGCTTTCTTCCTTGTCCAGCCCTTCCTTTCTCATTCCTGCCTTGTAAAGTACCAGAGAGTCTCCAAAGCCACAGACTTCTGAAACAGACGGTCAGGGTCCCCTCCCAGCCCACGTGGAGAAGCTGAGCCCAGTGGCCTCACAGGCAAATGAAGCTTATTTCAAAAGGTCAGGGGTTGGAAGTCAAGAGGTCAGGGACTTTCGAGTCAGACCACCTACGCCTGGATCCTGAGTCCTCACTTTGTGTGAGTTCAGGTAAGTGAATTAGGCTCCCGGCTCTGCAGTTTCCTCCCGTGTGTAATAAGAACAGTGGAGGTACCTTCCTCTAATGCCGTGGTTCTCAGCCTTCCTCATGCCATGACCCTTTAATACAGCTCCTCATGCTGCAGTGACCCCTCCAACCATAAAATTACTGACATTGCTACTTCGTAACAGTAATTTTGCTACTGTTAGGAAGCGTAATGTAAATATTTGTGTTTTCTGATGGTCTTATGTGATCCCTGTCAAAGGGTCGTTTGACCTGGAAGTGCTTGCGACCCACAGTTTGAGAACCACTGCTCTAGAGCCATAATGACACAAAAAACAGCCAGCATAGTGCCAGGTATGCAGCAAGTACTCAATAAATGTTGACTTTTTTTTTTTTTTTTTTTTTTGAGACAGGGTTTCTCTATAGCTTTTAGAGCCTGTCCTGGAACTAGCTCTTATAGACCAGGCTGGTCTCGAACTCACAGAGATCCACCTGCCTCTGCCTCCTGAGTGCTGGGATTAAAGGCGTGCGCCACCACCGCCCAGCTACTCTTTTCTTTCTTTTTATGCTGGGGATCCAACCCACGGCTTTATGAAATCTAGGCAAATGCCGTATTGCTGAGGCACGCCTCCACCTGATGTTGGCTTATTTTTTATATAGGAAGTGTTGTGTCCGGCACTGGGAGATAGAGGTACAAGGTGGTGTCCCCGCTTTCACAAAATTAACAAGAGAAGCAAGAAAACTCCCACGTGGGACAAAGGACAAAAGAAAGGGAAGGTCTCCGTCTCAGAAGCTTAGTGTGAGATGGGGTGTGGCTTAGTGAGAAAGCACTGACTGAGCCTGTACAAGGACCCTGGTTCAGTTCCTAACCTAAAACAAAGCAAAACACAGGTGGTGTCTTGTGGGAGGGTCGCTGCCTACCTAGGGAGCATAGCATATTACTAGGAGTAGACCTTTATGATCAAGGTCTGGCCTTGGCTGCTCGGCCTACACCTCCCTGAAGAACTACTATTTTATTCAAGCATCACCTCTTCAGGGAAGACTTCCATGGCCCTGCTAGAACAGGGTGTCGCCCCTTCATACACAGTCCACACCACTTGCTCCCCCTCCATCAGAACACATGGTACAAAAGGAGCCTATGTCTCTCCCTACCCCTGTGCTTGTGTGTGTCTGTTTGTGACTCTGTGTGTGTGTGTGTGTGTATCTGTGTCGGTCTGGGTATGTAATCTGTGTCCGTTAATGTCTGTCTGGGTGCATCTGTCTATGTTTCTGTGTGTATGTCTGCCTATCTGTCTGTCTGAGTCCCAGCACACAGAACACACTGAATATGTCTATGACAGCTACATGATAGAATAAATAGAAAGATTAGCTAATAAACTATCCGAAGGCCCTGGCCTATCAAAAAGACAGACACTAGATCCAGATATGTCTCTCTAACCCAGAACAGGATAGTGACCCCTTCTCCAGGGCTTCCAAAAAAATCTAGAGCAGTAAAAGCAGTGAGAGTCCAGAAGTCCCCAGCTGGCCCTATCCATAGTGTCTGCCTTCAATCACCCCACTATGAACACAGCACCTCCAACCCAGGACCGGCTGTCTTCCCAACCCAGGCAGCATGCCCTGGAAAAATACTACAAATATAACACTAGTCTGTTGTAAAAAAGGGGGGGGCATAAAATCTGTTCACGGAAAAGCCTCTCGAAGCAGGCCAGGGCTGTCCTGCCCACCTCTGGAAGTTGTTTATGCAGGCCAAAGTCAGCAGCAAAGCCAGCTTCCAAAACATGTTGGACAGCAAAATCAGCAATGCTCGCTCCTAAGCAATTCCTCCCAAGAGCCCAGAGGGCAGCCCTGGAAGTCCCAGATATACTTCTGACAGGTGCTTGATTCTTTTAAAACAAAATATTTTTCTTTTTGTATATACATGCATCTGTGTGAGTATATGCCTCATGTAAGCAGGTGCCTGAGGAGGCCCGAAAAGGGAGTCGGATGCCCTACAGCTAAAGTTACAGGCAGTCATGGGCCCCCCAGCATGGGTCCTGGGATCAGAACTCAGTGGCAAGTGCTCTTAACCACCGAGCCATCTCTCCACTCCATGTATGCTTGATCGTGAACAAGACATTTGGATTCTTTGGGCCTTGGTTTCTCATCTAGAAAATGGGTATGGTCATGATTAGGAAAAGGCTTTCAATGAGGGAAAAAAAAAGGCATGAACTTGAATTTGGAGGGACTTTATGAAGCATAAGGAGCTACCCGACCAGAGTGCATGAGCCATCTGGATTCTCATATTTTTGCTAAGATTCAAGCTCTTTACCCACCTGCATCAGTACTGTGACCTCACAAGGGGACCCCAACATCTGCCTTGAACTGGATTTTCTGACCCAAGATTCAACAGAACGCCTGAGAAGAGAGAAGAAAGGTATGTGCGTAGATGTGTGTGCATACAAGAATGTAAGCTTGGATGCCTGCGTACTTGGCATGTCTGTGCGCCTGTGTTTACTTGTATGCTCATGCACATTTGTGCAAGTTTGCACATATGTACACCTATTTTGTACATGTGCATGGATGTGTAGCTCTGTGTGCATGGGATTACATTGCATATGTGTGCATGTGTGACTGTGTGTATCTGTGTCTTCCCAGGGTGAGGAGAGGCATGGTAGGAAGGAAGAAAAGAGGCTGAAGAAGAGAAGCAGAAGGAAGAGGAGGACTGAGGTATTCGGTTACATGATCTAAATTCTAATCAAACATCATTTAAAGCATGTTTTATTTCAGCCTCGGGAGAGCCAGTCCCTCCTGGCTGCTCACCATGGCAACGGGCCGCTCATTTCAGAAGTGTCATGCCACATTATCGTCCTGCCGCCTCACACGCTCTCGCCGCCTGACAACTTCGCTCTGCCCCTTGCGACAACCATCCCCACTCCGCTGGTTTATTTTTGGTGTCAGCTGCCCCCCTCCCTGCCCCCTCCCCATCATCAGTGGATTGAAAGACAACCCTGGCCCTCCAGCCGGTGAGCATCGCAGCCTGTTTGGTGATAAGAGATAATTTGAGAAGATATTTGCTTACATGTGTATGAACAATTTACTGTGTTAAGACAATTCCACCCGGTATATGAGGACAGCGGTGGGGCGGGGAGATGGGGGGTTGGTAGTTGGCCAGGGATCCAGCTGACAATACCTCAGGAAAGATGAGGGAGGAGACACCCCTCCCTTCTCAGAACCCCTCCGATCTCATGGGGCCCCTACAAGATTGTCATCAGCCCACCTTCCCAGCATCCTCAGCAATGCTAGATAAGCCTACTGCTAACTTGCTGTGTGACCTTGTGCAAGTCACTCCCCTCTCTGACTTCCCTTTCCTTCTTTGTTAAATGGTGAGGTTGGGTCTGGCAGCCACAGACGCCTTACCCAGTGTGGCACTGTGTGAATCAGAGATTCTAACTGAAGAGGGGACAGCAAACACCAAGGGCCCACAAAGAAGGCTACCCCCTGATCTTGTCAACACTGTAAAGACAGATGAAGGGAAGAAGCTGGCCTAGGCAGGTAATAAATGGCAGGGCTTGAGGTAGGGTCCTCAATCTCCCCCCACAGACATGGACAGGGCTAGGAGACCCTCCCTGATCTCTGCCTGGCTTTCTCCATCACAGTGATGAGATACTCCGGGAGCCACCTGCTCCCCCTTCATCATGTCCCTGTGCAGACACATACGTCCATGTGCACAGTCCCAGACCAGGGGCAGGACTCAGGTATAAGAATGGATTCAGAAGACGGTGGTATATATGCCTGAGAGCCAAGAAGGGACTCTGGAGCCAAGCGCAGAGATGAGGGGGAGAAAAACGGAGTGACCTCCACCTGAAACCTCTACCCACTGACCACAAAGAGCAGTGATCCAAACTGTGTCCACTGAAGGCCGTCAGGTGTCCTGCCTGCACTAGGATCAAAGGGGCAGATCTCTTCTTTAGACTGTGCCCTTCTGCTGGAGGGGGCCTACGCCTCTGGGGCAGCAGTCACCTGTCACGTGTGCAGTTCCCTAGCATGTATGAGGGCTGTCAGGATGGTTTTTTAAAGGTTGATACAGTCCAGGGCATAGAGTAGACATTCAATAAATATCAGCTATTGAAGTTGTCATGGTAACTGGGGGTCTAAAGAACAAGGTTTGGGGAAGGCCCCTCCTACTTCAGTCGGCTGCACGTCAAGGTCTTGTGGCTGGTTTGACTCCAGTCAGGCCCATCCTAGGGTGAGCCAAATTCCAGGCAAGTCCTGCCTCCCGGTCCTCTGAAGGTCTCTGCTGGATTCTCTGGCCCCTTTGAGCATGCCTCCCACGTGGAGGCTGGTCTTCCTCCCTCTGCCCTCACTCTTCTCTGCTCAGGTGGAGGCAATCCTCAACCATGAGCTCACAGGGTACCTGTGCCAGGAGGTCAGCTGAGAACTTAGACCCTTCCTGCCACCCCTATTCCCCGTGCCCCTATTCCCCATGTCAGGGTTAGGAGACCTATCCCAGAAAACCTACAACAGAGAGAGGAACTCAGGCCTCCTTTACCATCAAACAGTGGGTGGGTACCCCAAGTCTCATCAGACAGACCCCTCTGTTCCCGCCAGACACAGTGGACGAGAGAGGCAGCGGGCCACCAGAGGACTCCCCAGGGCCAGCAGGACATGAAGCCAGTGCCAACCACATCACACCTCAGCCACAGGGCCCAAAGCCCAGCCTCGGGGTTCTTCTTCAGAAAACGGAGCTAACAATCCCTATCTCATAGGGTTGTGGGCATGATCAGAACCCACCCCACACATAGAGAACACACAACAAAAGCATCCATTATAAATAATAGTGATGAATAATGGTCAGAAAAATAGTCATAATGTTTAATAATAATATAAATAATGATGAAGCCCAGCAAGGTGGCTCGTCCCTGAAATGCCATCATTTGGGAGGTTGAGACAGGAAGACCACTTGAACGAAGGAGTTACAGACCAGAATGGACTATGTGATACCCTGTTTCACAAAAATAAAAATAGCAATGATGATCAAAGATGTTCGGGCAGGAACTGGAAGCTCCCCTGGCCAAGCTCGGGCCCGTCCTCCCTCGGCTCCCCTCTGCCTACCTTGCTCTGTATGGAGCCTTCTTGCAGAGCTGAGGAAGGGTGGGCTGTGAGCCATCCTGCCATCGCCAACTTCTGCACACACATAGCTTGGCTCCCCGTTTTTCCTTAGCTTTCTCAGCGAAAAGATGCTCATCTGGGTGCTCCCTTCCCATGGGAACTTGGAGGTGGGGTTGATTTCTGGGGTTCAGCACCCAACAGGGCTCTCTGGAAAGGAAATTTTGACCCAAAACAGAGAAGGGGCATCAAATCACACCGACAGATCTGTATTTTAAGTTTTGTTTGTTTGTTTTGTGTCTGGGTGTGCACACCACAGTGTGGGGGTGGAGGCAGGAGGACAATCTTCTGAGTCAGTTTCCCTGCCTTCCAATCCAGTCACGTGGGTTGGGAAAGGGAACTCAGGGGACAGGATTGGCTGCCTGAGCATCTTCACCTGCTGAGCCATCGGCCCAGCTCAGCACTTCTGCGGTCTTTAAACATGAAGAACAAACACCAGCTTTTAAACCCAGGACTTTGGGCACAAAAGCAAGGTTTGTTGTATGCTGACATTTCCCACCCCACCACACCCCACCTAGATCCAAGCTCTTGAGGGATTAAGGACCAGGGTTCTCAGCCTCCTCAACACCCCACCTCACCCTCAACCTGAGTGGCCTTCCGCAGATGCCTGAACCTCTTGAGTCTCAGTTTCTATGTCTGCACCATGAAAATGAGACAGACCAGCCTTATGGGTTCCGGTGTATGAGGTGCCCCTAGTAAGACTAAGAGGTACCCATGGCCACCCTTTGTCAAGGAAACCTTCCCCAAGATATGTGGCTTGAATTTTAGCCTCTCAGGGTAGCTCCGAAGATGCTTTGAAAGGGGTCAAGGTGGTGAGAAGGTGAGAGGAGCAGCAACTCTAGACTTGACTGGGTAGGGATGGGGTTCCCAGGCCACAACCCAGGGGCTAAGGCCAGGACAGTAGGATCTCTGTCCTCACCAGCCCCAGACCTTGGGGGAAGGGCCCCGGCAGGCGCCTCCGGCTCACCTCCTGACGGTGAAATGTGGTCATTTACCTTCACGCTCCAGTGCAGGCACCTAAATCACTGTCTGCACGCCCGAGCTCAAGGTTGCTCTCCAGCCAGCTGGCGACAAAGCAGCCGCCACCACCCCGGGGGCCTAGGGTACCCAGCCAGCCTCACGCTGCACATCGAGTCCTCTCTCTTCCCTCCCTCCAGTTTCCTTCTTTTGCCCCAAGGCCTCATCTCTGGAACCGGAGGCCCCAGAGCGCAGAAAGAGGTTCTGGGATCCCGCTGAGAGCCGCTTCTACTAGGCCATTTCAGACTTGGGGCCTCTGCCAAGCCAAGAGAACGTGTTTCTAACTAAGAGACTCCCGTGGGACTCCCACTCACAATGCATGGCTGTGTACGTTAAAAGTGCTAATTTGCAGAAGGTAAACACTGACTGGTTCCTACCCTGTTCCCGTGGTGCTTCCGTGGCCTGATTGCCCTGCTTCCACGTCCACCCAGGGTCTGTTTGAAACCCAGCTAGCACTTTGGAGTTGTTAGCACCAAGACCAAGAACTATGGCTAGAAGGTAGCCCAGGACTGTCCCCGCCTTAAGGTGCTGACATCTGCCTGCTGGAAGAGTAACCGGGCAGAAGTGTGAAACCAGGGAGGCCTGCTGAGGTGGTCAGGAGGGCGCAGACCTCTGTACCCCCTTCCCATTCACAGAGTCCCCCAGCTGCTCGGTCTCCAGTCTCATTCATTTACTCTTTATTTCTGGGTCCTCCGTGTGGGTCAGTGTCTCTCCATCTGACTGAGCCCCCTCCCCATAGAATCTGCAGGAGTTATACCCCTCCTTTCAGACTGGAGTGAAGGAGCTCTGTCTTCAGGCCAGGAGTCCCCCAAGAGCCTGCTAACCACACCAGTGTCCTTGTGCACAGCCCAGATCCCGCCCACTCACACCCGGCCACTGTGGCTCTGAAAGCCCTTGGGTCTGAGTGCAACTCTAGGATTTGTGCTCCTTGAACAAGCCACGTGACCTCTAGGGTACGACTCAAGGTCTTGCCAGGCTCTACTGAGATGGCTTTGGAGAAAAGGCCCAGTCATGGGCCTGGGTTAGATAGTGGAATATAGTAAGTGCTCAGTAAACACTGATCTTCCCTCATGAGACAGAAGTTATCTCCCGAGCCTCCTCTTTCAGCTTGGGCCAAAGAGACAGAGGGGGGGTCTGCACCGGAAAAAGTGCCCACAAACTATCCCCCTCCCACTCCCATCAAGCAACCGGGTAGTAGCCTCCTTCGTTAGGGGATGGGGTGGTGGCAAGGAGTTAAATGTATTAAGCAATTTACAATTAATATAGAAGTCATTCCAGAGATAGCTACTAGGAAGAGTACAACAGGGCAATTAACCCACTAATACACTAGGCTATTACATCGCTATGTCTCTTATTTTAGCCCGAGGTGATTTGAAACGCATTGGATTAGAGGATATTACAGGAGATAGCATGAAAAATAGCTTAATGTAATGAGCCATCCCGTGATGTCTGCTATTAAAGATGATTTGCAGTTGAAAACTACAACATACAGTAGTTCAGCTATTTGAGGACCGACGGGGGTGGGGGCTGGGGCCACACAGTTAACCCTTCCCTCCTTCCTGCCACCCCTCCCCCCACCGAGTCCTCTCCCACCTCACACCAAGATTATCAGAGTGCATCTTATTAGGACACAATGGCTTCATTGGGAGATTGGAGATTGAGGGCTGAGGTTGATAAAGAACCAATAATCTGCTAATAACCTTTAAAAAATAGATTCCCCGAGGGAGCTGCACTAATGGGTTGAGGCTAGAGGGAAAGGCTGATTGGCACCTGGGACACTGACGGGGATAGGGTGGGGGTTAGGGTGGGGGCAGAAAAGGAGGTCCAAATGCTGCAGTCACCTCCCCGGTAAGAAGCAGGACGGTGCTGGGTATAGACCACCACTTAGGAGCATGCCTAGGGGTATGGGCAGCCACTGTGACCTACAAGATCCCCTACAGAGCCAGCTTTGGCAAGTGCACAGCTTGCAGAGGGTGTTTCACAAGCCTCGGTGCCCCGGCCTGGACTCTACAGGCTTTCCGAGAGGCAGGGAAAATTACACGGTCACTGCATGGTGGGTACCTGAGCTCAGAGGAAAGCAAATGACTGGCCCAGGGTCACTCCGCTAGTTGTGGTGAAGGGTGGGAAGGGCTAGTGAGTTTTCTTTCAAAGCCCGTTGCTGTGTGTAACGCCGCAGCTGTCCCTGCCTTCTGTCCACACCAGCTTTGCCTGCCTCGCATCCCAGAGGCCCTTCCCCTAGGTTGTCTTTCCAGAGTTCTGGCTTTTGTTTTACCGTCCAAGATCCGTGTTTTGTTCATTTCTGTGTATGTTTCAGTTAGAGCAGCCATTGGCATGACCACCTGTGAGTGTGGAGTAAAGAACATGCATGTGCTGATTGTCACACAGAGGGACCTAACATTGGCACACATTCACAGCCTTAAAGGCAGGAGTCCAGGGAGCCAGGCTAAAGGGAACAAACGTGCAGTAGCATGGTAGGCATTAGGGGTGAGTGTCACCTGCTGGCAAGAGTGTACATGTGTGTGTGCATGCATATCGCACATGTGGATGCCAAGGTGTGTGCACTGCGCATGCGTGTTGGCCTATGTGCCTGAGTGGGGACATGTCCTGGGCATGTGTCAGGCTATGTGTGTGTTCATGGTGCGGGTGTCTTCAGTATCTTTGGTTGTGGTCAGCCTTCATGGCTGAATCTGTGTACAGTGTGAGTGTGTGTGTATGTGTCACTGAGTGTGCATACGGCGCCATATATGCAGACCACTGTGCCACATGTCTCTGCGTGTCTGTGCCTCCCGGTACTGCCACCACGGCCAGCTGCAGGGCCAGCCACAAACCGCCCCCCCACTACTGTCTTTTATCATCATTTGCTGCGAAAGGGAGCCCAGGAGGATGGTGATAAATAAGGATCACTTAAAATACGAGACGGCCACTCTGACTTTGGGGAATATTTCTTCTGTGGCGCAGCTGGTGCTGCCTCTGCCCTTGTGGGAAGGGGTCCCAGGGGCCACCAGCCCCTGCCAGCTTCTTCGGGCTCCTGTGCCTCCTCCAAGCCACCCCTCCCCCTTCAGAGCCTGCCAACTCTAGTCCTAGAAGCCTAAGGAGGCCCAAGGAGAAAGCAGAGGAAACGGCTGAGGCTAGCTGGGAGGACTGGGTGAGGCAGCCTCCAGTTTTTCCCTTTCATGAGTACTAAGGAAGGTTGGCTCTCAGAGAGAAGCTTCCAGGACATCATCAACCTCATAGGATCCATTCTAGTCCTCTTCCTTTCCAACCTAGGTAAGGGGGCCAGTTTAGGGGCCCCAGGGAGCAGAAACACTGAGGATCCGGGCACATGGCCTCACATAACCCAGGCACACATTTTGGAGGTTCCTATAATGGGCCAAGCCCCAAGAGGAACTCAGGAATCGCATCCCCTGTAAGCACAGTAGTGCACCCCACAATGCACTGTACAGTGACAGGTGCTATACAGAAATGCATTCAGGCATGCAAAGCCTTACAGCAGCGAGAGCTCTGAAGAAGAGAACAAGGGAAAGGAGAGAGGCAGATAGGGAGTGTGTGAGAAGAGCAAAGTGACCCGTATGTGGGGATACAGGAGGAGAGTGGCCCCGTGTGGAGGTGCATTTGGTCACTGCAGGAAGGGTGAGAGAAAGCCAAACTCCAGTCTTTGTTGTCCTGACCAAGCTCTGCCCTGGTAAGAGGCTGTGCCTGCAGATGACTGATGCCTTTTACTGTTCATAGAGGGCAGCACCCCACAGGGCTGAGCCTTTTCGCAGAGCTCCTTTTTCCCTGGTTCCTTTTGCATGAGCCAGAACAAATAGTAGGACACTTCAACTGTGCCCGTAAGATACTATTTCCTTAGAGGCCCAGCAAGATGGCACAGTGGCTAAAAGTGCTTGCTGCCAAGCCCAACCACCCAACTTCAAGCCCCAGGACCCACATGGTAGAAAGAACCAACTTCTACAAATTGTCCTCTAATCTCCACATACACACAAGCTTACATATACACAAGTAAGTAAAACAAAATATAATTTAAAACATTATTTCCTTAAAATTAAAAAAAAAAGTGCCAGATGTGGTAGGGTATTACAGTAATCCCAGCACGTGGGAAATGGAAGCAGATCGGTCAGAAGTTCAAACTCAGCCTTTGACAAAAGAAGCAGAAGAAGAAGAGGAGGAGGAGGAGAAAGAGGAGGGGAGGAGGAAGAGGGGAGGAGGAGGTGGAGAAGAAGAAGAAGAAGAAGAAGAAGAAGAAGAAGAAGAAGAAGAGGAAGAGGAAGAGGAAGAGGAAGAGGAAGAGGAAGAGGAAGAGGAAGAGGAAGAGGAAGAAGAAGAAGAAGAAGAAGAAGAAGAAGAAGAAGAAGAAGAAGAAGAAGAAGAAGAAGAAGAAGAAGAAGAAGAAGAAAGGGGCTGGAGAGATGGCTCAGAGGTTAGGAGCATTGTCTGCTCTTCCAAAGGTCCTGAGTTCAATTCCCAGCAACCACATGGTGGCTCACAACCATCTATAATGGGGTCTGGTGCCCTCTTCTGGCCTGCAGGCATACACACAGACAGAATATTGTATATATAATAAATATTTAAGAAGAAGAAGAAGAGGGGGAGGGGGAAGGGGAGGAAGAGGGAGGGGAGGAGGAGGACAAGAAGAAGAGGAGGAGGAGGAGGAGGAGAAATAGAGAAAGCAAGAAGCAAGGGAGGGAACTGGAAAATAAAAGAGGGAGAAAGGGGGTTGAACCAAGCGCTCGGACTCTTTCTGATCAAAGAGCTTGTCACTGCTGCTGCCAGTTGAGTGTTCACCCCTCTAGTTGACAGTGTGAACCTGGCAGAGTGGAGCCTAAAACTGAGGCAAACTAAGATCTCCTGCAGCAGCCAACTTTATTCAGGGCATCAGAGAATTCATACTCTGAGGGTTAAGAGTCACCTGAGTAAAGTGTGCAATCACAAGGATAAACTGCACGTGCCGGGCAAATTCATATAGCAAAAACATGTCTTTCCACAGAAGCATACACAGATAACAATATAGTCAGTTGTAATCAATAATCTAAAGCAAACTCACTGCTATCTGCTACACTTGGAGGGGCACAAAAACACATTCCGAGAACAATTGGGTGTTTTTGAAGAAACTGAGGTCGCGAGATTCTCGTCTTGGATTTTTGGAGTTTCGCGCACTCAGAAATCTCACGGGACTCTGTTCTTGGGCCATGTTCTGACAGTTGCGATGCCGAGACTAATCTGGCTGGCAGTCTGAAGTAGGAACTCTGTGTGTTTGCATGCATGCATGAATGTGTGTGTGTGTTCCCTTCATTTGCACAGTCCACTCGTGTGTCTCCTCCTGCCCTGTTGCCCATCCCCTCCCAGGTGGCCAAAGACTTGTCACTTGTCATTTCTTCCTCCTAGCACCAATGATGGAAGCTGGAGACCCACCTGAGCTGACTCTTCTCCCTCAGTTTGCCTCCCACGCTCCTTCAGCCGTCCACTGTGATGAACTCACCTGCAGCACTGTGACCTCCTAACACAATACCATGTTCTGGTCATCATGGAAGAGGAAGCACAGAATACAGCAGCCTCCTTTTCTGTCTAGGGCTGCTGGACCCCCAGTTTCCCTAGGTGGGGCCCTAGGACCAGCCACACCTCCCCAGAGCTTCTAACCCTTGAGGGCTTTCCCCCCCTCCAGACTCCTGGCCTCCCCACACATCCTCCAGGTCCTTCCCAACCTGCTCAAAAGGAAACCTCAGGGTCCTCTTCCTCAGCCCCTGCCCCTCAAACCCTAAGCCATTTAGTGCTCACCAGAATCGTTCGAGGCGAGTCGCCATTTCGTTTAGGGAAAGGATCTCAGTGACTAGTCCAAACTGGCCTTGAACTCACCATGCCAGCCGCTCAAGCTCCTCTAAGGTGAGTTTTAACTCTGAATCACCAACTGACAGCTGAGGAAAATGTCAAGCTGAAGCTAGAACAGCCTTCAGTTTACGCTGAAGACAGAAAGGTGGCCCCATCCTCCCCTTCACAACCTATACTTTCCACTGCAGTACCAACTCTCCCCTTGAAATCTCACCCAACCAACCCTCTCAATCTGAACTCTGAGAGCCTGTCTGTCAGTAGCTCCGTGTCTTCCCACTTCCATACCACACTAAAGGGGCTGTATTCTCTCATCCAACCTTACACCCACCCCTGAGGACAAATTGATTACCACAGATGGGGAAATTGAGACTCATAGAGGTTGAATAACTTGTCAAAGTCACACAGCCCGGTGATGGCAAGACCAGGACTCAAACTGCATCTCCTTGGCTCCTCCTCACTTGCACCTTGGCCAGTCCGATGGTAATGTGGATTCTGTGCTCTGGCTTGGAGCCAGGAGCCAGCAACAGGCCCAGCAGAAAGAGATGGAAGGAGTCTAGGGGTGAGGCACTCAGACAAAGAGATAGGAGTATTGGGGTCGAGGACTTGGCGGTTTCTATCCTCTCAGGAGCTCTAGTCCCATTGTCCCCACAAGTGCCCTCAGATTGTCAGAGCCAGGGCCTCATCTGGCCCTCAGAATATACGGCCACAGAATAATATGACAGCTGGGGGAGGAGGGGGAGGAGGCTGGGGTGGAGAGGGGAATGAGGAAGGCTCACACAGCCCCCCGAAGAAAACTTAATAGTCTGGGGGCTCCCTTGGGTCCTTCTCATTAAAAAAAAAAAAATCTCTATTTAAATGCAAATTTGAGCCTGAGCTGCTGCGGGTTGGTAGGAGGCAGAGAGACATCCAGGCACTGAGTTTGCACACCCAGACGTTGGATCCTGCTCTCCAGTCTTGTCTGGAGATATGGGTCCTGGACTTAGGGCTATAGCTCCATTCTCAGTTACGGGTCATCACCCTGGGAAATCCTCTCCATGGACCCTACCTCAGCTGCTTTCTGTGTCTCTGTCAGTCCGTCTGTGGGTTTGCCTCATCCATCCACACGCACACACTAAATCGTACTCTGACCTTTCTATAGAAATGCTGGGCACACAATACAAAATATACATCAGACTGTGTGGGCATTTTTTCTTGTGGGGGAGAGGGCTTGTTTGTTTTTAAGAGAGAGAAAGAACCTGAAGCCGGGTGGGTAGGGAGATGAAGAGAAGATCTGAGAGAAGCTGGAGGAAAATATGATCAAAATATAGGATATAAAATTCTCAAAGTAAAAGTAAAAACATTTTTAAAAAGAAATGTTGTGAAGGTCACAGGCCTAGATGTTGGTTTCTTCCTGGAGCTGGGAGAATTGAGTCCCTGACCCTAGGCTACTTCCTTCCCATCATCCCTTGCTCCAAGGAAAGAACTGATGCCTGGAGAGAAAACACACGACCTGGTGGTGGCAAGTGTATCCCCAAATTAGAAACCTTCAGTGGGTGTGGGGGAGAGGATTTCAAAGAAGATGATTAGGATACAAACATGACCTTCAAGTCAGGAGAGAAGTAAGACTTGGGTTAAGGACAAACTGCCTTAGCAAGATACACCCCAGTCAGAGTCACTGATAGCATCTGAGACCCCCTCCTGCCCTCCTAGCATCCCATGGAGGAAGGGAGCCCAACTGCTCCTCCAGCCTCAGTGAGGCTCCGAGCTCCCCAAGCCTTGGCCCCTAGCACCACCAGGCTGCAACCCTGCTCTCCAAACCCATTACCTCCAGGGATAATTGTGTGGATGATACGCTGGCCCTGTAGAGCTCTTCAGTGGCATTAACTCAGGATGAGCTGGGGAGGGAACGTTGCCCCTGGTTACCATCATGCACTCCCCCACCATTGAAGGTGTTCATCCAGAAGTGAGCAGCAAGAGGCTCCATACAATATCTAGGGCACCAATACAAGTATGTGCTCAAATGTAATCATCCCTTTCCGCTCATGCCTTGTCAGGGAAACTGAGTCATGAACCGCCCCCTAGGTGAGCACAGAGTATCTCCAAGTTGAGAATTTCAACATTCCCTGCAAGCCTGCCTTCTCTTGGCCTCATCCCTCACTCTTCCTGATTCTCCCTCACCCAGTTTCTCTCCAGAGTGGTCAGAGGAAGAGGAGGCACCTGAAATGCCAGGAGACTGAGCAGACACTGCCTCATGAGAAACTGTGGGAGATCAGAAAGTACCAGAAGGAAGGCCTCAGAGGGTAGGACGGGCAGATCTTCTGTCAAGGGAGTTGGACCCCAGGGAGGAATAGGGGCTGCCTCAGCTTCCAGTCATAGCTGGGAGGAGAAGGTTGCAGGCTAGTTTCAAGTGTGGGTGGAGGGGATCATGTATGCAAATAAAATTAGCATGCAGTCCCCATGTGATGTGTCTCTGTGATTGCATGTGGGCTGAGTCACACTCCTAGCATGTGTGTGCAGAAGGGCCAGGCAGGAACCATCCTTTCAGGGTGGATAAGGATCAGAAGCCAGGGAGAGTTGAACCTCTCCCAGGGCTGTCCCCAGGAGGCACCTGAGCCAGCACCTTCAGACATTCACACACACACACACACACACACACACACACACACACCCATCCTGTGTCAGGCCCAGCTCCCTCCCTGAGGACCTCACTGGAGGTCCTGCTGCAGAAGCAAGAGGTAGACTTCCACTGCCCACTCTCCCTTAAGCTCCCCAGTGGGAGCAATGAGCAGAGAGGCTTATACCCAGAAGAAAGCATTGTCTAAATACAAACTGTCAGGCTTGCCTCAAAACTGGGACTTTACCACTAAGAAATACAGTTTATTATTATTTTTTCTTTTAGTATAATTATGTAAGCTTTACTCTTCTTTTCCTCCTCCTTCTTTTTAGAGTAGTATGGAGACAAGGAAGACTGATTTTTTTTTTTTTTTTTTTTTGAGTCTGGATTTCTCTGTGTAAGGGCCCTAGCTATCCTGGAACTCGCTCTGTAGACCAGGCTGGCCCTGACTCACAGAGATCTGCTTGTCTATGCCTCCTGAGTGCTGGGATTAAAGGCATGCACCACCACTGCCCAGCTGAGACTGAATGTTTTTTGTTTTGTTTCTATCATTTGTTTTTTGTTTGTTTGTTTCTGAGACTGACTGTTTTATTGTTTTTTCCTTTGTTTGTAGAGGGGGCAGAGAGCATGGTAGCTGAAAGACAACTTCAAGTTAGTTCCCTCCTACCACGTGAGTTCTAGGAATTGAAGTCAAGTTGTCAGCAAGCACTTTTACCTACTGAGCCACCTCACCAGCTGTGAGTGTTCAAATGAACCCATCAAGAAGGCTGATGGAGGTGGACTGTCTAGAACTCAAGGCCAGTCTGGGTCACCTCAGACAAGTGGGTACAAGAGAGCTGGTGCCAGGAAGTTCTACAAACAGGTCAAGTTTGAATCTATCTGAGTGCCCAGAGACATAATCCCAGCAGAGGTGGCTTCAGGAGTTCCCAGGGAAGTCCTAGGTGACCAGGACTATCTATCTAGAGAGAGAGCAGACAAAGGCATGTTCCCACAATCCCCTGCTTGACAACTACACAGACTCATCAGAGACTTAGACCCCAGAGTGACCAGACAGGCCAGATGAGCACCCAGAAAAGCCTGACTCGGACCCTCTTACAGGCTGCTTAGCTTTGGGCAAGTTGCTAACACCCCCACTCCATCCCCTCCCACCCCTCCCCCACCCCACAAAGCCTCAGTGTCCTCTCTCCTGTCTTTCTGGGAGCTCCAGTCCCCACCGATCACCCACTAACTCTGATATCCAGAAAGTATAGGAGTACCTGGGTACCATGGTTTTCCCCATCTTAACACAGCAAAGGTCTACACATGCCCATGGTGATGAGTCCTCAGAGAGAGACCCAGGAAGGTCTCTGTGCAGGGAGAATGTCACCATGGCAGGTAGGGACCTCAACTGCTGGCAGGAAACACTCACATTGATGGTTCCCTTGCTTGGGGGACCCCATCTCTTTCTTAACCAAGTGTTCTTTCCTGGCTCTTTGCAGCTTCATCCCCATGACCACTGTCCTCTACCCTGGCCAAAGGCCAATCACTTTCTTTGTTCTCTGCGTGTATACTAGTGCGTGTGCACATGTGTATGTGTGCACGCAGAGATCAAATAGAAACTGAACAGAAATCACAGACACTCTTCCTCCGGTGTAGTCTATCTTTTTTTTTTTTTAATGGGGTTTCTCACTGGGCTATGGCAGTGCACACTTATTAGGAGAGGCTAACGGCCCAGCAAACCTCAGGGATCCACCTCCCACCACCACTCCAACACTGGGAGCACCAAAACAGGCCACCCCCTGCCAGGCACCAATTGCTTTACATGGCTTCTGGGGATTGAACTCCGGTCCTCACGCTTGCAAGGCAAGCTCGTTACTGACTGATTAGCTCCCCAGCCCTGCAGTCACCTCTACCAGCCAGGAGCTACATCTACCAGACAATAGGAGCCACAGAGGCAACCACAGAAAACTGAGTGCTCTTGCCGGCAGCCCACGGGATCTGTGCTATCCAGACGGGGTAGATCTAGCCAAGGGGCAGCTACAGCGACCCCAGCTGCAGCCCCAACTCAGCCCCAGCCTGTCTCCACACTTAGCTACTAATATACGGAGTCCTATCAAGACACAGTGAAGCGGGGTGGAATTTTTGCAGAAAACAATGTGGGTGATGTATGCTCACAACCGGTACACAATAAAACTGTAGTGGAACGCAGGGAAAAAATGCACCCAGTCAATACAATAAAATCAGCACAAATACACTCGTGTAAAGCAAACAAATCTCCCGCATGTGTGACAGCACACGCAGGAGGGGGCGGAGTAGAGCGTCCGCACCAGTCAAGTGCTCCCAAAAATCGTGAGAGGAAATAGACAAGCTGACCAATGAGTCTGCCCCCAAATAAATAAATAAATAAATAAAAATAAACAAATATAAAGATGAAGGACTTCGGGGACTGGTTTGCATTTCTGGCCTCAGATTTCTTCTGGCAAGGCGACTAGGGGCTAGAGGCCCCCAAATTACCATTCATCTGGCCTTGTTGTGGAAATTTTCAAGGGATTTGCAGTAATTATATGACAAAATGCTTGCAAATCTCACTCATTGCTGAACAGAAACAGGCGGGTCAGGGATTGAACACTTTCAGCTGGGTAATTTGTAAATGTCAATCAGGCAACCGGGCAGAGAGAGGGGGGTGGGGAGAGAGGGAGAGAAGCCAGAAAAAGACTGTAGCAACAACAGGCTGCTTCGTCCTCCCAAAACCTAGGAATCAAAAGGCCCTGGCCAGGCCCTGGGCCGGAGCAGGGGAGAAAGAAGGGAGAGGAGGGACAGTGGAGGAAGAGGCCGGGATGCAGAGGAGGCAGGGACAAAAGTGGAGGGGGCAAGGGTGGAGGGAGATGGGGGAGGGAGAGTTGCGGATGGAGACGAAACTGAATCAGGAAAAACAGTTTAAATAAAACCAGGGGAGATTAAATTAACTGATACATACATTCCAAGAGGTAGGTCGCAGGAGCAGCCATAAATACCAGCTCCCTATCTTCCCTGCTTGAGACAGCGGGGAGAGCCAAATAAAATTAAAAGATATAACAATAAAAATTACAAATGCATCTGGAGGTCCTGTACTCCAGGTCTATAATGGAGGCTCAGTGCAGAACCATCCTGGGGTGCAGCCCTCACACAGACCAGGAAGCCCCCCCATACAGAGGCGAGGAGACTGTTTCTGTGCGGCTATTTGCTGGGTCTTCAGCTTCACTCTGCAGAAGACCTCGGGGTGATGGTTTATCACCAAGACAAGTGATTTTGCACATTGTAATTTACAAGGTCCTTTCTAGTCCTTAACTACCTGGGGGGAGGTGGAAGGCTTTATCTCAGAGTTAAGGCTTAAAGAGGCAGGGACTTGAGACGGACAGTCTAGCTAACAGATAGAACAAGGATTTGAACCCAGGACCCCTTTCCACAACTGTCCCAGTTTAAATCTCTGAATCCTTGTTCTCCAGCTGCTGGAGCTGTTTTGAAAGGTGGTGGAAGTTTGAGGAGTCAGAGCTAGGCTGCTGGAGGTAGGGCATGAGGGGCAGGCCCAAGGGAGTTACAGCCTGCCCTGGCTCCTTCCTTCTTTGCTTCCTAGTCTCCTGAGATGTGAATATCTGCTTACTCCACCGTGACTTCCCCCACTATGATGAAACCCTCAGGAACCGTGAGCCAAAATAAATCCTTCCTCTTGTAAGTTGTTTCTGTCAGACAAAAACAGTAAGGAATACAGCCCAGCCATCAGGAATTTATTGCTGCCAGGCTGTGTCTGAGAGACATATCCCCTGAACAAGGAAGTGACGATACATCCCCATATCTGAAGAGGAGTTCACCCTGGGTTCCAAACCAGTCAAGGCGGCATTCTCTGCACAGAGACATTCAACTTTCCAAATTTGAAAGACTTCCTTTTTTTTAGAATTTAAAAATTGGTCAGGTGGTGGCGGCGCACGCTTTTAATCCCAGCACTCTGGAGGCAGAGGCAGGCGGATCTCTGTGAGTTTGAGGCCAGCCTGGTCTACAGAATGAGTTCCAGGACAGGCTCCAAAGCTATGCAGAGAAACTCTGTCTCGCAAAACCAAGAAAGAAAAAAGTTACTTGCCAGCCTGCCGGCCACATGCGCATCCTGGCTGTAGTTCTAATGGGTAAATGGCTAATGGCCCCAAAAGTACAACAAGTCCAAAAATACTTTTAGGAAAATTTTAATTTACTCTCATCACCATAATACTGAGGAAGGAGGCAACCACAAAACACAAACCTAAGACAGTCTTATCAGGCATGGTGGCATATGCCTTAAATCTTAGAACTGGAGAGGCAGAGGCAGGCCTGATCTACATAGTGAGTTCCAGACTAGCTAAGGCTAAATGGCAAGAGCATCTCTCAAAAGAGGGGTAGGGAGAGAAAACAGGGTCTCTTTAGGTCTCTAAATATATTTAGATAAGCCTGAGGCAAGGAAGAGCAGCTCTCTTGAGGGAGTTCCATAGCTTTCCATCTACAGGTGTCCATACACCAAGAGCTTCACCTGAGGTCCTGGGCAAGGTTAGCCCAGGAAAATCGGCTGAAAGGGAGGCAGCCCAGCATCACTAGAGCCTAACAGAACCTGGGAAAGACACAAACAAACCCGCCACTGTTTGAACTCCCACCCCACCAAAGGTTCTGCTTGATGCCCTTCATCATGACCACTAAGTGGGGCTTGTTGAGACGTGTGCCTCCTTCAGGTTTGCACCGGAGTGTCCCATCCTCTTCAGGGGAACCGCAAAGCCTGGGGAGCCCTGATGCATGCTGGCCAAGCAGCGATCCGGGGCGCGGAGCTGTAGCAGGAAGCGCAGAGAGGCCCGGCCGGTTTGTTGGTTTGTTCTCCGGGAGCCTGTGGTGGAGTCAACATTGTCATTTCCCTCTCAGCCTAGAAGTGATTTTGTCAGCACACAATTACATGCACTGTCTTCTGTGAGTTCAAAGTGTGCAGATGTGGAATAGCAATCAGGGGCCCTTTCCCAGCCCTGTTTAGCATCGTTTCTACCTCCTCCTCCTCTCTGCTCTCTGCTTTTTATTTTGTCTGTTTTCATCTTGTTCTGTTGCCCAGGCTGGCCTTGAACTCCTGGGCTCAAGCAATCCTCCTGCCTCGGTCTGCGGAGTAGCTGGGGTTACAAGCACTTATCATATCCCTAGACCTTTCTTTTAACAATTATTTTTGAGATTACATTTACTCATTAATTGGGGTGGAGGTACATGCTGAGGTGTGTGCAGCAGAGAACAGCTTGCTGGAGTCTGTCTCTTTTCACCTGTGGGTCCCGGAAATCAAACCCAGGTCATCGGGCTTGGTAGCAAGCACCTTTGTTCACTGAACCGTCTTCTTTCTATTTATAAATATGGTAGTTTCAGGGATAAGAGGCCACAGTTCCCTGGAAGGCTGTGGGCGGGGCAGGAACTAGCTCTCAAAGCCATCTGCTAGACAGGAGCTGCCACCAGGTTGGTACCCAGAAGTCCTGAGATTTGAGACTCTGGAAGAAGGGTGTCAGCACCCACAATCCTCTCCACCCAGCACAGCTGAGAGCCTTTTCCCCGCTGCCCAACCTTCTTCAGTGTCTTCACACCCTTTCCCTCAACCGAGAACCCGGCCCTGGAAGTCAGAGCTCTGCCCTGATTGGCTTGAACTCTGACCCGCTGCAATTCCTGCCTGCTTCCAACGGAAATTATCCTGCGGGAAGGTTATCGGCGACACATGCAAATGATCCACTTAGCTTTGACTGCGTGGGTGCTGACCCTGCAGAGTGCAAAAGTTTGGAGTCTCTAACCATTCCCGGGGGCTCACGTCTCTGTGCCTAGTTTTTCTCACCTGGAAAATGGAGCTGTTTACCAGCAGCTCTGCTGGGAAGGTTGTGGTGAAGACTAAAGACATGCTAATTGTGTCCTGTAAATGCCTTTTATTCCCCTCCCCCCCGGAGATGCTCAGGACACAGTACTGGGGACACAGAGGAAGACTGAGGAAAAACTAAGGAGTAGAGAGGTCGTGCCACCGCTGGGAGTCCGTAGGAGGTGTCCCAAAAGATACCTGGGCCAGAAGCAAAGAGCAGTGAGTTGTCCTGCTCTGAGTTCAGCAACGATGTCTCCCTGAGCCTCAGTTTCTCCATCTGTAAAGTGGCGGGGTTTGAATAGGAAGTCTGGAGGTGTCTCTAATTCTCGGAAAGGATGGGAGAGGAAGGCAGAGAAGGGCCCAGTATAAACCTAGATGCTAATCTATGACAACGGGATGGTGCTCGACCAGCTTCAGCCTGGGAACAGTCAGGAACTTCGCCGGCAGGCTGACCTGGAAATTCCCCACCTGAGGAGAAAGGTAAGCCGAGATCACCCAGCCACAGCAGCAGCAGCAGCCAGTAAAAGACGAAATCCTGGGGGGCGAGGGGGAGCAGCCCCCACCTGCTCAAGGTACCTGCTCGTCATTGGCCCCACCCTTAGCTGAGTTTAATGAATCTGAGAAAAATTACGAAGTCTCATAAAGCCACAAGTATCATAAAAAGTATAATAAAATTGAGAAAAGCTATTAAGTTATAAATACACCAATGCGTACACCACCACTCAGTCGGGGAGGAAGTCGCTATAAAATAAAAGTCATTCCACAAGTGACTAAATCTCTTCATTCACAAGGCGCACGCTGCCCTTTACCGGCGCCCAACCCTGGTGTCCCCGCCAGAAGTTTGTGTAACATGAACTGGCCCGCGACAGACACCCGTGGATTAGGAGACAAAGAAAAAGGAACAAAGATCACACAAAGACCGACTGATGGACAGACAAACAGCAGGAGCTCTGCGTCCGGGGCGCAGTAGCGTCACCAGATCACCAGCCACGCGCTACACTTGCAGTACAAAAATGGAGAAGAAAAGAAGAAAAAATAAAGAAAGGCCAGCCCCGGAGGGGAGTTTGTAGCGGCATTTGGCTGGGTGCCGACCACCCTCCGGGTTGGACCCTGACTGAGTCCTGCGCTGATCCCCCCGCCCCCACCCCAGCGCTATGAATATTCATCGCCGTGATTAGAGAGTGCTGGGGTGGGGGCGCCCATCACCGTTATTTGTGCGCCCAATAAAAACAAACATGCTAATGAGCCCCTTTCACTGGGAGACTGCGGTGAGCACTGTCCACGTGCCAGGTTCAGAGGGAAGGAAGAGAGAGGGAAAGACCCGGGGAGAGTGACCTCAGGCCGAGGACATCAACAGAGGACCCGTGGGAACCTCTTAAACCTAGCAAAGGACCAGGCATTCTCTTTTACGAAGAGGATCAGAAGCCTCCAAGAGAACGGCTCAAAATGGGTGTACAGTGGTCCTCACCCCAGATTGCACCAAGCAGCTCTGTCCCACCCCAAACTGCTTGCTACACATCTGTTGACTCAAAAGACCGTTTTCTGAGCTATCTGCCCATGGACTAAGGCCAGAGGCACGCCCTGGGCCTGGCTCCCTCCAGGAGCGTGGGCAGAAAGCCAAGCATACTCTGGGTTACTGGCAGGAGGCTGAATTAGGGTGCCAAGGGCAGACCAGTGGGTGGCAGTGAGCTCCAGGTTAGGAAGGCGAACTTTGCCACAGGAGAGGGCAGAAGCAGGGCTGGAGGTAGCCGAATTCAGGGAGCCACGCTAAGAGGGGTGGGGGTGGTCTGCTCTCCAGAAGGGCTGCTTTTTAGTTCAGCATTTTACCAACTCAGCGAACAGGCATCTAGAGGTTAAAAGCAAGAGCGTCGTGGCTTAGAACCAGGTGTGACACCAAAGCCCCTTCAGACTTGTGGGCTTTGGGGTGGGGGCTGTTAGAGGGCTAGATCTTCATTGAGCCCAGTTGATCTCTAAATGTCAGTTGGGCATAAGAGACTTGGCTCTTCCTGGAGACAGTGTGAAGAGTCTGTGTGGCCATGATTTGACCCAGCACGCAGTATGCCCTTCAGCAATGTCCGTTCTTGGAGAGAAAGGAAAGAAAAGACCTGGTGGGGAGGATTTTACGTGGGGAGATAGAACAAAGGAGCAATCAGAAGGAAGTTGAGGTAAAGATCGGAAGGCATGGATTTCAAGTTTGTACCATTAGATCAAAGTAGAGATTTTGTGTGTTCATGTTAAGATAGCCACAAAGTGTGAACTGTCCATCCATGGTGACTGTACAAACACAATGTTTGGTCAGCCACACGGCTCGGCAGAGAAAGGTGTTTCTGCTAAGCACAGTGTGACCTGAGTTCAGTTCCCCCACACACACACAAGACGGGGAGAGAACTGACTCCCAAAAGTTGTTCTCTGACCTCCATATGTGTGCGTTCACACTCACACACACATACTAAATAAATGTCATAAATACTTATTTAATATAAATTAACAGATTCCTACAATGGAACACTATTCAGCAATACAAGGGACTCAGCAACTCACACATCTGCACATCAAGCCACTTGAATGAACCTTGGAAATAGTTGAGCGCAGAAGTCAGTCTCAAAAGGACACACACGATATGAACAAGTGTTTATGTGAGGCCCGGAACAGGCAAATCTTTAGAGAGTGAAAGTGCATGATGCCAGGCGGTGGTGGCGCACGCCTTTAATCCCAGCACTCAGGAGGCAGAGGTAGGAGGATCTCTGTGAGTTCGAGGCCAACCTGGTCTACAAGAGCTAGTTCCAGGACAGGCTCCAAAACTACAGCGAAACCCTGTCTCGGAAAACCAAAAAAGAAAGGAAGAAAGGAAGGAAGGGAGGGAGGGAGGGAGGGAGGGAGGGAGGGAGGGAGGGAGGGAGGAAGGAAGGAAGGAAGGAAGGAAGGAAGGAAGGAAGGAAGGAAGGAAGGAAGGAAGGAAGGGAGAGAGAGGTCTCTAGTGCTAGAGAGATGGGGGATTTACAGGTGACGTGGATGAAGGCTTTAGGAAGAGGCAACGAAACGTTCTAAAATTGATGCTGATGGTGGTCGCACACTTGTGAATGTACTAAAAGCCACTGAATTGTGCGTTTCACATGGATGAGTTGCATGGCGTGTAAATTCTATCTCAATAAAGCAGTTAGCAAAACTAAACAAACAGCATGTTAAATAAAGGACTTGATCCAAAGGCCTTCCAGAAAAAGCAAATCTGTGCAGACACAATTGATTAGTTATGGCTAGAGGATGGAGAGGGATGAGCTGCACAGAGACACCAGGGAACTTACTGAGACCAGAGAAATGTGCTGCAACTAAGTCATAGCGATAGTTGTACACCTCACTACGACTGCTAATGCTCTCATCAGGTGAACTGTGTGTGTGTGTGTGCGCGTGAACTCTATCTCAAAAGCTTTGCTTATTTGTTTTTTGTTTGTTGGGACAAGGTCTCCTGTAGCCCAGGATGGCCTCCAACTTGCTGTGTAACCAAGAATTACTTTGGTCCTGCAGCCTAGACCTCTGAATTCTGGGATTACAGGTGTGCTCTGCCACACCAGCCTTTCGCAGTGCTGGGTTAAAACTGAGGGTTTCATACATGCTAGCCAAACACTCTTCCAACTGAGCTATAGCCCCAGCCCACAAAATCATCTTTTGGGAACCAATGGCTTGCCAGGCTTATAGTACATACGTGTAACCCCATCCCTTCTGGTGCTGAGGCAGGACAATCATGAGATGTAGGCTGGCCTGGGCTCAACAAACAAAACAGATTGGTGTGTCTTGTCCCCAGATCTTCTGATTTAGGAGGTGGCTGGAGAATCTGAACTTCCTAACAAACAAGTCCCTTGTTGCTGCTGAGGTAACTATTCACAACCTGTAGGTCGAGAACCTTTAGGGGTCGAACGACCCTTCCACAGGAGAGGTCACATATCTGATATCCTGCATATCAGATATTTACGTTATGATTCGTTAACAGTAGCAAAATTACACTTATAAAGTAGCAACAAAAATAACTTTATGGTTGGGGGGTCACCACAACATGAGGAACTGTATTAAAGGGTCACAGCATTAGGAAGGTTGAGAACCACTGATCTACAAGATGGAAGGCTAAAGCCACGAAGGAAAGAGGGGCATACACCATTCCTCCAGGGAGATCCCCATGGACAGCCTAGGCCACGGAGGGCAGGAACCACTCGCTCTCTCAGGCATTCCTCAGCTTCAGAGAGCAGAGTAGTTAATTTCCCAGCAGCCTCTCCACCATCGACTGAAATTGGCAGCATAAATAGGAAACGCTGTTTATTAACCACTAACCTCTGTCTTGCTCCACTTAAATACTGAGGGGGAACCATAGCCATTAGGGTCAGAAGAAAATTATCAACACGCAGTGTCACCGTGGGTGGGTGAAAATGATATTAGAGATGGGGGAGCGGCAAAAAGCAAACAGGGGAGGAGAGAGGGTGGGGAGGAGGGAAAAGCCGCCCACCAGCAGAGCATGAAACACAATAAAATTAAATAAAGATCTAATGGGTGGGTGGAAAACCTCAGATCCAGGAAATGGGGTAGAGTTGGGGGAGGGGAGAGCTCTGTAGTTAGGGTTTATTACATCTATTTATGTGGGTGTGAGTGTACATACCATCCTTAATGTGCGTGGAGGCCAGAGGACAATTTGTAGACGTTGGTTCTCTCCTTCCACTATGTGGGTTCCGGGTATTGAACTCAGGTTGTCAGGCTTGGCGGCAAGCACCTTTACCCACTGAACCATCTTGGCAGCCCCAGAGAGTTAGTTATAATTCTAGACCATCTAGAGGGTTGTCCTAGCTCCAGTTCTCTGAGCTGAAGGGCCGTTGAAGCTGCTTCTCTTTCTTCTTTCACCAAGAGACTAGTCCAGGGAGAGACTAAAGACAAAAAACCACCACCACCCCGCCTCTGTTCATACCGCTGTGGTCTTGGAGTCTTGGGATGCCCCTTCACCCCAGAGCATCCCACGTCTCTGTCTGTCCCCACCCTAGCAGAATTAATTGGAAGCAAGAGAAACGCGTTTATTGCCTCCCTCCTGCTCGGCACTAAATCTTGCGGCAGTGCTTCTGAAAGTCAATAAAACGAGAAGGAAGATGCGATAAAATTAAGGTGGGAAGTGTGATGAGGAGAGGAAATGGGAAGCTTCTTTTTAATTTAGCTTTAATTTTAATTTTTGTGTCACCTCTCCAGGCAGCCTTGTATGCTGTGGTGCTGGAGGGAGGGCCTGCAGAAGGGGTTGGTTTGGCGTTTTAAGGACTAGAAGAAAACACTGCACTGGACCTTGTCTTGGGGGAGACTTCACTGGGAGCAGGCATTGGGTAGGGAGCATTCGGTAGGGAGCATTTGGTAGGGAGCATGCCTGCCAAAATGTTGCTCTGGAGGAGGGGGCATCTCATTCTCCTCTCTCCCAGCCCAGTGGCCAGCCTTGAGGGCTGACTGGGTCTGGTGGGATGCCCAGAGCAGGACCTGGGTCTTAGCTGTCTCTTTATCCAGAGTGCCTGGCTCACAACTCAGGTGACTATGGTAATGCCAGCTAATGGTTCCTGAGCGCTTACTGGGTGCCAGGAATCCCAGCACTCTACAGTTCCTCTCACTTTTGTCCCTCGTGTCGCACCACTGCCCCGAGTGACTGAGGATGGAGGATGGAACTCCCAGCTGTCACTGAGCTGGTGGATGGGACTGCCCATCCTGAAGCAGACAATGGAGACTTCCTGTTTGGTTGGGATGGTTTGGTTTGGTTTCAGTTTGAGATGAGGTGGCTTGTTGTCCAAGCTGGCATAAAATTCACAGTGCAGCCGGGCAGTGGTGGCGCACGCCTTTAATCCCAGCACTTGGGAGGCAGAGGCAGGCGGATCTCTGTGAGTTCGAGACCAGCCTGGTCTACAAGAGCTAGTTCCAGGACAGGCTCCAAAACCACAGAGAAACCATGTCTCGAAAAACAAAAAAACAAACAAAAAAAAAAAAAAATTCACAGTGTAGTTGAAAATAATCTTGAATTTTAAAAAAAAAGTCTATTGTTTTTTAAATTGTGTGTGTCTGTTTGTGTGTGTGTGTGTGTGCATGAGTGAAGGTGTCTGAGGAGTCCCGAAATACCAGATACCCCAGGATCTGGAGTGACAGGTGGTTGTGAGCCACCACGTAGGTGTTAAGAACTGAACTCAGGCCCTGTGCAAGAGCAGTATGTGGTCCTGACTGCTGAGCCCTCTCTCCAGCCCCCAGCCCAGAGCACTAATCCTCCTGACTGTGTGCACCATCATGCCCTGCTGTGATGGTGGATAATTTTTGGCTAGTGGGTGGGTGAATAAATGGATGAGTGAAACCTAAATACAAAATACTAATAAAATAAGCTAGGCATGGAGGTAAATATTTATAATCCCAGCCCTAAGGAAGCTGAAGTAGGAGGAATTTAAGTTCAAGAATAACCTGGGCTATAAACTAAGAATGACTCAAAAAAAAAAAAATCAAAAGCTAATAAAATGACAAGGTCAAGATGGGAAATATAACTCAGTAGTAGAATACATGCCTGGCATAAAAGAGAGGCCCTAGGTTCAATCTCAAATACACACACACACACACACATATGTATGTATGCAGATATGCAAGAGCCAATGACCCTAATGCTCTCACCCCAGAAACACTGGGAGAGCCAGATAAGGGGAGGTGGCCTGGCCCAAGACAGTCTGAAGCTTCTTGGTGCTGGTGAGAAATGCCTCAGGTTAGGGCAGGTCCCTAGTCCCTGTAAGTGATTCTGCTTTTGATTTGATTTGATTTGTTTGTTTTTCAAGACAGGACTTCTCTGTGTAACCCTCCTGGCTGTCCTGGAACTCACTTTGTAGATCAGACTGGCCTCAAACTCAGAAATCTGCCTGCCTCTGCCTCCCGAGGGCTGGGATTAAAGATGCATGCCACCATGGCCTGGCCTACTTTTGACTTTAAAAGGATGACTATCTATGCTTCATCAATCCAGAAGTTTTCAATAGAGGGGGTACAACCCCAAGACAGGGTAGTTTTGGATCCAGTTGTCACCTTCTTCTCAACAATTGGTCCCTGGAGACAGCAGCATTATTGATGCCTCTTAGGCTGGAACCAGACAGGTGCCCTAAAGGACCATAGCAGGGCCCCTTTGGGCCTGCAGGGTTCAGATCTGGAAGCTGTTTTGCTTTGCTTTTGTTTTGTTTTTTGGAGACAGGGTTTCTCTGTAGCTTTGGAGCCTGTCCTGGAACTCGCTCAGTAGACCAGGCTGGCCTCAAACTCCCAGAGATCTGCCTGTCTCTGCCTCCCGAGTGCTGGGATTAAAGGCATGTACCATCACCACCCAGGTCAAATCTTGAAACTTTTGAAGACAATGAGGGCAGCTCAACTGATCACCCAGAACAGTGAGGAGCAGAGGACAAATGTCCCTTGACTCACACGGGGTCTTCAGGAAGGCCCTTCCCTCAGTGCTGAGACCCTATTGTCTCCCGCCACACAGGAGACCCCATACAGAGCTTGCCCACTCCCTGAGTGGGCGTGCCGCTCAACTTTGGTGGTAACCTTGGGAAATCGGCAAGGGATGGGCACTGAGACTTTTCTACACAGAACAGCTTACCCAGGTCCAAGATCCTCCAGGGCTGTGTCCTGGGCCTGGGTTGTGTCCAGGGAAAGATCTAGTTGCTATCTGCCTACCTTCTCTCAATTAGGGAAAACAAAAACAAAAACAAAAACAAAACAAAACAAAACAAAAAAAACAGCTTACCTGTTTTCAAGTTGCAGCGTCCATCAAGTGTGAATCCTGGGTCCCACCCATCCCTCCCCTGCCCCACTTCCTGATGCACAGGGCCCACTGACCCACTCACCCCACCCAGCGTCACCTCCTTAAGACCCCCCAGCCCCTCCAACAAGAAGCAAGAAAGGGCTGGCTTCTTGGCTGACAGCCTTCCCAAATGTCCAAAATAGTGCCCTTCATTAAAAACATCATTCTCAATGCTCCTCTAAGACTCAGAGAAATGTATTCGAGGCACTTGTAAGACATTTCAAAGGGACGTTCTCGGGACATAGCACTGGGCGTGTGTGGTTTAATTTGAGGCCCTGGCTCTATTAGGCACATTCAGAAGACTAGGAGATACACCAAATGTTTACACTGGCTTTTGTTTCTTCCTTATTAATCTATTTTCCAACATCGTTCACTATGATCATAATGTTCTTCTATAAGTGTGTAAGAAATGATACATGGATTTTTAGATGCTGCCTTATTGGCCTGAAAATATTAGAGAAAAAAAAACAAACATTGGAACCCTTCAAGACATCTGCATAGGTAATACCACTTTTGGATATATACCCAAAGGATGTTCAATCATGCCACAAGGACATGTGCTCAACTATGTTCAAAGCAGTTTTGTTTGTCATAGCCAGAACCTGGAAACAACCTAAATGCCCCTCGACCGAAGGAATAGATAAGGAAAATGTGGTACATTTACACAATGGAGTACTACACAGCAGAAAAAAAAATAACGACAGCTTGAATTTTGCAGGAAAATGGATGGAACTATAAAACATTATTTTGAGTGAGGTAACCCAGACACAGAAAGACAATTATCACATGTACTCACTCATAAGTGGTTTTTAAACATGAAGCAAAGAAAGCCAGCCTACAAACCACAATCCCAGAGAACTTAGACAACAATGTGGACACTAAGAGAGACTTACATAGATCTAATCTACATGGGAAGTAGAAAGTATAAAAAGACAAGATCTCCTGAGTAAATTGGGAGCATGGGGACCTTGGGGGAGGGTTGAAGAGGGGAGGGGAGAGGCAGGGAGGGGAGCAGAGAAAAATGTAGAGCTCAATAAAAATCAATAAAAAAAAAAAGACATCTGCATAGGCAAGGGCCTTTTGAATACAAGCGACTCGGGAAACAGGGCCAACAACCAATCAATTAAAGAGCTCCTAAACCACCAATAGTCAACTGAAGAAAGAGATTACCACCGGGCTGGAGAGATGGCTCAGTGGTTAAGAGCATTGCCTACTCTTCCAAAGGTCCTGAGTTCAACAATCACATGGTGGCTTACAACCATCTGTAATGAGGCCTGATACCCTCTTCTGGCCTGCAGGCATACATGCAGACAGAATAAATACTGTATACATAATAATTAATAAATATTTTTTAAAAAAAGAAAGAAAGAAAGAGACCACCTTTGGAATAGGGGAAATTTTTTCCAGGTATACATTTTTTGTTTGTTTGTTTTTGTTTTTCAAGACAGGGTTTCTCTCTGTAACGATTCTGGCTGTACTGGAACTTGCTTTGTAGACCAGGCTGGCCTCAAACTCAGAGAGTCACCTGAGCGCTGGATTTAAAGGAGTGCACTATTGCCTGGCTTCCAACTATACATTTGACAGGAGAATTAATATCTAGAATATACAAAAAAAAAACTAAAAATAAATAAATCAACAACAAGAAATTAAACCCAGTCAATAATTGGGTTGATGAAATGAACAGACAGTTCCGAAAAGAAGGAGCACACGCAAGAACTGAGATGGCTCAAGGGGTAAAAGTGCTTGTCCCCAACCAAGAAGACCTGAACTCAATCCTAGGACCTCCAATGATGGAAGGAGCTGTCCTTTGACCTCCACATGCAAACTGGAACTCACACACACACACACACACAACCAGATCAATAAAATTTAAAGTAAATGAATAACTTCCAATTATTTATCCTTAAAAAGATGAAAAACAAATGACCAAAAATATATGAAAACAATGTTTAACTTCACTAACCATGAGAGAAATGCCGATCATGGAGATCCTTTTTACCCAAGTCATAACGTCAGTCACAAAACAAAAACAAAAAACACCAAGGAAACAGAAGAGAAGCCTTAACAGTTAAGAGCACCAGCTCCTCTTCCAGCAGATTAGGGTTCATTCCCACATGGCAAATCATAACCATTCATAATTCCAGTTCCAGGGGATCTGACGCCTTCTCCTGGCCACTAAGGATCCTGTGTGCATATGGCTCACAATTATACATGCATGAATGGACAAAAAGGAACCTAACACTACTGTTGGGAATGTAAACTAGGCCAGCCACTATGGAAGTCAAAAAGGAGGTTATCATTGAAACTGAAAACTGACCTGCCCTATGACCCAGCTACTTCATTTCCAGGTAGTTGGAAGCATGCCGCAGAGACACTTGCACATCAATGTTCACTGTTCACATTAAGTTATGGAACCAACCAACAAAAAAATGAGAAAAGAAACCGTCACACACAGAGATGCGCACACACATACTTGCATGCATGCACACACACACCAATGGAATTTTTCAAGCATAGAGAAGAATGAAGTTATGTCTTTTGCAAGAAAATGGGTTCAACTGGAGATGATCATATCATAAATTAAGCCAGTCTCAGGAAGACAAACATGAGAATTTTTATTTGTGTTTCTTGGATTTTTACGTAGTTCCATAAAATCATAATGTAAATATAAAATGAAATTCTGTGGGAATGAAGATAATAAGAAGAGGAAGGGAGAGAAAGAAAGGGGTAGAGGTGGAGGGAACACCTAATGCTTGCTAATTTTATATATACTTTATATTGACTTTTTTTAAAAAAAAATTCTGCCTTGTTAAAAAGAGGAGGGAACAAAGGAAGAAATTCTGTTTCATTAGGTTTTAATTTTTAAAATACCAGTACTCCAAGCCGGACATGCCTGTAACCTCGGCACTCAGAAGGCAAATGCGGGAGGATTACCACAAATTTGAGGTCAATCTGGCCTAGACCGTGCGTTGCAGGTTAGCCACAGCTACATAGAAAGACATTGTCTTGAAAAGAGAGGGAAAAAAAGATGATCATGGTGTGTTTTTTTTGTAATCTCAGAAACAACAGCCAAGAACTATTCACTTGTAAATGTGTATGTGTGCACGGGGGTGCATATGCTTTCTCGCTCATGTGTGTGGTTGAGTGTGTGTGTGTGTGTGTGCGTGCGCGCGCGTGTGTGCACACACATGTATGTGTTTGGCTTCAACTCCCCCACCCTATCGCAGTGACGGCTGTTCATCATAACCAGGACAATTAACCATCCCCTTATTATTCACACGTCATGATTACTAATCACCCTTATTAATATCCATGCTTTGCAAAAGCAGGCAGCAGTTTGGCTCAGATGCTCCGCACTCCATGGGAATCCAATCCCAACCCTAGGCGCCCTCTTTCCTGTTTGGTGCCTTTACCTCTCCAGGATCTGGAAAATCTGCCCTTCCCTACACATCCACTGTGGTCACTGGCCATGGCTGTCCCACCCTGCTCACTCCGAGGGGCCTCACAGCTCTGAAGGGACATCTAGATTCCCAGCTCCACCCCCCTCCTGAATCACAAACCTCCCCTCACTGGGACGGAAACAAAGGCTTCTTCCTACAAGGATTCCTTTTCTCAAACCACCCACTGTGCTCGGCAGGTGAGCTTTGTACCTGACAGCCACAAAACCAGAACTCCGTGGCTACACCATTCATCCACCCTTAGTCTCTAAGCCCGTTATTTTAGGACATGGGGTGCCCCAACAGTTCCATGTTCCACGAGCGAAAGATAACACTGACTGGCTGTGCGGAATTCCCTGGCTGCGGGTGTTTGGTGCAGGTGTGTACTGTGGCTCACTTCTTTCCCTCCATGTAGTGGTGGTTGAAGCTCTGGGAAATGCGGAAGGGAACGATGCATCGGGCCATCAGGATCACAGTACCACATTTATAGAGCATCAGCATGCCAGCCAAAGGGGTGATGCGACCATTTCTGGCTTCAGGGGAGTCCAGATCTGTCACCAGAGGTGGTAGCCATCATCCATCTGTGCTTTGGGTCAAGAAAACCGGTACTGACCATTGCCCAGCCCACCTGAGAGGCAGGGCCTCATTCTCATCCCTGGACCTGCTCGTGGGACAGACTAGGGTGAAAGGATAAAAGATATTGGAAGAAAACACTCAGGGTCCTTGCCTGTATTATAGCAAGAAATGAGACACGTTTCATGTGCCCGACAACAAAGAAGGGACCAAGCAAAGGCTGGTCCGTCAACATGACGGAATGCCATGTGGCCATTAAAATGACAAGAGAGTGGGTTCTGCCACCTGAGGATGTCTGCAGGAGTCCGAATCAGCTTCAAGCCAGACAAAGGAAGGAGGCACAGCTGAGGGGTACAGTTCCAGGGAAGACGGGGTTCTAATCTAACCAGACACAAACCAGCCTCGACTGCCCCATTTGTTAGAACTGACAACCCCATTGTTAGAACTGACCAGACTGTGAGTGTGTAGAAACTGTTTCTTTGGAGCTCTTTAGGAATGAGTCCATATGACTTACATACACTACAGACACTCCCATTTTAAAAAGAGAGAGAAGGGCAGGCATGGGATGTACTCTCTTATCCCAGCACTCAGGAGGCTTAGGCAGAGGATCTCTATGAGTTCGAGACCAGCTGGTCTATATAGTAAGAGCCCCCATCTCAGAAGTATTTGAAAAGAGAAAGAGAGAGGAAAAGAGGAAAGGGGGGTTGGAGAGACAGTGTCACAATGTGTGTTTTTGAGAGAGGGGAGACAGACTGTGTTGCTGAAGCAGAAGGACACTGGCAGCAGATAACCCTCCATATTCCATGTCTGGTGTCCAGTCTGCGATTGCGCTGGTACACGGTAAATGGGATAAAGGCTACAGACAGAAGGCTGCTCCCCAACTGAATGTAAAATAGGGGATGAGCCCAGCCAGGTGGGTGTGTCTGGTGCAGTCAGGAAGTTCCCTCAGAGATAAAGAGGGAAGGGAAAGAATCAGGGCAGCACCTGTGATGGGTGAAGGACTGCTGTGACTGGCTTCACAAACAGGAAGGAGGCCGGAGGCTCAAGACCACAGACGGAAAGAGCAGGGAACCAGACAGGAGTCAGAGCCACATGCCTGTACTCCAGCATTTGAGAGCAGAGGCAGAGAATCTCCTACACACTCAAGGGTAGCCCGATCTGTGATACTAAGTTCTAGGACAGCCAGGAGAGTGAGACCTCGTCTCAAACAGAAAGGAGCAAGTGCAATACCAGCGCTAGGAAAGTAAAGGCAGGAAGATCCGAAGTTCAGGGTCACGAAGCTGGGGAGATGTCTCCATGGTTAGGAGCAGACAACCCCCAGCATGCACATGGTGGCTCAGAACCATCTATATATAATTCCAGCCGTAAATCCGATGGCCTCTGCAGGCACCAGGCATGCATATGGTGCACAGACACACATGCAGGCAAAACACTCACACACAGGAGAGATTGATTCTTCCCTCAGTCCTCCAGGTGGAGCCAGCCTGCCCACAAGCCCACCGTAACCCAGAATGGTCCACCCAGGCAAAGAAAGGCATGCTGTGTAAGCCATGAAATCTGTAGGAACGGGCGATCATATCAAATGTCAGAAATGAGTATGGAACTACAAGAAATTGTTAAGGGGGATTCAACCCAGGAACTGGGCTCAGGGGAAGTCCATATAGGGACCAGAGCAGGAATTCTGGGGATTCAGTGAATCATGGCTGTCTTTTGGCATGAATAGATTTTTTTTTTTCTCTTTTGAGACAATGTAGCCCTGGCATATGCTACCACACCCAGCTTTTTTCTTTTTAACTATTCATATGTGAGGTTTTTTTCTTCAAAATCCCGAGATATATATGTAAGTTTTTATATTAAAGTTTTTTCTTTCCAAAATATAAAAGAGGAACTGGAGCCAGGTGGTGGCGGCGCACGCCTTTAATCCCAGAACTCAGGAAGCAGAGGCAGGCAGATCTCTGTGAGTTTGAGGCCAGCCTGGTCTACAGATTGAGTTCCAGGACAGCCAGGACCCTTACACAGAGAAACTCTGTCTCAAAAAAACAAAAAACAAAGGAAAGAACTAGAGATGTGTTGGGGGACTGCAAACCCCTGGCCCCTTGATTTTCTTTGCCTGCCTCACACCCTTTGCCTGCTGGAGTGAACTGAGAAAAACAACTTGTTTACCTGTGCCTGCAGCTGCTCTGAGCACGAGACCTTGATGGCAGGAGCGCGGTTTCTGGTGGGCCTGCAACCGAAAGATCCCGAGAGCTGGGGCGTGGCCAGAGCCCTACATAAGCTGCCCCTGCGCACAATAAAGCTGGCGTTCTTGTATCAAGAATGACCCATGGGGGAAAAAAAAAAGCCCGGCGGTGGTGGCGCATGCCTTTAATCCCAGCACTTGGGAGGCAGAGGCAGGCGGATCTCTGTGAGTTTGAGACCAGCCTGGTCTACAAGAGCTAGTTCTAGGACAGGCTCCAAAACCACGGAGAAACCCTGTCTCGAAAAGCCAAAAAAAAAAAAAAAAAAAAAAAAAAAAAAAAAAAAAGAATGCCCTGTGTCCCCGTCTGTCTGTGTGTGCATGTGTTTTTAAATCTCCAAGCCTGGTTCCCAGCTCGCGTACCGCAGAGCGTAGAGCAGATGTTGAATTTTACAGAGATGTTGGTAGAGTGTTCGCTTAGCGTGAGCAAAATTCTTGATTTGATCCATAGTATTCCATAAATGGCACAGCGGTGCACACTTCCTAGCCCATGGGAGATGAAGGCAGGACGATCAGAGTTCAAGATCACCCTCTACTATACAGTGAGTTTGAGAACAACATGAGACCCTGTGAGATGGGGGGGAGGGGGAGAAGCAGGAGAGAGGGAGGGAGGGAGAGGAAGAATATAAATTTAGCTTCCTAACCTCTGCTCCAGGGAACAGCCTGGAAACCTGGCTAGCAAACCTTCACTCCTTCAGCTCTCTCAGCCCCTGCTGGATGGGAAACCCTGTCCTCTTCTGCTCTCGCGAGAAAGAAATGCATCTAGACATCTAATATAAATATGAGAAATACAGGCAGCAAACTGTGCTCTCTCTCTCTCTCTCTCTCACTTTGTGTGGGGGGGGCTGTGGGGGTGTGTGTATGTGTCAGAATTTCACTATGTAGTCCAGTCTGGCCTCAAACTTGAGATCCTCCTGCCCCGACATCACCATGCCCAGCTAAAATGGTGCCATTATTCTCAAACTCTTGCCCTCCCTACCATCTAGTGTGGGGGGGGAACTATGCAGGGACAGAGCTGCTCATCTGTCAGCCACACACACACCTCCCCCCGCCCCAGAACTGCTTTCTTGTCTCTGTACTAATATCAGGTTGTGCACCTGAAGGTCACATGACATTTCTGCCCTGTGGGACAGTGCCCAGTAGCATAACTGTTT
This sequence comes from Chionomys nivalis, assembly GCF_950005125.1. Taxonomy (NCBI): domain Eukaryota; kingdom Metazoa; phylum Chordata; class Mammalia; order Rodentia; family Cricetidae; genus Chionomys; species Chionomys nivalis. The sequence goes on from NC_080092.1 coordinate 65,489,996, forward strand.
CCTAGGTTGTTTCAGATGATTTCAAGGAGTGAGTGGGTCAGCTAGGTGGGGAAGAATGTACCCCAAAAGGGAGGGAAACTCCCCATGCCTATTGACTGCCCTGCCCAGGCCCAGCACTAAGTTGAGTAGCTGGAGGGAGAGTGGATTCCATCTTTACCTGGAGATTTATTTCTTGACTTCCATAGTGCCCTTGGGGAGCAGTGATAATTCTCAGCTGAGTCCAGCATTCATCTCCGTGCCTCTGCCCGCACCTCGTTCCCAAGGCCAGGGTACCACATGTGCATCAGCCAGCTCGCCAGAGCCCGGGTGACTTGCAGGAAACTTGGAACACAAGCCCGTGAGATGGCTCAGTGGGTAAAGGCATTTGCCACCAAGCCTGATGACCTGAGTTTGATCCCAGGGATCCACGTGGTGGAAACAGAGAATCAGTTCCTGTAAGTTGTCCTCTGACCTCTATATACACACCATGTCATGAATGAGTGTAAATAAAATGTAATTTAATAAAAAGATGGAGCACAAGTATGGAGTTTTGACGGCCACACACCCCAATCTAAGTTGGCCCTTTCCTTTTGCTTAGTTTACAAAGGTCTCAGCAGGACAGAGGTTATGAACCCATCTGTCAAGATGAGAAACACTAGATTCATGAAAGGTGAAGGATCTGCACCAGGTCACACCCTCCAGAGTCAGTGGCCACAATAATGCTGACCAAGCCCCCAACGGTCTTTGTTGACTGAGTGTCTGGCCCTGAGCCCAGTGCCTTCTGGGAATCTCCCATTCATGATGGTCCTACCCCAGAGACAGTATTATCCCCATTTTACAGAGGAACTGGGAGCTTAAAGATGGTAGAGGCTGGGCGAGTCACTTCCTCATATAGTCTGACTCCAGGAGGTTCCCTAAGCTGCAGGGGAGACCTTGTCTACCTGGCCCCCTCATTCCCAGCACCCAGCACCACATATACTGAATGTGTGGGCACTTTACTAACTGAATGAATCTGCCTCCAGAGCTCTCCTGCCACCCTCTAGACCCGTCCTGCTAGTCCCTGTCCTAACTGCTGGCACCCCTCCAGCCAACCTATGCCAGCATCTCCCCTGGGAGTTTCAGGGTAACAGCCCCTGAACCCTCAAGAGGCTGGGAGGTCAATTCCTCCTTTCATTCATTCCCTAGTCCCTGCCTAAAGGGTTTGTGGTTTGTCCCTGTGTCAGTGGCCCTGGGAGTCAACACATAAAAAGGAAAGGTTGGTTTTGGCTCGGGGATTTAGAGGCTCCGGTGTATCAAGCCATGGCTTTTAGGCCACTGGCAGAGGTGGCAATGGCAGGGAGCATAAGGCAGAGTAAAACTGTTCACCTCAAGGCCAGAAAAGTCAAAGAGGGGAGATGAAGGGTCAGTCTCCTTTTAAGGGCATGCATCCAAAGCCCCACGACCTCCCCAGGCATGCCTCCCTAGGGCTCCGCTACTTCTCAATAGCACCATCCTGGGGACCAAGCCCTTAACATATGGGCCTCTGCAGGACATTTAAGGTCTAAACTACAGGTCCCCATGGTCTCCCCTACCTCAGTTTCCTCACCTGTACCAGACACGAGGTAGACTTCTGGAAAGAGGCTTAGCAAGTCTACCCTCTGCCTCCTCTCCCAAGATGTTTCTGGGGTTCTCTTTCTCTCTGGGTCCACAGAGCCCTGACAGTCACAGAGACCTCCAAGGATGCAGGGCAGGCCCTGTGTGGTCAGACATGGCTGCAGGCCCTCCACTTCGGTCCTCACTTGCTGTTGTAATGAAATATTCTGACCAAAAGCAGCTTGGAGAGGGAGGGTTTATTTGGCTGACAGACCCAGACAAGAACTCAGGACAGGAACCTGGAGGCAGAAACTGAAGCAGAGGCCATGGATGGATGCTGCTTACTGGATTGCTCACCAAGACTTGCTCACTTTGCTTTCTTATAGAACCCAGGGCCATCTGCCCAGGGGTGACACCACACACAGTGATGTGCTGGGCCCTCCCGCTTCAATCAACTCCCCTGCCCCGCAAAACAAACAAATAAATAAATAAATCCAACTCTATAGGCTTCCACACAGGTCAGCCTGAGGGAGGCAATTTTTAGCGGAGGTTTCCTCTTCCCAAGTGACTATAGCTTGTGACAAGTTGACAAAAATTAACCGTCATGATTTCTAAACAGGGAAATGATAAGTGTGTAAAGCAGGGTGTTCTAGAAGATTGGACCATACCGTGTGATGAGGCTTTGGAGATTGTTGTCAGCCCCAGAAGCTTCCATCCCCCACCCCATCCCCTACTCTGAGTTACTCAGTTAACAACAGTGTTTCCAGGGACCTGAAGGCAGGAAGAGATGCAGGTCCCACTTCCAGTACAGGGCCACAGTCTCCTGAGGGTGGCTTTGTGTGCATAATCCTATTTAAGTCCCCTCCAAACTCTGAAGCCTGCTGTTACGATCCCCAAAGCCCAAAGTCTCAATGATTCACCCAAGGTCACGTGGTTAGAACTGCTAACTAGGACAAAACCACCCAGCTCCCTGGGGCCAGAGTCTGGGTCTGGCCCCAGGAGTCAAGCTGGCCCCTCCCCCACAGCCCTCAAGCACACACAACTCTCACAAGCTCAAGGCTCAAAGGACAAGTTTGATTGTGCCCACAGCAATCAGTGCCCACAGCAATCATTGAGAGGATAGCTTCCCCATGCCCTCACCCAGATGAACTGCTTAGCCAGACTTCAACGTAGCCCTCTCCCGCCCCCTGCCTTCTCCTTCCCTCTCCCCTCCCTTCCCCTCCCCTGGCTTCTATGTCCTCACTATTGCTATTTTAGAACACTGAGCCCCATGAATGACCAGAAGTCAAATGAGTGTGTTCAGTCCTCGGTCCCCATCTTGGCATCTGTGTCCAGGTACCCTTGCCACAGCTCTAGCCTTGGGTGTTAGACCCAGTGAGACCTGCCTTCTTCCCAAGCTGTGCCCACCCTGCCCACTGACCACGGCATGATCCGAACATTGGCTAGTATCGGAGCACCACCTAGTGCACGCAGCAGGCAACTCCAGCTCAGAATCCTGCCTGCAGGTCGGCTCTAGGAAGTGGTGAGGGTGGAAAAGGAAGGGTCTCTAGCCTGGGACACATCTTTACAGAGGACCCCAAATGTAGACTTCTGGCATCACGTGAGCCACAGTCACAGAGCCCCAAGATGCGGTGAGCAACAACTTCATTTGAAAAGCTTTGTTCTGGAGTGGGTGAAAATGCTCTCGTCACCAAGCCTGGTGACCCGAGTTCCATTCCTGGAACAGAGACAGTGAAAGCAAAAAGGGAGCTGGTGGGATAACTGAGCAGGTGACAAAGTTTGCCATTAAGCCTGGCGACATGAGTTCCATGTCTAGGACCCACATGATAGAAGAGTAGCAGCATGTAGGCGTGTGTAAAGATCACACACGCACACTCGCACACACACACCCCACAAATAATAAATATGTAAAAAAAATTAAAGCCCCCACATTTCCGCTGTCAGAGCCTTAGTCTTCTCGTGTGTGAAATAGTTTTGAAGCCCCAACTCACACAGTTGGCACATGGAATAGAGAGAGGCCGTTTGCAAAGGTGTTTGTAAAGGATTTCTTATAATAAGAGTTTTTGAGGTCTGACTGGTGTTCATCAACACATCCAAGGCAGACAGGATGAGTGGTAGCATCTCACCCAGGCGACTTCTTCACAGATGTTGGCTAGGAGGCAAAGGCAAGACAGGGTGATGCTTAGTGTTACTACAAAGCAAAACCAGGACGGGATCCCGGTCCACATCCCACTAGAGGATTCAGGATGCCCCCACCCCGCGGGTGATAAGAGAACAGAAGAAGCTGCTTTTGCCCCAGACGAGTATGGGAAGCAGGCCAAGCAGGGTAGGGGGTGAGGGGCGAACAGCCTCTTTATTAACACAATTATTTTATTTGCCGAAAAGTAATCATCCTAAGTGAGGTCAATGCGGCTGGCACAGGACCGGCCCTGCAGGTGGCTGGTCCGTGTTACCATGGCAACGGAGCCCGATCCCTTCCTGCAACTGTGAAGGCTCGAAGCTCCTGAGGAAGGAGACCCCAGACCATTCTTCCTCCCCAAGAGAGGGTTGAGGAGACACTGGGTACTTAGAAACCCCCACCCAGGCCACAAGATGTCCAACAAGAGCCCAGAGAAATGGTCTAGACCCTAAATCACAGGGGTTCTTGGGGAGGGGGTCTCAGCAGCCACCATCCCATTCCATCCGGAAGAAGGGAGGGGCTAAGCACCGTTGCCTGACCTTTTTACAGAAAACTGTGGCTCAGAACGACCAGGGACCTGGCCACAGGTTTGGAAACCGGGGTCTAAGGCCTGAAGCATCATTCAGTTACTTTCAGTGTGACAATCACAAGGAAAGGTTAGAGCAGGATCTTGAACGACTGGAAAGGCTGTTATAGGGGCCAGGAGGGGGAGGAAAGACATGAAAGTCAGAGATCCGAGTTCAAATTCCAACTCTCTGCCTTCAGGCCACGTCACCTTCAGCAATTTGCACTGAGCCTCTAAGTCCCTTCCGCACACCTGACACTCTGGCCTCTGTGAGATGCAGTTGTGACTAAGATTTTTTTTTTTTTTTTTTTTTTTTTTTGATTTTTCGAGACAGGGTTTCTCCGTAGCTTTTGGTTCCTGTCCTGGAACTAGCTCTTGTAGACCAGGCTGGCCTCGAACTCCCAGAGATCCGCCTGCCTCTGCCTCCCGAGTGCTGGGATTAAAGGCGTGCGCCACCACCGCCCGGCTATTTCCCGAGTGTGGGTCAAATCCACCCTGCTCTGGGAACCTCTCAACGTGATACCACCATGCAAAGCTCCTTCTGTCGTTTCCGCTCAGATCTCAAAGGAGATCTACTCTGCCGAAACACGCCTTGTCCCCAAATCCTCTAGTCTTGAAATGCAGTAGTGTGGGTCTCAGGCTGGAGGTCCAGGGGACAGCCCAGAAAAGCAGGTTAAGGTTGCCTGCAGCTCTGTTGGGCTCAAACTTTGCGTGTCCACGGAGTCTACTGCCCTCTAGTGGTAAAGTCTAGCATCACAAGAGATTGCTGCAAAACCCCTGGAAAGTTCACATCTGCAGGCAACCAGGAACTCCAGGAAAGCGTTGGGAGGTGTCAAGTATAACTAAAACTTCCAGATGCGGGTGTGGGGATAGGAGTGGGAAAAAAAGGTATTTTAGATGTGGAAATATCTCTAATAAAAGTCTATAACCTGGCCGGGCGATGGTGGCGCACACCTTTAATCTGAGCCCTCAGGAGGCAGAGGCAGGCAGATCTCTGTAAGTTCGAGGCCAGCCTGGTCTACACAGCAAGTGTCAGGACAGGCTCCAAAACTACACAGAGAAACCCTGCCTTGAAAAAACAATAAATAAATAAATAAATAAATAAATAAATAAATAAATAAATAAAAATTTAGCTCCAGAGCTGATGAGATGTCTCAGTAGGTGAAGACACTTTGGTGTTCAGGCCTAACAATCTCAGTTCAAACTCCATGACCCACCTGCAGTGGAAGGAGAGAACTAACTCCCTCAATTGTCCTCTAACGTCCACAGCTTGGTGAATGAGCCACTCCCATAATAATAAATAAATAAATGTAATTTTTAAAAAAACAACACACATATCGCCAGGTGATGGTGATGGCCCACACCTTTAGTCTCAGCACTCAGGAGGCAGAGGCAGGCAGATCTCTGTGAGTTCGAAGCCAGTCTGGTCCACAAAGCAAGTTCCAGGACAGTCAGGGCTGTTACACAGAGAAACCCTATCTCAAAAAAACAAAAACATTTAAAAATAATAGCCCTTGACCCCAAAGTTCTTCAGACCCAAAGCAGAAAGAGAAACCAAGGCTGCCAGGCAGCTACCCTCCTCCTCTTGGGAGGCTGAATGCTGAAGGTCCCTGTCCTCTTGCAACACCCTTTCCGGGTAGTCTTCTCCACCGGGTACAGCAGGGTCCCATTCTCGTGTGACATGTCACCCAGAACTCCTGTCTGGAGGCACCTGGTATCTGGCCGACTCATCCACGCCCATAAATCTCAGCTGCGGCTGCCAGGCTGTCCTTGGGCTGTGCCAGACGAAGTCACAACGTCAGGAGGGAGCAGGAGGACAGCTCAGAGTGGACCCGTGCGCCGACCTGACAGACATCCCTTTTCCTCAGAGGATGCCCAGGCGACCCTGGAACACCCGAGGAACTGGCGGGTGGGAGGAAAGAGGATTCGTGGGAATTAGTCACATAGAGACCCCTGAAAGGTGGGGAGGCCCTCGAAGGGGGACAAAAGTAGCAGGGCTCAGGGGGCTTAAAGGCTTGGGAAAATTCAAGCAGGGCTATACAAGGATGAGATTCTGGCTTCGTAGCTGGGCTCACCAGCAGCTCCTCGGTGGGCAGTCACACTCTAACTGGGCAGGAAGCTCAACCCAGCCTAAAGGTTAACCAAGGGCTCACAGACCAGGCTGCAGGCAGCCTTGCCCTGGAAGGGGATAGGGAAAGAGGCATTGAACCAAAGCAGCTGTGCGTGGAATCTAAAATGGATCAGGTTGGGACCCTTTCAGGACCCCTTCCTGCGCATATGAGATGGGAGAGTGCGTGGGCGTCACACTGAGCTACACGGGTACAAGGGAGCAGACGTGACCTATCTGGACTCCCCTAAGGCTTACCTCCTTCCCTTTCAACAAATCTCAGTCTGAAGGAAAGACACTGAGGAAGATTTGCCAACCAAACCAGGCATGCTAGTGCACGCCTGTAATCCTAGCACGCGGGAGGCCGAAGTAGGCTGATCGAGAGTTTGAGGTCAGCCTCGGCTACAGAGGAGGTCTGAACTAGGTGAGACCCTGTTTCAAAAAAAAAATAAAAAGAAGAGAAAGAGGAAGAAGAAAAGGAAGAGGCAAAGCAGGAGAAAAGAAAAACAGCTTATCGATCAACTGAGGTGTGAGTAGGGGATAGCTCAAGCTCCTTAGGAGGTGGGGCTCAGCATTTCCCCCTTAGGCCAGGCTAGCCCGAGGGATGAACTGTATGGATTACATTCTCATACCAAGTGCTCTAGATCAAGCATGGAAAGAAGGAGACTGCAAACCAGTATCATCTGCCCCATATAACTTATTAACATCCAGGCAAGATTAATCAAGCCCAGAAACCTCGAGCAGACCCCTAATTAGTTGCGCTGATAACTATATTTGTCATGCTCTCCAATTATTCCACTGTAAATTTCAGAGTTTAATTGCACCTTGTTCTTCATTGAAATGTCACTATTTGCACACGCTCCCCTAATTCTTTAGCAAATTTGACAAAATTCAGCATTAAATATAGATTATCTTTAGATTTCCATAATTAACACAACCAAACTGTCTCAGGCCTAAATATTTCTCTCAGTACCATAAATCTGGCCTGTCTCTGGTACCCAGAGAGCCGCCTCCAGCTCCTGGGCTGAGGCTGTAGGGAGAACATACAGGCACATCCATGAACTCACATGACCTTCCTGTGCGAGGCTGGGGCAGGAGGTGGGGCAGGCTTCACTGTGAGCACACCTCTGCAGACACATCCCTGGGTGGGAAGCCCCATCAAGTTGCCACTATGGAGCCTGCTTACAAATGCTCAGAGAGAAGCAGGCAGCTGCTCCGTCTTCCAGGATGCTGCGGGTGAAAGGGGTAGTGAGCTTCCTGTCACTGGAGGAATACAAGGACTCAACCGACCACCTGAGTAAGACATTGCACCGGGGCTACAGGCTGAGGATATGGAGGTTGTGCTGGTCGCCTCTGGCCCCTTCTACCATTCTGTAAGGAGGAAAGCTTGAATCGGTCAGCCAGTAGGGTGAGCAGGATCATGGCCGGCCAGGTTCTCTGAACTGGAGGGTATCTGCGCTTTGAGTCTAGTTATGCAGGAGGTCCCCCTGGGTTCTTGTTGCTGTGAAGCCTGAACCCGAATTGGATCTAGGTGACCTAGGCTGGAAGAGGAGAGGCGTGGGGACGTTTGCGGGAGAATGGAGGAAGTTTGGGTGTCAGAATCCGGCGGGATGTAGTTGAGGTGCTGCCTCCCCCACCCACCTATAATGTCCCTGATTCTCATTTTCTTCACTTGAACAAGGAGCTATCTATTTCTATTACTTGAAGGACCTCTAATGATCTGGAGGCTCAGTCGCTGGAGCTTGAAGCAGGTTGACCCTTTCAAGGCTTTCTACAGAACGGTGGTAACAGGTTCCTGGGCCTATCAGGTACTCAGCAAACTGTGGTGATCAGAATTAACCCCCTGAAAATCACCTTTCACCTGGAAGCCAGTGACCCCAGTGGCTGCACATCCTCATACTCTGTGACTGCTCCCTACAGCCCCTCGCCATCTTCCGAGGACTGGGAGTCCAGACTCCTGCATTCTGGACCAGTTTGGGTCACTGTGGATACGCAAGGCAACTCAGTTCTCTATGTGGACCTGCCTAGTCCTTTAGGGCAGTAAGACCCTGGATGTCAGCCTACACCCCGCCTGTCCGTCTGTTGGCCCTCTGCCTCTCTGTCCATATGTGGTAGACTCCTAATCCTTAGGCCCTCCCAGCTCTGCTATTGTGCTCAGAGATGGCCCAACCCATCCTGGAAAAAAAAATAAAAACAAAAACAAAACTCCAATCTCATGAAAGGTCATTGATCTTCTTCCAAATTTTCTGTGAGTCTACTCAGAGATCCCATTTCAGTCCTTCAACTACCAGCACAGCTTCAAAGGGAGAGAAGGGATGCCAGGGCAGGTAGGTGATGCAGGGCTGAAGGTCACCAACCACGGTCCTTTAGGGTCGTAAGACCCTGGATATGTCATGGATTTATGGGGAGCGAGCACGCCATCTGGAGGTCCCTGTCTTCCTTCAGGGCTTAGGCAGAGGTTTGTACCTGTCTGCCCGTGTCACGCCTGTCTGTGTGTGTCTCTGAGCATCTGTGACTGTGTGCAGAGATGGAGTGTGGCTTAGTCTGCTATAAACGCTGACACTCGTGGGCTGAGTTATCTGGCCGGGAGAAGAGGTTCCACTTGAAATGAACCCAACCTGTGGTTCTCTCTCTCAGAGCCACAAGCTGGGTGGGGCTACCCTGCCTTCTACCCATCCCTGCCTCTGTATCATCTTGAAGATGGGACACACTATAGACTTTATTGGGGTTGACATGGAGAGGGTTGAAATACCCTCTCTCCCCTACCCTGCAGAACAAAGCCCCAGGCAGGTGTTTGTAGTGTGGCTGGTCTAGACGTATCTGATAGGGATGCAGAGAATGGACTCTAAGAGGTCTTGGCACTGAGGGGTCTGGCATGGGTCTGCCTGGGTATTGCCCAACATCAAGGTTAATGCGAAAGAAGTCACAAATAGTGACCCTTTGACCTTTGTAGGGTGGCTGTGGCCTGAATATTGGCTGAGCCACTTGCCTCAAACTCCCTTTCCATACCAGCAAGGGCTAGAGATTAATCATAGACTGGACTGGACATTCAAATCCCTGGGATGACACCAAGATAGCCTACCCCTGGAGTACCAATTTTGTTTTTGATTTTGCTTTTGTTTTCCTGGGCAGGATGGGGAGGTGATTGTGACAGACTCTTGCTTGTGTAGCTTGACTGGCCTGGAAATTGCTGGGTAGTCCAGATTAGCCCGTGATGCTTAATCCCCCTGCCTCAGCCTCCCTGCTTAAAATTACACAACTCTAGAAGCTGGAGAGAGGGCTCAGTGACTAAGGGCACTGGCTGCTCTTCCACAAGTCCTGAGTTCAATTCCTAGCACCCACATGGTGGCTCACAAACATCTCTAGTGTGATCTCCTGCCCTCTTCTGGCATAAAGACATGCTTGCAGATAGACCACTCACACATTAAATAAATAAATAAATAAATAAATAAATCTTTAAGAAAAAAATCACACATTTCTTTTCCACTTACTGTAGTTTTGTACAACATATTACATAACTTTACATTTTGCTGACTACACTGCTATAGTCCCCTCTAGCATATAGTAGGTACTCAATAAATGCTTGTTAGTGTAAGCTAAGCCTTGACCTTCTGTCCTTAGAAACACTCTGCTGTCCCTCCCCCCTTCACCTGGTAGAGCTACACTTTTAAGATGTTCCACTATAGAGGCTGGAGAGATGGCTCAGAGGTTAAGAGCACTGGCTGCTCTTCCAGAGGTCCTCAGTTCAATTCCCAGCAACCACATGGTGGCTCACAACCATCTGAAATGAGATCTGGCACTGTCTTCTGGCCTACAAGCAGACATACAGGCAGAATATAGTATATATAATAAATAAATCTTTAAGAAAGAAAGAAAGAAAGAAAGAAAGAAAGAAAGAAAGAAAGAAAGAAAGAAAGAAAGAAAGAATTTCCACTATCAGCCAGGCATAGTGGCACACACCTTTAATCCCAGAGGCAGAGGCAAGTGATCTCTGTGAGTTCAAGGACAGCCAGGACTGCTATACAGAGAAACAAGATTAAAAAAAAAAAACAAAACAAAACCAATAACAACAACAATAAAAAGTTCCACTGTCAAGTCCCAGTAGAGGAGAGGGAGCCCCACTTCCTTCACTGAACCCCCAGTTCCCAGCCTCGGTACCAATCCTCTCCATCAATACTGTCCTGGGGCAGCCACACTTGAATGCCCACCCAGATCAATAACCAGCGGCTGCCATTGATCAGCCCCTGGGGTCATGAGAGTCAGGGGAGAAAATAAAAAAGAAAAGGGACAGACAGGGAGTGCAGACATGGGCCCAGAGAGAGGGCAGCCCCAGGGAGCCTCAGGAACTGGCCAGGGCAGAGAGACAGAACAGAGATTACCAAAAACCAAAGGCAGGGGAAGATGCCAGCCCATGAATAGAGGGCCAAGTGGCAGCTATGAAGGAGATTCTGAGAAAGACAAAAGAAGAAGGAGAAGGAAGGAGAAGAAAAGACAGAGAGGAAAAGAAGGGCAATTTGACTCGTTAGAAAAACCTCTACTGCACAAGGAGAAGGAACACAGGGTTTGAACACAACTCTGGGTTCTCCAGGGGACTGAACACCCACTGCAGGTCTTATGGCCTGGTGCAAGCCCATGCACAGCCCAGTGGGAAGCTGGGAGTGGGGTGTACTGAGGTAGGATGTCATTGTAGATTTGGCTTGCTCTCAGCCACAGGTTAGAGGGGTCTTTCCCTGCCTCTGTCCTGTTCTCACCCAGCCTTTTGTCCCCCCGCCCCAAGCCCTTCTGATTGCATAGAATGACCACGGACAAGTGCAGTTTCCCATCTACAAGCCAAAGGAAGGAACAGCCCTTCTTCCCAGGTGCCCTAAGAATTCACTGTGGTTAACTGAGCCATCTTGTGAGCACTGGAGAGCCTTGGGTGCATCCCCCATCCTGTCATCATTGCCGTTACCATATGCTATTGCTCCTGATCCCAACCCACCAGGGCGAGAGAGCCACAGATATAAGAGGGACTCAGACATGGTGGCTCACAACCATCTGTAATGGGGTCTGGTGCCCTCTTCTGGCCTGCAGGCATAGACACAGACAGAATATTGTATACATAATAAATAAATAAATATTAAAAAAAATTATTTTAGCCGGTTGATGGTGGCGCACGCCTTTAATCCCAGCACTCGGGAGGCAGAGGCAGGCGAATCTCTGTGAGTTCGAGACCAGCCTGGTCTACAGAGCTAGTTCCAGGACAGGCTCCAAAGTCACAGAGAAACCCTGTCTTGAAAAACCAAAAAAAAAAAAAAAAAAAAAAAAAGAGGGACTCAGGGCTCAGATGAGGCAAAATCCAGCCCCTTGCACAAGCCCAACCCTACTGGCATCTTATCTCTGGTAAGGGCTGTCTATGCCAGGCCCTGGTGCAGATGGTCTCAGCAGAGCCCAGGGGTCTATGGAGCTTTCTCTTGGCCCTCCATCAACCCATTTCCCCCAAAGAATCAAAGCAGCTGCAGCTGGGGATTACGGACTTGCTGCCTCTGATGCAGTCTGAGTGGAAGGCCCAGGCCAGCGGGAAACATGGGGGCCTTCTTCTGCTGCGGAGAGAAGGCAGGGAGGCAGTTAGCCTCCGGCCTCAGGATCTCTTAGTTATTTAAACAGCAGGGTGTCTGAGACACGAAATGACCGGACTGGGGGTGCAGCTCTCTTGTCAAGCATACACAAAGCCCCCAGCACTGTGTAAGCCAGGCACGGTGGTGCGTCTCTGCAACCACAGCAAGATGGAGGCAGCTGCATCAGGAGTTTAAGGTCAACCTCAGCTACACTGTGAGCTGGAGGCTTGCCTGAGCTACCTGAGACCTTGTGGGTAAAGGAGGCAAGAGCCTGACAGACCTGGAACCCATGTAAAAGTGGGAGAGAAACGACTCCACAAAATTCTTCCCTGGCCTCCTCATGTATGGCACCCACATACATACATGCTGGGAAACTCACACATATACATGCTGTGGCACACACACACACATGCTGTGGCACTCACACACACACATGCTGTGGCACATACACATACGAGCTGTGGCACACACACATACATGCTACGGCACTCACACACACATGCTGTGGCACACACACACATACATGCTGTGGCACTCACACATGCTGTGGCACTCACACACATACATGCTGTGGCACTCACACACATACATGCTGTAGCACTCACACACACGTGCTGTTGAACACACACATACATGCTGTGGCACACACACGTGCTGTGGCACTCACACACATACATGCTGTTGCACACACACATACATGCTGTGGAACTCACACACACATACATGCTGTGACACTCACACACACACATGCTGTTGCACACACACATACATGCTGTGGCACTCACACACACATACATGCTGTGGCACTCACACACATACATGCTGTGGCACACACACATACATGCTACGGCACTCACACACACATGCTGTTGCACACACACATACGAGCTGTGGCCCACACACATACATGCTGTGGCACTCACACACACATGCTGTGGCACACACACACATACATGCTGTGGCACTCACACACATACGAGCTGTGGCACACACACATGCTGTGGCACTCACACACACATACATGCTGTGGCACTCACACACACGTGCTGTTGCACACACACATACATGCTGTGGCACACACACGTGCTGTGGCACTCACGAACATACATGCTGTTGCACACACATACATGCTGTGGAACTCACACACATACATGCTGTGACACTCACACACACATGCTGTTGCACACACACATACATGCTGTGGCACTCACACACACATACATGCTGTGGCACTCACACACATACATGCTGTGGCACACACACATACATGCTGTGGCACTCACACACACATACATGCTGTGGCACTCACACATACATGCTGTGGCACTCACACACACATACACACAATGATAATATAACAATAAGCACAGGAAGCCCTGCTTGCCTGCAGACAGACAGAATGACTTAGAAAACTCGCAAGAAGGGACCAATACTACTGTTTCTGTTTCTCCTAAGGGAAACGCCCGATTTGTAGAACATGTCTGGGGTTGCTAATAAGCCACATAATCAAACTGCTTTTCAAGGAGTCTCCTTTCTGATACCCACAGACCCCAGTGAAAAGCAGAGAGTCTAAGGAACAAGGAGCCAGTAAAAGAGAAAGCAGGGCCAGTAGCTCTCCTCCCTTGCAGCCAATGAGGGTGTCCTCCAAAACAGAAGTGTGATGGAGAGACCCAGTAGCCATGAAAATCCCTCTGGGGCTGCAATTGAAGGGAACTTTGTTAGAAGGAGCCTACTCTCCACTCAATGGTGGTTCAGCCCTTTCCAGTCTTGGAAGAAGCTGGGAAATGCACCTGAGGGAGATCTGGAGACTACAGGGTCTCTCTCTGGCCTTCCTCCCCCTCCACCCACCCTAATCCAAAAACAAGATTCTGCCTGCAGAACGGTAATGCTCAGAGCAGCTTTGCCCACAGCAAATGGCCACTGTTAGCAATTACTGGGTTCACAATTTATAGAGCTCCATGCAGCCCCCCCACTAGGTATGGTTACCTCATTTTACAGAGAAAGCAAATGATAAACAATTTTCAGAGGCAAGTCCATGTCAGAAAAGGCGAGTGGGAACTGGACGGAAGGTTCAAGCCAGTTCACCCTGAGGATCCTGAAGGAAGGAACCAGGATGTAGTCCTGGGCGGAGGTGGATGGGGGTTAGGGAGGGATTGACACCAATCTACCAACCTACGGATGAGAGGCTGAGAGGGGCAGGTAAAGAATGGGGTACCCCAAGTGTGGTGCCTCCTGACCAGGCAGGCCTCTAGGGCACTCAGGAAAGGGGAACAATGATGGCTCCCTGGTGTAACACAGCCTTTAAATGAGGATCACCGAGCTCAGGCTGGGTGGGAGGTGGTCAGAACTTTCTGGAGTGCTTCCCCCAGCAGGATAAGCCTAAAACTACCGGGGAGGTGTTAATGAAACAGGGAAGCTGCGAACAGACCCAGGAGTGATTCTAATCTGACACCTCCACCCCAGCCCCCACCAGTAATGAGCTGGGACCTGCCCTTCTCCCCAGAGAGGGGGTGAGGAGAGAAGGAGGGGTCCTTGGGTATCTTCTGACTTCAGAAGCCCCTTTTCATCATCATCATCATCATCATCATCATCGATATTTTCATCGCAGTACAAATCTCACACACACATGGGCACCTACTATTTCCTGTACACTGTGCTAAGTCTCTTTCATATATCTGATTATGAATCCTCCCCTCTAGTTGAAACCTATAGAATGGGCACCATCTTGCCTCTATTTTACAGAAGAAGCAATTTAGCTAAAGCAAAGCCAGCATCAGGACCAACAACATGGGGCTGTCTGGAATCCGTGATCACAGGATGGTGCATGGTGGTGTATGTCTATAACACCAGCACTCAGGAGGCTGTGGCAGAGAGACCATGAGTTCGAGGCCAGTGCTGAAGATAGAGCTGGGATGGTTCAGCGTTTGCTTAAGATGCATTAGCCTCTGGGTAGGATCTCCAGAAACAAATAAACCCATGATCTAAGCACTTCAGAGATGGAGGCTGAAGAATCCAGGAGATTAAGGCCAGTCTTGACTACATAGTGAGTTTGAGGCTGCACAAGACCTTGCCTAAATAAAATAAAGGAAATTCGAATTAAAAGTTCTCTGCTCTTTTGGTACAGCACACCTGACGTGTACCCACCAAGGATGCCACACAGGGAGGCAGGGCTGGGGTGGGAGATAAAGGCAGCGCAGGGCCACCATGTGTCCTTGAAGTTTCAGAGGGGGAGGAATGAAAGGTGGGTAGGATTCCAAACTCACCATTAAGGCTTCCTGTCTGTTCGCTCTCTCCTTCCCAGGTGTGCAGTGAGCATGGGCGTTAGGGTACAGCTCTGCCCACTGCCTGGAGAAGAAGGGAGAGGCTAGGGAGGGCTGCAGAGGGGAGGGGGGGATGCTGAGAAGACCCCCCCCACCTCCCAGCTGGGGAAGGAGGGGTTGAGGTGCTCGGAGCAGAGTCCCTGTTTGTAAGCATCATTAATCAGAGATTAGCAGATGGGCATGCTAATTGCACCTGTGGAAGTGAGAGACCTCAAGGTTGATTACATTTACAAACTGTGGGGATCCCTGGTGCCTGGCCCTGCAGGAGCTAGAAGAGGGATCTAGTTTAGGGCCCCAGGCGTGGAGAAGGTTTGGCAATGTAGCCTCTTGATTTTATACACACGCGCGCGTGTGTGTGTATGTGTGTGTATTCCAGGCTGGCCTGGCTAGGGGAGAGGAAAGTTGGGATGTGTAGAGTGTGGGAAAATTCCAAGTTAGTTCCCAGCCCTCCTGAGAGTTTCATATCTTAGCCAGGATGGAGGGGGAAGGGGAGAGGACTGGCCAAAAGGGGATTCTGTAAATGTCCTTTCAAGTCTAGCCTTCCCCCAACTCCTTCCAGTATCCTACGGAAAAATCACTGTATTGTGGCTGAATGGAAGTCTAGAACCTCTGGGGAAACTGAGGCCAGTATGAAAGAGAAGCACATCCCAGTGCCCCAACCTCCAGGCTGGTCTTCGGTTGCTGTAGGAAACAGCAAGTGGCCTCCAGATGTGAGCGGTGAACTTTCCTTGTATGCTCTTGCATCTGCGTCTTATAGACGATGAAAACTGTGGCCCGGAATGTTTTAATCATGTGGGTGCCTGGTGCCAGCTTCCCTATGACTGGAGTTACAGATGGCTGTGAGCTGCCACGTGAGTGCTGGGAACTGGACCTGGAAGAGCTGTCAGCGTGCTTAGCTGATAACTATGACTCCAGTCTGGTTTGCTCTCATTTACACCTAGGACTACCTACCTGCCAGGATTGGCACACACCACCCACAAATGGGTTAGGCCCTCCCACTTCAATTATTCATCAAGCAAATGCCCACTGACTTGCCTCCAGGCCAATCTGATGGAAGCATTTTCTCAGCTGGGGTTTCTCTCCCCAGATCACTCCAGTTAGAGTCAAGCTCAATTAAA
The DNA here is from genome assembly GCF_950005125.1 of Chionomys nivalis. Lineage (NCBI taxonomy): Eukaryota > Metazoa > Chordata > Mammalia > Rodentia > Cricetidae > Chionomys > Chionomys nivalis. The sequence continues at coordinate 65,506,433 of NC_080092.1, forward strand.
AAAAAAAAAAAAATCCACCCAGCAGGGTTTTTTTGTTTGTTTGGTTGGTTGGTTGGTTTCTTTTGGGTTTTTTTTTTTTTTTTTTTTTTTGGTTTTTCGAGACAGGGTTTCTTTGTGGCTTTGGAGCCTGTCCTGGAACTAGCTCTGTAGACCAGGCTGGTCTCGACTCATAGAGATCCGTCTGCCTTTGCCTCCCGAGTGCTGGGATTAAAGGCGTGCGCCACCATCGCCCAGCTACCCAGCAGTTTTAGACAATCTCTTTTTTTTGTTTTTTGTTTTTTGTTTTTTGTTTTTCGAGACAGGGTTTCTCTGTGGTATTGGAGCCTGTCCTGAACTAGCTCTTGTAGACCAGGCTGGTCTCGAACTCACAGAGATCCGCCTGCCTCTGCCTCCCAAGTGCTGGGATTAAAGGCGTGCGCCACCACCGCCCAGCCTAGACAATCTCTTAAGGACATTAGTTCTCACAGCAGGAATCCCTTGAAGTCTGCTTGGGCACACAGAACCTGGGGGTCTTGGTGCTTTCCCAACCTTCTTAGTGTAAACAGACCTATTACCAGAGGTGCAGGACAGCTTAATTTCGTTAGAGGCTGTGCTGAAGGTAAGCCTATAATGGTATGTCAAACACTAGATCATTCTGAGAGCCACTAAGCACCACCTAGGAGAAGGGGATAAATGCTATTTTTTAAAAAACAAAAACAAACAAACAAACAAAAAACCAAGGTATTGCTACATAGCCCTGGCTGGTCTGGTACCTGCTATACAAAACAGGCTAGTCTCAAACTCATTAACACTCTGCTGCCTCAGCCTCCTGAGTGCTGGGATTACAAGTATGCACCACCATGCCTAGCAAGCCAAGGATTCCTGAACCCTGACACCAGATGATCCAGTGTATACAGCACACATGCACAGACACAAAAACACCGGGGTTTCGTTTCTTTGTTTGATACAGGGTTTCTCTCTGTAACTGCCCGGGCAGGTCAGGTGGCTCAGTGGGTAAAGGCGCTTGTCCTTGGGGCTGATACCATCCACCAAGTTATCCTCTGATCTCCACATGTGTGCTGTCGTGCACGCACGCACACACACATTCAAGGGAAAAGAAGACCCAAAGAAAGGCAAGAGGAGCACCTGGCTCCTTCCTGGAGACTGTTATTTAATTGATCTGGTGCTTCTGGGCATTAACAGACAACCCCTTCCCTACCCCATGACTCCAAGGCACAGGCAATGCTAAAAACCTATATTTGAATTCACAAAATTGACAAAACAATAAAAAGACAAAAACCAAATCCCTGCTCTTTGGTGAGACAGCACAGCCTGAGCTCAGTGGTCATCAGAGCTTGTGAGGCAGCTGGGGACACACAGCTCAAGATGGGGAGCTGGGGGGAATGGTGTTGATGAAGGGTTCTCCGTCTTTCCTTAGAAGAAAAACTTTATGGTGACCGTGGGACCTGTGACAGTTCATCTTCACTGACCATTGGCCTGTCTTTGGGATCACCTGGGAGGGCCACCCTGGGCATGTCTTTAAGGGTGTTTTCAGTTAGACAGGACTAATGGAGGAGGGATGGCTCTCTCTGAATGTGGGCAGCACCTCCCCGCGGCAGGAGCCCTGGACTAAATGAACAGAGGAAGGGGAGAGAGTGAGCGAGCACCTGCACCCAGGGCCCCAGCTCCTGCCTCACACCCCCTCCTGCTGCTATGCCTCACCCACCTGCCACCCCACCCCACCCCACCCCCACTATGAGGAAATGAAAGTGTCTCCTCAAACTTGAGCCAAAAGAAACCCTTCCTTTAGGTGCTTTTACTCGGTATTTTCAACAGCAGCAAGAAAAGTAAGATCTCCAGGCCTTCTGCAAACAAACTCAAACCTTGTACTAAGTGCTCACTGCCATTCAGACCCTACTCCAGGGAGATCTCAAAGGAAACGGGCACCAAGCTCCCATTGTTCTTTATATCCTACAAGGATATATAGAGAGCATGGAGGTGACTTTTCCCAAGTCTCACAGCCGCCAAGATTACAATTCAGGAATGGTCCTCCATCCCACACTCAGGGCTGTCAGTCAAGATATCTGGCCATGTGAGGACAGTTTTGTTTCATAACTGGAGATGGGATAACTGGAGTCTAGTGGGGACATCGCATAGTACTCGGGACAGTTCCTACGGCAAAGGATCATCCAGCTTAGGGCTCAGATGGAGCTCAGTAAGTAGAGAGCTTGTCTAGCCTGCACAGAGCCCTGGATCTACCTGCAGCTACATATAGAGTGGGCACAGTGGGGGGTGTCTTGAATTCTTGCACTTGGGAGGTGGGGACAGGAGGATCAAAAGTTCAAGGTAATCTTCAGCTAAAGGGCAAGTTTAGGACACCCTAGGTACATGATTCGCCATCTCAAAAAGGAAAGAAAGAAAGAAGGAAAGAAAATCCTACTGCCCAGGGTTTACCCACCCTTCTCAGCATCACACGGTGGCTGCTGTGTTGGGCTTGTTCCGTTAAAATGCTTATCAGGTGTTCCAACGTGCAGCCCAGAGTGAGACCACTATTCTGCAATATCACACTTTTATCCACTTGTGGGACCCTGGAGGAGGAGACCAAGCCTATTTGGAATTGCATAATAGTGACCCTGACTTCATAACCTCTCAGATTCAAAAGCAAGGGCTCTGGGTCATAGGTTCCACCAGGTTAGACTGCACTGCTTTCGCTCTCTCGCTCTCTGTCTCTGTCTCTCTCTCTCTGTGTGTGTGTGTGTGTGTGTGTGTGTGTGTGTGTATCTTCCCTGTCTCTAATGGTGCTTGGCAGCTGCAAAACTATGGTGCAAAGAGCAAGACTGCCACCTAATGGAGAGACAGGGCAGGACAGCTCAGCTCAGCTGTATGGCACTCACTGGATGGAACCCCTCATTTACTTAATCCTCATCACCTGGAAGAGTAGGGATGGGCGTCCACTCAACTTCCCTCTACATCCTCACTCTCACACACCACATGCCCTGCACTGGACTGCCCCATTCTTCCTCATGCCAAGACAGCCCTTTGACTCGTAGGAAAGATCCAGCACAGACACCGTCTGTCTTAACGCATCCTGGACATTAGCAAACTACCATTTCCAACTGGAAATGACACCCCACCCCCTTGGTCTCCACTGACCCTAGCCAATAAACAGACTCTCACAGGCAGAGAGCCCGGCACATTCAAGCCTGCATGAGAATCGGCGTGGGACTCGGTCCGATTCCTACACACGTGTATCTCAGTCGAGGTGAGCCCACTTTGAGCCTGTTTTTCCAACCACAGTGGCAGTCCTGGGTACTGGGCCTCTCTGAGTCCTCCAGGCATAGCTAAGGGTTCTCAAGTATCTTGGAGAAGTTGTCCTTTCTCGGTCTGTACAGGGAAAGCCTTCTTCTGGCTGCAAATGGAGTGTAGAAGAATTCCTAAAGGCAACAGGGAGAGGGAGGGGCTCAGGACACATGCAGGGCACGCTCCTGTTTTCACAAACAAGTGTGGCATAGAGGGACCAGCCTGTTCAGGGCAAATCGGTCCGAAAATGAGAGGAGACAGAAGCCACCGCCATGGAGCTGGGGGTGAGGGAGACGTAGACTCACCTGTGGCCACAGACACATTCAAGGACTCAAGACCAGGAGGCAGCCGACGCCTGGGCAGAATAGTAAGAAGCAGCTGGCAGGAGGCAAGAACCTCCTGGGACAGACCAGAGCCCTCATTGCCTGCAGGACACGCGACAGTGTTAGGGAGCCCCAACCTGAAGTCCACATGCTTAGAAAATAGACAACTGAAAACGAAAAAGCAGGTATAGCCTACCTACCCAGCACAAGGAGAGTAGGCCGGTCCCAGATGAACTCTAGGCAGCTAGTGATGGGGACCTTGAAGGACTGGGAGATCTCAGGACCTGGGCAGCCCACTGTGCCCACCACAAGCCAGCCCTGCTGGGCCTTGGCCTGAAAAGGGGAAGAAAACACCACATCCTGGCTCACAGAATCGTCATCAGAGCCATGGCCGAGGAGCCCGGGATTGCACACACACACACACACTGAAAGTGCCTTTGACTTAGGGTGAGTCAGATCCTCTAGGTGACCAGCATTTGCTCCGGGCACTGAGGATGAGGCCGAGAACACAGAGCGGCTGTGGAGTCCTCCTTGAGGTGGCAGCGAAGCGCAGATCTGAAGATAACTAATGGATGAGTATCAGTGGGGGAAGGTTCTAGGCAGGGAGACATGCAAGTTTGGAGACACAAAGGTCCTGCTCACCTGTCGTATCTGAGGAATGGTAAGCTGGCCTGGGGGAAGTTAGCCAAAGAGGCAAACCAATAGCCACACAGTAAGGTCTCAAGGGTCACTGGAAGCATAGGGCTTTAATATTGATATAGAAACTTTGAAAAGTGTTATTTTGCTTTGGTTTTTAAGACATGAGTTCACTATGAACCCCACGCGGGCCTTGAACCTATGATCTTCCAGTCTTAGTCTCTCAAGTACTGGGGCTACAAGTATGTACCTCCGGATCTGGAGCTTTGAAACATTTTGAGCAAAGCGACGGCAAAATCACTGTGCATGCCACACTGAGACCCCAGCACAGGGAGATGTGAACTCAGACTAGGGCAGCAGAAACAGTGAGGCATGAGGATGGTGTAGCAATAACTCCATGCAAAAGGCAAAAGGATTTGGGGACGTGTGGGATGTAGCTGTGAGGACAAGAAGTCAAAGGTGATCTCTAAGCTGAACAACTGAGCAGGGTAGGCCCTAGGAGAACAGAAGGTGAGCCCTAGAAATGGGGCGTCTGAAATGCTCACTGTGGGAGCGGAAGGGAAGAGTTGTAGCAGAGGCACTAAGTCTAGAGTTGGGGTGGGGGGTGAGATCCAGGTTAGAGCATCCATTTGGGAGGCAGTCAAATACAGTGGGAGCCTAAGCCCAGCGATGGTGTCACACGCCTTTAATCCCAGGACTCGGAAGGTAAAGGCAAGTGTGTCTCTGAGTTTGAAACCAGCCTGGTTTACAAGTAAGTTCCAGGACAGCCAGGGTTACAAAGAAAAACCCAGTCTGGGGAAATAAAAGAACAAAGAGAGACTCCCGCTTCCCACCAGGTTTGGCCAGAGACCCCGAAAGGGGGACTGCCTCTGAGATGACTGAGAAAAATGCTTCTAGACGTGTTGTTTATGTGAAAACCACTGACACACCTGACCTAAAGATTTTGACGTTTTCTTATGTGTATCAGGGTTTAGCTGCATGTATATGTATGCACCACGCGTGCCGGATACTGGTGGAGGCCGGAAGAGGGAGGGCATCAGAAGCCCTGGTACTGGAGTCACAGATGGTTGTGAGCCACCATGCGGGTGCGGACTGAAATATGGCTAGTCCAAATTGAGATGTATTATCTATAAACATGGGGGGGTTGTTTGGTTTTTTTTTAAGATTTATTTGTTTATTTTGTTTACAGTGTTCTGTCTGCATGTATGCCTGCAGGCCAGACACCAGACTTCATTACAGATGGTTGTGAGCCACCATGTGGTTACTGGGAATTGAACTCAGGGCCTCTGGAAGAACAACCAGTGCTCTTAACCTCTGAGCCATTTCTCCAGCCCCTTGGTTTGGGTTTTTAAAGATAAGGTTTCTCTGTGTAACAGTCCTGGCTGTCCTGGAACTCACTTTGTAGACCAGGCTGGCCTAGAACTCACTGAGATCTGCCTGCCTCTGCCTCCCAAGTGCTGGGATTAAAGGCATGCACCACCAACTCCAGGCATAAATAAACATTTTTAAATGTGATTTAATCTGAACACTTATAAAGAGGCTGAGGCAGGAGAATTTCTGTGAATCTGAGGCCAACCTGGGTTACACAACAAGATCCTATCTCAATTTTTTTTAGTATTTAAAGTGTATGTTTTTTAAAAGATAGATTTATTTATTTATTTAAATATTATGTGTACAGTGCACCAAAGCTCACTATAGATGGTTGTGAGCCACCATGTGGTTGGTGGGAATTGAACTCAGGACCTCTGGAAGGGCAGTCCAGTGCTCTTAACTTCTGAGCCATCTCTCCAGCCCTAAAGTGTATGTTTTAATGATATTTTGGGCACATTGAATGAAAGTATGTTTCTTTTTACTTTTCTGGTTGCTTGGTGTTGTTGTTTTGGTTTTTGAGGTTGGGTCTCACACAGCCCAGGCTGGCCTTGAAAGGAATCGTCTTCCTGTCTCCACCTTTGAAGAGCTTAAATTACAGACTCCTGGCTCTTTTTACTTTTCAGCATGGTTACTAGAAAATCTGAAATTAGACACGTGGCTTGAATATAAGTTTATTAGGCGGCTTTCTTCCCCCTCTTTTCAATGTTATTGTCTTACCTCAGGGTGAGGGTGGTGGGAGGGGGTGATCAGACAGAAGTCAGAGGGTCTGCCAAATGCGAGGCAATGCTGCCTCCTCGTGTCTAGTCAGAGAAACACAGCTGAAGAACGCTAAAGCTTGCCCCTAGCAAAGCGGTGTTCAAAATTGCTTTCAAGTTGAGCTTCTATTCCATGTATCCACATCTCCTGCCAACCAGCTCCCCAGAGCATTGCTTAAGACCCAAAGGTGTCAGACACTGACTTGCTGTTGCAGGTGGCCAAGGCGTGTAGTAAAAGAAATGAGGCGAGGAAATTCCTAACTTCAGACGATGCTCCATTGGTGATTTTAAAGACCATAGGAATCAATGCTACCACGTTCCCTTCTCCCACCCCCACCTCCCATCCACTGCTAGACTCATCGCCTCTCCTTCCCTTCTCGTCCCACATTACCTTCAGAAAACCGGCCAAGTCAGTAGTGGCGAACACGTCCATCACCTCCACAGCCCCAGCGCTGGCCTTGCTGACTACTGGAGTAAGCGGGCAGCTGCAAAGGTTCCCCCAAGATCCCCGTTAAACCTGGTAATCTCAAACCCCGCTCCCCACACACCCTCTAGCTCCCAAGTGTTTAGGCTCCGTCAACCAGGAGCCTGGACGAGGGACCCCCCACACCCCAACATGCTTAGGAACTTGGCTCCGCCTCCACTAAGGGACTTCCTGCCTGTTTCTCCGGCTGGTGATGACTCTGTCTACTCCGAGGAAGTGAGCGGAGCGCAGCACAGCCCCAAGATTCCGGGGATCCTGGAGCCCCTCAAGGACGAGCCACAGTTGCTGAGGGTCGTCTCCCGGGCTCGCCTCTGTGGCCTCGTCGCAAAGCCGGGGTTGCAACGGGCTCACCTCCATGCAGACGCCCTGGTGCACCTGGTGGCCGCACAAGGCGTCCAGTTTCTGCCGCCTGGGCCTCAGGACAGGGATGCCCCGGGCCTCGGCCACCCGGAGCAGCTCGGCCCGCTCCCCTTGCAGCCCAGCTTTACCCGCCTGGAGCAGAAGCCGGGCCACGCTCCGGCGGGCGGCCCGCAGGGCCAGGAGGCACGGGGACAGGCCGAACAGACGCTCCAGCCTCTGGGTCGGCGCCAGGTCATCCAGAAGCAGGCGGCTCAGCTCCTCCCCGCCAGGCCGCGCCACCGGGGAGAAATGACGGACGATCCGGCGACCGAAGCACCCGACGGTCCAAAGCAGTCGCATAGCTCCAGTTGCGCCCGGGACTCCACTAACAGGCCGTTGCAGAGGACCCGCTGGCCTCCCACACCTCGTCCCCTCGCGTAGGACAAACTGTCCCCGAGTCCCACAATCTGCCAACCAAGCAGACCTCCCGGACTCCCACGTGGGTCCCCAGCTTCCGGGTTCCAGAGGCCCGGCCCCCTGTCCGATGACGCACACGCGAGTTGCCCTCAACTAAGTCTCCACAGCACCCCCTACAGCAATGGTTCGCACTTCCTCCACCGCCGCGGGCGAGCCGAGGCTGTGCTACTGCTGAGCTGACCCTAGCTCAGGCTGCTCTGGGTGAGGGGAAGTGTCGGGAGGCTAGGCTAGCCTTATTCTCTTCCGCACCTGCAAAGACCAGTTTAAGACGATGGGTGGGCCATCCTGTTCAGTCAGTCAGTCTGGGGGTCTTCCTCCCCACATTCAGGCACATCGTCGTTTCTGGGAATTGCCAGAAGCTACCCAGACCCTTAGCACCAGTCAGCAGAACCCCAGCGATATTTCCCATCTCCGGACCGCTGTGGTTAAGCCCCAAGTCTATGGTGTCTCTGTGGACAAGCAGCTGATGCTGGTGGCCCTTGGTAAAGCTGGGACTCCTTTGCTCACTGCTCAGAGCCCCCACTAAGTCTTTTCAACCTGTCTTTGCTTTTTTCCTTTTTAAACCTTTTTTGTTTTGTTTTTCGAGACAGGGTTTCTCTGTAGCTTTTGGAGCCTGTCCTGGAACTAGCTCTTGTAGACCAGGTTGGCCTCGAACTCACAGAGATCCGCCTGCCTCTGCCTGGGATTAAAGGCGTGTGCCACCACCACCCAGCCTAGACTTTTTTTTTTTTTTTAACATTTATTTTACACTCGTGTTTTGCCTGTGTATACTCTGTGTGAGGTTGTCGGATCCCCTAGAACTAGAATTACAGACAGTTGTGAGCTGCCATGTGGGTGCTGGGAATTGAACACAGGTCCTCTGGAAGAACAGCCAGTGCTTGGAAACCGCTGAGCCATTTCTCCATCCCTCGGCCTAAATTTTTTTTAAGGCAATGTCTCACTAGTACCCATGCATGGCCTAAAGCTCGTTATGTAGACCAGGTTGACCACAAATTCGCAGCAATCATCTTGCTTCTGCTTCTCAGGTGTTGGTACGCCTGGGGACTTATTTTATTTTTCAAAATTCTTTCATTGTTTATGCTTGGAGGTGTATTGTCTGTGAGCATGGCTGTGCACCACAAGCATGCCTGGTGCCCCAGGAGACCAGAAGAAAATGTAAATTCCCTGACAGTGGAGTCACCATGTGGGTTCTGGGAATCAAACTTGGGTCCTCCAGAGGAGCAGCCAATGTTCTTAACTGCTGAACCACTTCCCCAGCCCTTTATAAATAAAGTATTTATTTACTTACTAACTTAAGTTTTTTGTTTTTGGTTTTTTTTTTTTTTTTGGAGACACATGTATCCTTGGCTGGCCCCAGCACCAACCATCCCCTGCACCCACTCCAGAATGGTTACTCCAAATTTACCTACCTTACCTACCTTCCCATTTACCTGGAAGAAATTCTCAGACACAACCACACTGATCACCAAAGGGGGAGGGGGGATGAAAGACACTTCTCAAGCCAGAGTAGGTTGTGATCTTTCTCTTTAATTGTTACAGTAAGCTGGGAGACAGGCCTAGTATTCTGTGGCCATGGTCAGAGTGCAGTGATGACCCCAGGATAAGAGCTAAAGTTGGGCTGGAGAGGTGGGGGAGTGGGGAAAGGAGCCTACACAGGTAAAGGATGAGGCCTGTCTCTGCCACCCCAACCCTAAGGAGCAAAGGATAGGGTGCAAGAAGATAGACAGTGCCCCTTTTGGCCACATTCCCTTGCCCAGGTCAAAAGGAAGAGGCTGAGGAGAGAAGGTTAAGGAGCCCAACAGGGGACTCAGAACAGGTCAGCAGATAAAATGGTCACGACTGTGCCTTCTCTCCCCAGCCCATTTGTTCACATGTATAAACAGAATAATTTGACAAATTTCCTATCCCTAGTGGAGTGGATACAGAAAGTAAGATCCAGGGTCCAGAAATCAACACCTAAAATCCAGAGGCAGGAGGCAAGCCGTGAAGGGTGGGAAGTCGGGAGTTCCCCACAGAACACTAGGTCACCTGCTCTGTGGGCCTCATCTGGATGTCTCCAACCTGTGGAAGGCAGACGATTTGAGGCAATCACCCCCTAAAGGACTCCCTGGGCACACTTGGGCTGCTCCCAGAGGGTAAGAGCTAAGGGCAGACTCACCTGAACATGTGGGGGGGTGCTGAGGACGTAGATGACAGCCTCAGCCACATCCTCCGGTTTGAGACACTGAGAGCGAGCACCGGGGAAAGGGTTGAGACAAGGGCAGAAGTGACCCAAGTTCCTCCCCACCTCAGAGGGACTCTCTCTAACATCCACATCCCACCCTAACCCTCAAGGAGTGATAGGCTAGGCAGAGAGGACAGCCTGAGGGTACTTAAGGACTGGGGGGCTCTACTGGGCCCAGAAGGCCCACCTTTATGTCTTCATAGGTGGCAGCTGCTCTCTCAGGGTCCTTGTCATGGAGTTTGAAGGCAAACCGTGTTTCCACCAAGCCTGGAGAGATACACTGGGCCAACAGAGAGGTCCTGCTTAGCCTGAGCTTCAGCAGGCCATGAGGTTGAAGGGAAAGGATAGATTCACAAGGACAGCTGCCTCAAGTCCTCAATTGTCCTCCTCCTTCCAAAGTCCAAAGTCACCACTGAGAGCTCCAACTGGCACCTCTCAGAATACCCTGTATACATATGGAGTTGTTCCTATATATTTGGTTAACGCTTTACAAAGTGGTGTTGCTTAACCTCATAACCAGATAAGTATTATTCCATTTCACAGAATGTGAAGTCTGAGGCTTAGGGAGGTTCAGTGGTTTACCCAAAGTCATGTGGCCTTCTAAGGAAGGGACCAGAGTGCTGACCTCCAGTCACGGTGTCTGATTTCCCTTAGTCTCACTCCAGCCTCCCTTCAAGTCGGCCCCTCCCACTAACAGTGTAAGTCTGACCCTGGGTTCTGGGTGAGTGAAGGGAGGAGACTGTCCTTGTAAGGGGCAGCAGTGCCCAGGACTTATGCACTCAGTTGAACCCAAGGCTCTCAGCAGGCCTTTCTGGGCATGTGCGGGCAGGAGGGCTGGGCCCGTGCCATTCCCACCAGGGCTAGACCACAGCCTCACCGTGGCCCGGATATGGCTCTGGGCCTCCAGAAGCTCTTGCCTTAGTCCCTCTGTCAATGCAGTGACGGCATACTTGGTCGCACTATAGAAATGGATGACAGACTGGGGTGGGACTCGGTGGCCACACATGCTGGGTGGAAGAAGGGAAGGGAGAGAGGAGAGAGTAAAGTTCCATAGACACAGGCAGTATTCCTATCACCCTGGTCAGTCTCGTTACCCAGAGGCCAACAGGGAAGCCTTGCTGGGGGGGGGACGGGGGACTTCTGATGGATACCCCTACAGTTCAGTTTTTGGTTTTTCGAGACAGGGTTTCTCTGTGTAACAGTCCTAGCTGTCCTGGAACTAGCTCTGTAGACCAGGCTGGCTGACCTCAAACTCACAGAGATCCACCTGCCTCTGCCTCTGGGAGTTCTGGCATTAAAGGCATGCACCACCACTGTCTGGGGAATCTAGTCTCTTGTCTATGCAGCTCCTGAAACCGGCTTTGCCTTGAAGCTGTCCTGCTGGCTGTGTACTCCCTTCTGCAGCCAGACAGGTTAACAGGAGCCTCACCATGTTGTCTGTGTGCTCACTGACAGGGCTGTGCTGGGAGATCTCTGGGGTTGTCCCCACGCCCCTCAATAGACAATGGGCTCTCCTATGCTAGAGCCTGTGCAGTGTCTTTGGCCCACAAGGCGGGTTTATCCCTGGATCTGAGGGAAATGCACAATGGCACCCAGTTCCTGGAAAGGCCCAGGCCCAGGCATTGGCCATGGAGGGCAGGGGCTGAGCTGTCTGCTCTTCCCTTGGTCAGCATCATGCCACTTAGATATTAAATGCCTGTCTTACTACCAAAGAAACTGCCATTTGGAGGTTAAGGAGCTGAGACAGGTGGGTCACTGCTGAACAGACCTGTGCCGAGCCTAGGCCGCTGGGTCTCACCTGTTGATGTTAATGATATGCCCGTCGTCCACATTCCGCTCCTTCATGGACTGATAAGCTTCCCGAGTGCAGATGCTGAGGGCCAGGACATTCACCTGCGGGCCAGGGAGGGCAATGGAGTGTCTCCGGCTTGGGCCCAACCGAATAGGTGATGGAGTTGCAGAGCATGGGGGGGGGGGGAGTGGCATGCGTTCTCTGTGGGGGGTCCCACCCCTCACAGCTACCACCCCCAGAAGACAGAAGAGGCAGCTCTTTTCCTGGCTGAGTTCCTGTAGGAATAACCCTCCCACCCAAGCCCAGGACACTCTGCCAGCCATCTCTGCCACAGTCAGACCTCGGCCTCAGGAAACCAGCCATCCTTCTCAGGGGCAGTGTCCAGACCTGCTCCCTCCTAAACAGACTGAAACCCTTTCTGAAATGTCCTAAACCTTTCCTTACACACAGAAGCCAGCCCTCTCTCCCCACCCTCCTCGGCCATCCTGCTCCCTGGTAATTCCCACCAATCATATGTGGGGGAGGCTCACGGGCCTTTAACCTATACCCCAGCAACAAGTCCAGGTGTGGGGAATCCAGTGGGTGGGGTCACTTGCCACTCCTGGCAGAGGTGACCTCCCCCACCCTTCACAGAGCAGAGATCTAAGGCTATCAGCCACAGAGCGCCCTGTCTGCTGTCTGCTCCACCCATTAGCCTTGCCAGAGGGGCCAGCAGCGATAAAGCTGTCATCAGGGGCCCTCCTGCCTCCTCTTCTCTCTTCTCCAGAGGAGGGACAGCTGGCAGATTAGCTGGTTTGCTTTATCAAGTGTCCCCCAGGCCTCGGGACAGAATGCCCTCAGTGAGAACCTGCCTGCGCGCTTGTGGTAGCAGCAACACTGGGGTATTAGGATGCAGAAAGGGCTCAGCCTGTTCCTGGTCCTCTTAACAGGATGGGATTGTCGGGCATATGGAGGACAAATGAGTCCCTAGGAGCGCGGTGGAAGCCTCCTGGGTCCAGGGCCTACTAGAATGGGGCTAAGGGATTTAGGTAATATTCAAGACAAAGGGGCCTTGGGGACTTAGGAGTCCCTCATCTCACAGATGGGCAAGCTGAGGTCCAGGCTAAGACATGTGCCTCTGCACATGAGGGCTGTGATTCTGATCCAGAAGACTGAGGTCATAGCTTCATTCTCTTTGTTCATTGTTTCCCTTCCAAGAACCTCTTAGTACTAGCCTACTGGTACCAGACCTAGAGAGCGCTAAGACAGTGCTCTCAGTCTCTCAATGCTTTCACACCCTAACGCCACCCCACAATGCCCAGAGGATGGAAACACATGTCCTCGGGGCTGTGCCTGGCCCGCACATGCTCTTATTACATGTATTTATTTTCTTATTTTGTGTATGTGTGTGTGCATGCCACAGTGCCAATGTGGAGGTCAAAGGGCAACTTACAGGAGTTGCCTCTCTTCTCTCACCATAGGGGTCCTGGGTCCTGGGTCTCAATGGTAAGCACCTTTGCCAAGTGAGCCATCTTACCAGCCCCTGGCCCGTACATTCTCTAAAGTGTATTACAGGCTCCCAATTTCTCAAAGGAAATCAAGGATTTGCCCAGACTGCAGGGAGCAACTAACCTCGATTTGAGCAAGGACCACCCCTTGACCAGGCCATGTGTTCTCCACACTCTGTAGATCATACTTGGGGACAGTGGAGCTGGTAATAGTGATGATTTATGTGCATTCATCCCAACTAGATGTGACGGGACTGATGCTCAGAGGTTGTCGTGAATTTGCCTGAGCCATGCGGGGCCAGGTGCAAACATAACCTCTCATCTCTGTTGTCTTCCCCTAAGACCATGTACCCAGCACAGGCAGGGACATTCATCAAACTACAGTTCTCTACCCTGCAATCTTTTCAAATCCCATCTCAACCAGTCTAGAGTGTAAGAACTATGTGGGGCTGAGAGGATGTTCATCCAGTTACTATCCTTGTGATACTAGTAGCGAGTGGAAAATCAAAATGTCTCCGTGGGAAACTGAAGCTCCCTTTACTGGAGTCCTGTCCCTGGGAGCCCTCTGCCTTCTAGGCCCCTGCTGTCCACTCTCCTCTGAGCCCTGCCCCCCAGCCTCCCGCCCCAGTTCTACAAGCCTTACATTGAACATGTCCTTCCATCCACTGGTGCTGCCCGAGAGCAGGGTGTCGGGCCGAGCCATGCCCGCATTGTTGATGCAGATATCCACACCATGGTGCTGAGAGCGGACAGCCGAGAACATGGAGAGAATGTCCTCCTCATTTGACAGGTCACATCTGTAGGGGATCAAAGTCCCGGGGTAGCCTGCACTCTTACATTCGGCAGCCAGCTCCTATGAAACCCAACAGGGGTCTAACTGGGGTGAGCCGCTCACTCCCACACCTCCTCCCCCAGGGTCAGCCTTCCCTCCCAGGGCACAGTTCAGAACTCTGTAGTGGTAGCCGCCTTTTGGCCGCATGAGAGAGGTTAGGTCTGCCCATCCCCAAAGCTTGATCTGTTTGGTCAAAGTCTAATGGGTTGTAGACACTCCCTCAGAGAAGGAGAGGAACAGTAGACAGATCAAGGAGGAATCTCACATATACACCAAAGTCTTCAGTGCTAAGAAGAGAGAAGGGATCCGGGGAACAAAGGGAGATTTATCTTCTCTCTCCCCAGTACCATATTATTCTTCCATTAGGGCCAAGAGGCCCTGAGCTGGTTATCCCGGAGACCCAATTCTCTACCTCTCTTTAGAGTCAGCCAGTCCCTGCAGAAGGGCTCAGCTCTGAATTGCCACCTCCCCTTCACAAAAGGCACACAGAACTTAAATGTGAGTCGTGTATATACCTTTCAGTGGAACTCAATCAAGTCCCTCTTTCTCCTTACATGTGGTCAGAATGTCTAGCCCCAGGTACCCCCTCAACCCCAATTTTCCCCACCTTTGTTAGTCACCTGCCACTAGACACTCCCTGTGCATGTCCAAGTTCCTCAGCACACTGCAGAGCCCGGAAAAAGCAGAGCCACCGAGTGCGGCAGGAGCTGACATTTAGGAGTTGGAAGAAAGCAGGCTGTGGGAGGCCAGCGAGTGGCTGGCACTTGAGCCTTGTGAAGGTGACTGTGTAAGTGTGTGTGTGGGGGTGCAGGCTGCCCTAGAGGAAGGCCAATTTGGCCATCTGCCCTGGCCAGGAGCCCCTTCCTCCTTCCAAGTGAAGCTGGGAATAAAAGGCTTGATCAGGTGACCAAATAAATCATTTTCTGCCTTTTTGTTTGTTTTTAGGTTTTGTTTTGTTTTGTTTTTTTGTTTCAAGACAGGGTTTCTCTGTGTAGCCCTGGCTGTCCTGGAACTTGCTCTGTAGACCAGGCCGGCCTCGAACTCACAGAGCTTCACCTGCCTCTGCTTCCCAAGTTCTCGGTCAGGGTCTTCCTGCTTTAAATATCTGTGAATTCAAAAGTTGTATCCCTCTGGGACTCAGAAGCCCCCTTCCACCTGATTTTGCTATGCATAACTACTCAGAGAATAGGATTTCTCCCAGTAGAATGCCAGAACCCAAACTCTTGGTTTTAATATCATCAAAACAATCAATCAATGAAAGAGATAGTGAGTAAGAAACCCAGGAAATCCCCCCTCCAGACTCAAAGTCCCCAGGAGAAAAGCTCTCTGAGTGTGTGTGATATTCTTCTCCCCGTCATCGCCCCTCAATGTGTCACCTCTGCCACCTCCATCTACTCTCCAAAATGACCTGAAATAAGGACAGACCCACACAGCCAAGAACTTCTCCCTTAATGACATGGACTCATCCTAAGGCTACATAATCTGCCTGGAGATTCCCTGGGATTCAGGGCCTCCCTCTTCTGGCTAGCTTAGGGTAGACAAGTGGAAAAGAAGACAAAAGTGGCTTCAGAATTAGGGAAACAAAACTAAAAACAGGAGGCTAGAAAGATGGCTCAGTAGTTAAAAGCACTGGCAGCTCTTCCACAGGACCTGGGTTCAATTCCCAGCACCCACATGACAGCTCACAACTGTCTGTCATTCCAGTTCCAAGGGGTTCAACACCCTCACACAGACACATCTGAAGGCAAAATACCAAAGCACGTTAAATAAAAATTAAAAAAAAACTAAAAACCAAACAAACCAACAAACCAGGGGTTCCAGTTGTCCAATCCCCTGGCCTTAATCCCTTAGGCTTCAAAGCCGGTGCAGTAAAGGGGGGCTGGGTCCTATGCTTCTCCAGGGAAAGGGAGGGGCAAAGTGGCGCAACGGAGGAGCCAGGTGACCTTGGGATTATCTGGGAGGCTATAAAGTGTACCTTTCGTCAGTAACTGGGGAGTGGACAGTTCTTCCTGCACACCTTCTCCCTCTGCCTCCACCCAAGGCCTCCTTGTCCCTTTTCTACCAGCGGACTTTGAGCCACAGTGAGGACAGAGCCCTGCAGAGAAGGACTAGCCCACACAGCTGATGGTGGTCCTGCCAGGGCAAATAATGGGAATTTCTCTTGTCTTTTCCCACATGGCCATCTCCTCCTCATCTTTTCAAAGTTGATACTGCTCATAGGTCTGAGAACCCCCAAAAGCATGTTAAGAGAAAAACTAGGGAGTTCTGGATCCATCAAGATTTACACATCCAGTGCCCCATTTCACCTATTCAGTCCCACCTCGGAAAAAGGCTCAGAAAAAGAAGAATCTCTAAGTAAATATACAGTCACCACTTAGGCTCACGGCATAAGAGTGGACCTCAAAAATGAATTGAACGGACAGCTAGCTCGCACCCTTACCCGCGGGTCAAACACTCAAGACCTCTAGCTTCTTGCTCATTGGTTGGCTAGCACTTTACCTGGTGTGACTGGGTGAGGTCTGGGGACAAGAGGAAACTAACCTAACCACTAAAGCTAGCCAGCTTTCTTTCCTTCTCTTTGGCTGCCTAGTTAGGCCCTGACCTCTGGCTTCCCCTTTCCACCTGCCAGTGTAGGGGCGGACGACGGCAGGGTAAGGGAAGAGAATGCCAGGGGTCAGGGACTTGGTACAGTGCAGCACAGGCTACCAGGAGCGAATGGCTTTTTATTAAAAAAAAAAGAAGAAGAAGAAGAAGAAGAAGAAGAAAGAAGAAGAAAAGAAAAAAGAAAATAAGAAAACAAAATAGGTCTAAGAGAGAAAGTACGTCCTCTCGCTACTAAATATCCATCACTCCTGTCCCCAAGGCCGTTGCAAATGGCCCTGGGGTAGCAGGTTGGTGAGAGCGGGGTCACAACCTGGCTCCGGCCACTCCCCTCCCCCACTCGGAGCCCTACCCCGTGGAAACGACGTCCCTCAGAGCTTCCCCGCTGCTCAGCGGGGCCTTACCTCGATGTTGCCAACGGTGCGGGCACAACCCACCACCTTCAGTCCCTGCTGGACTAATGCCCGGGCCACGGCCGCGCCTATGCCCCCCGAGGCTCCCGTCACCAGTGCCAGCCGGTCGCGCCACCGCTCCATGCCGGCTCTGGCCATGGTCCCGAGCCGTCCGCCCACCCCGTTCGGCGAGCCAGGCACTGAGATCACTGAGCTCGGCCGCTCCCTGGTCACTGCTGGGGCGGGCGCGGGCAACCTGCAAACGTCGGAGCAGCGCCTAGTCCCACCCCCATGCGGGCCCGCCTCCGGCCGGGGCTCCGCCCTCGGGACCTCGGCACCAGGCCACATCGCGCCCGAGGACCGCCGCGGCCTGGCCGCCGTGTCTCTTGAGCGGCCGCGGGGCCGCCCCTTCCGGCCACGCCCCCGCGCGAGTCCGCCCCTCCCGTGGCTGACGGAAACCGCAGCGTTTCAGGTGGGGGCCCACCGTCGCGAGAGGGGTTCTTGACAGTCTCCAGTCTTGCTTTCTTGGTGAGCGCCTCCTTTTGTGGTGGAAGGAGAAAGAGGATGCATGCATGCAAGGCTTCCTTTACTCAGTCAGCTCCACTTCCAGAGGCCTGAGGCCAGGGTGAGGGACCTAAAGGTTACTCCAGTGCCTTTCCAAACCTGAGTGACTTGATAGCAAGGATTCAGTTCAGAAAAGCTTGTGTTTCCGCCATTAAGACCAGGTGACCTGAGGAAGGGCTCTTAAGCACAGTACCCGGTCCTGTCCTTTGGCCTTACTAGCCAAGAACTAATTTGGTTAAAATACCTAAGTATGTTGGGTTCTACTCCTAACAGGCCCCATGTTCTCCATCTGCCCTTGACAGCACCTTCCCCTGTCCTACTTGGACGCAATGTTATACGATGTACTTCAGTGATCACTGGCAAAAACTGACAATTTGAACACCATGTAGCAGGCAAATTTACAAACTTTAAACATGTACAATATACCCTATAAGATTTTGTTTTGTTTTTTCCTCGTGCAGGCGACTCAACACAGGGCCTCACACTTGTAGGGAGCATCGACCCTACCACAAGGCCTGGTAGCATAAGCCAGCACTACGGAAGGCAGAGGCAGGTGAATCAGTTCAAGGCCGTCTTTTACTACATAGGGAGCTCCAGGCCAGCTGGAACATGAGACCTTTTAACAAAAAGCAAAACAATGACTGTACTGGCACATAGCGGTGTGATGGTGTGACCTGCAGCCCAGTCCTAGGCCAGGAATGTGCCCAACTGTCTTTACTTCATTCTCCATTATTGAGTTTTGTTCAGAGTCAGGTTCACTTTATTCTCTAGCTATTCAGTGTTTAAAACTGCCTGACGTTGCCGCCCCCGAGTGGTGGTGGTGCCTTTAATCCCTGCACCAGGAGGCAGACGTAGATAGATCTCCGAGTTCAAGGCCAGCCTGATCTACAGAGTAAGTTCCAGGACAGCCAGGGCTACACGCAGAGAAACTGTCTTCAAAAAACAAAAACCTGTCCATCTACCTTCTTCATATAGTCATTCTTTATGGTTGCAGGAGTTGGACCTATAGTCCAGAGGTAGGCACCTGCCTACCACAGTCACACAAGCCATGCCTTTGCACTCCTGTAATACCAGCACCAGGAGGCTGAGGCATGATTATAAATCACATTCTGGGCTAGTAAGACCCTGATTTAATTTTTTTTTTTTTAATTCACTTAGGGCTGGAGAGATAGCTCAGAAAAGCACTGATTCAATTCCCAGCATCCACATGGCAGCTCACAACTGTAACTCTAATTCCAGGGGATCTAAATCTAACATCTTCACACAAACATACATGCAAGTGAAAACACCAATGCACTTTTTTTAAAAAATACAATTTCACTCGACAAGCACCCATTTGGCTACTATTCTTTATGTGGTCACAAGGGCAAAACTGTTGCTTTTGGGAATTTCATGTGGCCAAGGGTGTAACTCAGTTGGCAGTGAATGTCTAGTAAAAAAAAAAAAAAAAAAAAAAGCTTAGCTAAGAGTATCTTCCCAGAGTTGTTTGGGTATGTTGCTCAGCTACATACAACCAATTTTAAAGACAACTCAGAAGGTTGACCAAAGAAATTCCATCAACGACCCAGGATATACCATGGAGGCAGCTAAGGTTAAGAGAATCATCTCTAGTTCAAGGCCAGCCTGAGCTGCATAATGAGGCCCAAACAAAAGATGCCTACAATGAAAACTACACCTGAGCATGACTGTTATGCCCTTGAAATCTAATTCAATGGTAGGAAGCCCCCAAGACTCACTCCGGCCCCATTACTCAGATGTGATGTCCTACTACTTTTGTCTGGGGGCCACCAAGTATTATCAACACATAAGCACAAAACCCTAACTATGCATTTGTGGTGCTATTCAACCTTTTGTTTGTTGTGTGCCAAGTGTATTTATATTCAAGTGCCAGACGTGTGTGTACAGGCCAGAGGAAATTGGTTAATTCCTCAGCAACACTGCCCTTTTTTTTTAATATTTATTTATTATGTATACAATATTCTGTCTGTATGCCTGAAGGCCAGAAGAGGGCACCAGACCTCATTCCAGATGGCTGTGAGCCACCATGTGGTTGCTGGGAATTGAACTCAGGACCTTTGGCAGAGCAGGCAATGCTCTTAACCGCTGAGCCATCTCTCCAGCCCCTGTCCACTTTTTTTTAAAAAAGATTTTATGTATTAAGTATGCAGTGTTCTGCCAGAAGAGGCACGATATCCCATTACAGATGGTTGTGAACCACCATGTGGTTGGTGGGAATTGAACTCAGGACCTCTGGAAGAGCAGCCAGTGCTCTTAACCTCTGAGCCATCTCTTCAGCCCCCACTGTCCACTTTTCTAAGTACATTTATGACAGGTGTGGTGGCACACACTCCTCCCAGAATTTGAGAGACAGACAGATGCAGACAGACCTCTATGAGTTTGAGACCCATCTGCTCTACATGGCAAGTCTCAAAACAAAAACCAGTAGATTTACATTTATTGATGGGGGACATGCATACCACATGTGGTCAGGGGGGACAACTTGTGAGGGTCCCAGGAATCAGACTCAGGTTCTGAGACCTGGTGGCAAGCACCTTCTTCCCACTGCCATCACCTTACTGACCCCACCTCACTGGTCTGGAGCACGAGTCCAGTTGGCCAGCAAGCCAGTAAGAGAAATTCAGGAATAGGTCTCTAATGCCCAGCACTGTTTTTTTTTTTCCCTTTTTTAAAATTCAATTTACTTCTTATTCTTTGACAGTTTCATACAGTATATAACAAATTTAGTCCTTTTCTCTTTACCCATTTACCCAGTTTCATCATTTACACAGTCTCTCCTCTTTTTAGTGTTCTGGGGATAAAACTGGGGTTTTGGGGGGGAGGGGTTGAGACAGTTTCTCTGTGTAATCGTGGCTGTCCTGAAACTCACTCTTTAGACTAGGCTGGCCTCAAACTCAAGGGATCTGCCTCCATCTGCCTCCCCAGTGCTAGGATTAAAAGCATGTGCCACCACCTCCCTGCTGGAACTTAGGTTCTTAGAAGCATCATACTGTCATCTCCCCATCACCAATTTGACCTATCATGGCAGCAAAATGCTACTCCTGGGAATCTTTCCCTATCAGTACTCAGCTTGTGACAGCAGTGAACTTTAAAGCCATTCCGAGTTCATGGGTGGAAAACCAGTAAGGCTGAGTACAAAAACCAATGTGGTCAGCTCTCATGCATCCTTCCCTGGTCACAGTCTTAGAGGATGAATAGTTACCAACATTTTGTTTTCATTCTTTTAGGGCAATATGAGCCTCTGAATTTAAGGTGTTTCTGTTACCTCTTTGGGAACTTCTAGTGTGGCAATTCAAGTTTCATGAGAAAGGAAGATGCTAGCCAGTATTTAAGCCATTTATTCTTTAAGAACAAGACCAGAAACTGCTTTACTCAGTTGTCAAGTTTCACCAGAGGAAGAATTCTGTCTTGAACAGTCTGCATCTCTATCTTCATTTGCTCTTCATGATCTCTCCATCATTACAGGCCAAGTACAAAGTTCACAAGTGGCAAATACTAAAGCACCACCACACTGAGTAGAAACATGTACACCACATTCTACTATGCGTATTAATAAATACTCTTTATTTTAAATTTTGCACATTGCGTCCAGACACTTTGCAAGTGGATGTCTACTGTAAACCATATATCCAGCTCACTGTCATTTCTGTACAGAGGTGTAAGTACAACATTACTTTTGCCACTAAGTTGCTTTAGTAAGTCTCACAGGAAGAGAAATGTTTAATGAAGAGATGGCTTAAATCATAAGCAGGCCTGCGCAGCCACGCAACTAAAGACACAAGCCTGAAGAAAGAACAAATGAATGAGGTTACCTCCACCGTCTCCCAAAACAAGGAATCACATTGATTTAAGATAAAATTTTGCCAGAAGTCACTAAATTAAGAGTTTTTTTTAAAAGAGAAGGCGCAGTAGTCATCTTGTGTGTTTCATTGAAAGACAGAGCTATTTTATTTATTTAATTTGCTCCAGCCGTTGTCAACCAGCCACTACACATGGGCCTCTTGTGGTCATTTAAGCGGCAGTATTTATTAAATTTCTCCTTCAGATGCTGTCGGTATTGTTCTCTATTGCTGTAGAAAGACTGGTTATTAGCCATAAATGACTGTATTTCATCTTGTGAGATAAAGATTTCCTCATCTGAAGTACATTCAGACTCATCCTGCAAATTAAAGCAGCAGTTAAGACCATGACAAAAAATGCAAAATGCTGTACTTGGTGGGGCAACTATAAATTAAAGCGGGCTACCTTTAGTCTCAACCCAGCCACGTGATCTCGTATTGGAATGCTTACAAAATAAGCATCATGGCATTCCATCTTTGAAATTCAGCTTGGTTTGAAACACTGTATCTACAATTACCCTTTATATACCTATGAGCCTACTTGACTATCACCATACCTTCTGCCTTTAAAAACAACTAGATAGAAAGAGATGGATACAACTAATCTAACCAATATTTAAATAACCAGACTTATCTCTAGCTGATCCTATTTTCTTTCTTTCTTTCTTTTTTTTTTTTTTTTGGAGCCTGTCCTAGAACTTGCTTTGTAGACTGGGCTGGCCTCAAACTCACAGAAATCCACCTGCCTCTGCCTCCCGAGTGCTGGAATGAAAGGCATGTGCCACCATTGCCAGGCCTAAGTAAAAGATTTTTATCTCTACAAATTAAGATAACTTTTTTTTACTTACAAAGTATGTTATATAGAATCACCACTAAACTTTACAACATATACAAAAATAAAACAAGCAAAAATAGAATCCTTAATATTCCAAATGACAGTTCCACCAGGACTTAATAATGGAAGGGATAGCAACTGTCTTTCTTTTCATGCATCAGCACACATCACACACTGGGACATTGACTGACATCTGGCAGAGTTCAACTGAAGTTTCAGGAGGTGATATCAATTTTACAACTCTCCCAAGACCAATCATACTTTCCTATATGCCACCTGAAGGAATTAACTTGGAATAAAAGCTTTAGTTCAGGTTCTTTATTATTTTACGTTTTTTTTTTTGTTTTTGTTTTTTTTTGCCGAGGGGGGGGGCGGGCGGCGGTGTGATATGGAGGACTTAAAAGTCTTATCCCAGGATGTCTTCTCTCTGTGGCTGAGCATGAGTCAAACTCCTGACTTTTCTGCCTCTTCCTTTGGGGTGCTGAGATTATACTAATTCAATATTCTTTTCGGGTATAGAAGGATGAGGACTATACTGCCACTTGTTACTCTCCCAACTGGTCTACTTTAAGACAAACAACAACAAGACAATGTGCTCCAGAACATTACAAAAGCCATGAGCAGAAGAGAAATGAAGTCCCCAAAGAACGATGGATCAACACCTTTCGTTTCTTAACACCTCTCTGTTCCCTACCTAAAAGCTTCTAATATCTCCCCCAATTCACATTAAGGTATCATGAACTACTTACAAGAAGTTCAACTAAGCTCTTGGCACCTTTTCCAGAGTCAGGAACAAATGACATTTCTGTAGGTTCTGTGAACTGTGGTACGTTTTTCCTATGGTCAAACCAAGGCAATGGTTGCCCACCCTTCTCAGCGCTGCAACAATTCTCAGGATGTGCATCTTTGGTCTTGTCACGGTGAAACACTGTGTGCATGGTGTTTCCTGAGGTCTCTCGATTACCTGGATCTGTAATACAGCTTCCAAGTTTTTGGATCTGAAACCAGGGCAAAAAATTTCCCAAGGAAAAAAGGGGGCAAAAACAGTAGCAGTTATTATTAGAAGAAAACCAAAAATTTCCAGGTGGCTAGTGAGCTCCAGGTTAGCCTATGCTTCCAGACAAGACAGTGAACAGTAAAACAAAAGATCTGCAGTCAGGTTTCAAGTCTTGAGAAGTAATACTAAATAACAGCTGCAGCTGATTTACAAGACACTTACCCCATTCCAGATGATATGCTAACCTGCTGTATGTATGATCTTACTTCATCTTCATAGAACCTAAAACACAGTCTATTATCCTCATTTTTGCAAACAGAAAAACTAAATTTATTAGTTTTTCAAGATTATATAGCTAATTAAAATGATAGATTCTAGAGAGATGGCTCAGGAGTTTAGAGTACCTAACAGAGGATCCAGGTTCGATTCCCAGCACCCACATGGTGACACACAGTCATCCAAACTCCAATTCCCAAGGAACCCTGCATTCTCTTCTATCCTTTGCAGGCATGAGGTACTCAGACATACATGAAGATAAAACATTCATACATGTAAAATAAATATATCTAAAGGAAATTTTTTATAAATTATGAAGTAAAGTAAAAAAAAGTATTAACCAGATCTGTGACTTGTTATTCACTTGAACTTCTGGACAAATAAACACTTCCTCCCCCATATCCACATCCACAAGATGAATAAGCGATGCATCTATATAAAACATGTTTTTTTAAAAGACAGGGTTTCTGGGCTGGAGAGAAAGCTCAGTGGTTAAGAGCATTGCCCGCTCTTCCAAAGGTCCTGAGTTCAATTCCCAGCAACCGCAACCACATGGTGGCTCACAACCATTTATAATGAGGTCTGGTGCCCTCTTCTGGCCTGCATACATACACACAGACAGAATATTGTATACATAATAAATAAATAAATAAATAAATAAATAAATAAATAAATAAATAAATAAATAAATAAATATTAAAAAAAAAAAAAAGACAGGGTTTCTCTGGCTGTCCTGGAATTACTCTGTGGACCAGGCTGATCTCAAACTCAAGAGATCCGCCTGCCTCTGCCTCCCAAGTGCTAGGATTAAAGGCCTGCCTGCACCACCACCAGTTCAAGGAAAATAGGTTGTTTTCAACTATAAAAATTACTAATTACAGGGGCTGGAGAGATGGCTCAGCGGTTAAGAGCATTGCGTGCTCTTCCAAAGGACCCGAGTTCGATTCCCAGCAAACACATGGTGGCTCACAACCATCTGTAATGAGGTCTGGTGTCCTCTTCTAGCCTGCAGGCATATATGCAAACAGAATATTGTATCCATTATAAATAAATATTTTTAAAAAAAATTACTAATTACAAATCACCACACTTACATGTTCTTCGCATTTCAACATCTTGCTTTTCTTTTTCTTCTTTTTATTTTTTCCTTTTGTATTATTTTCTTCAGAATTTGCCCAACATTCAACACAACTATCACCATCATCTTCTTTGTCTTCACAGTGATGAACACAGGAATCTTCACCTGCAAAAATTAATAACCCTTCCTATTTATGATATTATATCAGCCATGTAGTAGATATTAATTATGAATCTTAAACCTGAGCATACCATGTTCATCATGGTTACAAATTCCCTCAGTGCAGGCAACATCTGAACCTTCTCGAGAACCTGTTTCACTTCCTTCCATGCTAGATGAATATCCACAATCACTACCATTACAGTGTGGAGATACGCCTGAAAACAGAGCAAGTAAAAATAAAAATTCAGAGTCCAGAGAAAAATATCAAATCTTATTGCCTACAGAAAGTAATGAAAATATGACTAATATTTACATGTTTTGTTTCTTGTAAGAAATATGAAATATCAGACTAAATTGTACAGTAGTTTTGAGGTGATAAAGCAACTTTATAATTCTAATTCCAGCAACGTGGTGGCAGTGTACACCTTTAATCCCAGCACTTGGGAGGCAGAGACAGGCATATCTCTGAATTTGAGGTCAGCCTGATCTACACAGTGAGTTCCAGGACAGTCAGGACCACTAAGAAATCCTGTCTCAAAAAACAAAATCAAATTCTAATTCCAAAAAAACTACTTCTTAAGAGCACTTATACTTAAAAGAAAAATAGAGACTTAGGGTTTCGTTTGTTTTATTGGCGGCAGGGCTGGGGGCAGTGGTGAATATGCTGGAAAGATGGCCCAATGGTTAGCAGCAATGGCTGCCCTTCCAGGGGACCTGGGTTCTATTCCCAGAATTAACATGGCAGTTCACAACTATCTGTAACTCCAGTTCCAGGGGCTCTGACACCCTCACACAGACATATATAAAGGCAAAACACCAACATACATAAAAATTAAAAAATCATTAAAAAAAATAGTTTTGACCTCCTGGTTCTGGGATTAAAAGTGTATACCACTATGTCCAACAAAAGGAGTTTTTTCCTTTTGAATTATCTTTTTAACTTTTATTCTTTATGTACATTACACCGAGCAGTTTCCCCTACCTCCTCTCCTCCCAGTCCCCCGCCCCAGATCTACTCCTCCTGTTTCCCTTCAAAAAAAGTAAAGAGTAATGATGATGATAATGTGGGCCCCTCAGGGATATCAAGAAAACACAGGAGCCGGGCAGTGGTGGTGCACGCCTTTAATCCCAGCACTCGGGAGGCAGAGGCAGGCGGATCTCTGTGAGTTCGAGACCAGCCTGGTCTACAAGAGCTAGTTCCAGGACAGGCTCCAAAACCACAGAGAAAGCCTGTCTCGAAAAACCAAAAAAAAAGAAAAAGAATAAAAAGAAAACACAGCATAACAAATTACAATAAAACAAGGTTGGACGAGGCAACCAGTAGCTAGTCTACAGTAGTGTTCAAGCAAAGGCAGCAGAGTCAGAAGCACCCTCCACTCCCACTGTTAGGAGTCCCACAAGAACACCAAGCTACACAACCATAATGTACATGCAGAGGACCTAGCTCAGACCCATACAGGGTCCAGCAAGAGTTATTTTTAAAAAGATTTATTTACTCACCTTTCTTTATTTTAGGGGACCCCAAAAGATTGCCACTGCTAGGACAGGTGCACGATGTATTTTCGTTGGTAACAATTACTTCTACACAGCTATTACCATCTTCAGTGCTGCCACAGGCTTTGCAGCTATTTTCAATGAAGTCTGTTTCCTTTGAGGATGGACATTAAGAGACAATACAAAGATTTATTTCCATAAGGGCTAAATTTTAATTTCTAATTAATTAAAAAGCAGTTCTAAGATTAAAAAATGAAGAGTATCCATATGGAAAAAAAAAATCACTGCAACTAGCCAGAGGCTCATTTCTGTAATCCCAGCATTTGAGATAGGAGGACTGTTCCAAGTTTTTGAGAAATGGTTTCTTTATGTAACCCTAGCTGATCTAGAACTCACTATATAAATGAGGCTGGCCTGGAACTCACAGAGTTCCATCTGTCTCTGTCTCCTAAGTGCTGGGATTAAAGATATACACTACCATGCCAGGCTACTGCTGCAAGTTTAAGGCCAATCTGAGCTGCATAGTGAATTCCAGACTAGCCTAGGCAACAGAGTGACATCCTATCTCAAAATAAAAAAAAAAAAAAAATTAACAAAAACAAAAAGGGAGCCAGGCGGTGGTGGCGCACGCCTTTAATCCCAGCACTTGGGAGGCAGAGGCAGGCGGATCTCTGTGAGTTCGAGACCAGCCTGGTCTACAAGAGCTAGTTCCAGGACAGGCTCCAAAACCACAGAGAAAGCCTGTCTCGAAAAACCAAAAAAAAAAAAGGGGGGGGGGGGGGGCGGGTAGTGATGACACACACCATCTGGTAAACAGAGCCGAGTTCTGGAACAACTAGGGCTACACAGAGAAACCCTGTCCCAGAAAGAAAAATGAGAAAGAAAATGTACTAAGCTACTTTACTATAAACCATCAGAAAACAAGAGTTATCAA
This sequence comes from Chionomys nivalis, assembly GCF_950005125.1. Lineage (NCBI taxonomy): Eukaryota > Metazoa > Chordata > Mammalia > Rodentia > Cricetidae > Chionomys > Chionomys nivalis. The sequence continues at coordinate 65,533,622 of NC_080092.1, forward strand.
AAAGGGGGCGGGGGGACCAAAGCAAATAAATAAATAATACCTTCAAAAAAAAAGTTACCAGTATCAAACAAATTAGGTTATCAATGCTCTGTGTCTTCTTACCCCAAAGGAGTTACTACGATATTACTATGTTCCTTTTCACTGCTAATCTAACAGCAATGGTGCCTTAGTAAGTCATGAGCAGCACAAGTGAAATATACAGAAGTCACTGTATCCTTTCTTTGTTAAACATTAAGCAAAAATCTTCTGACACATACCCAAGCTACAAGAACTCTCTCAAGGAAATCTATCCTATTTGAGCTGCAAGCTGAATTAAAAACAGTAATTTCACTTCAAAGAATGCTTGAGACAAACTATGCTTATTCAAATTTGTGTATTTAGCAGGTTAATTCCTCAAAAATGAATAAAGTCAATTTACCACTTAAAAAAAAGACAGGATTTGTCATCCATAATTAAAAGGGGGGAAAAAAACCTTACATTTTGAAATAGCCAAAATGTTGAAAACTTACTTTTTTCGAGATGAGGTCTTACTATGTGCACATGGTATTTTTTAAATCTTATTTAATTACCATAAAGTAGGCTTACGATTTGAATTATCTATGATTCCTCCAATTTAATATTTATTACAGTAAACACTGATTAAGTAGAACCCACAATAAGTTTGTGTACTTCAAGAGACAGGAGATTCTAAAGTTGAGAACTGGTCTAGGTCATTCACAAAGCTAATATTCCATATTTTGACTTTGTTGTTGAGATAACTATCCAACACACTGCCTTTATAAAACAAATGCATGCATTAAATATTGTGGCTCACACATGATCATAGGGGAAAAGTCAATACACAAATTACAGGAACTCATATCTAGAAAAGCAGAGTAAAATATCCAAATCTACAAAGTCTTTCTTCTACCCAAAGCAGCACACACACCTTCTCTTGGCTTACTGCCTTTTCATCTGTTGTGTGTAAGGAAGTAGGAATATCACACACACACTTATTTTTTCGTCTGTTCTTCCGTCTCTGGCGTTTCTTTTCTTGCTTGAGTTCTCTAACTCGTTCTTCCTCGGAAAATTCCTCACAAAGTTGTTCCAGGCGGCTAATACCCTGTACTTTCTCCACAGTCATCTATAAAAAGAAAGGTGAGTGTGAACATCAGTCATAACTTCCTTCATCTTTCCAAGGGAATTCTCACTTTTAAATATCACACACACACAACTAGTATTTTATGCAGTAAATTCGGACAGTCTCCATACAAATCTTCAAGTTTTGCTTGTTTTCTGAGGGAGTCTCACTCTGTAGCTCAAACTGGCCTTGAACATAGGGCACTTCTGCAACAGTCTTCAGGTGCAGGAACTATACATGAGCCACCATGGGCAGCAAAAACAAATTTCAATTTTAATTTTTTTTGTAGTGCTGAAGATCAAACTGAGACGTCGATGTGTTTTATTATTTTAAATGATAATGTCTTAAAAATTGACTCAAGAAGTTAATGAACAGTTGTACATTATAAGAAAAAAATCGCACTGCTATTCAAGTCAGCAATATTCTAGTTTTACTTATCCGCATTATATACACATATCCCATCTCCTTATTATGGAGGATTGAACCCAGAAACACTATGATATATCCCTAGCCTTTTTTTTTTTTTTAAATTGTGGCTTTCATTAGAGAATGGATCCCCTGGAACTGGAGTTAGGTGGTTAATGAGTCACCACATGAGTATTAAAACTGAACCTGGGCCGGGCGGTGGTGGCGCATGCCTTTAATCCCAGCACTCGGGAGGCAGAGGAAGGCGGGATCTCTGGGAGTTCGAGGCCAGCCTGGTCTACAAGACCTAATTCCGGAACAGGCACCAAAGCTACAGAGAAACCCTGCCTCGAAAAAGCCAAAAACTGAACCTGGGTCCTCTGAAATAGTAAGCTCTTTTAACTGCATAACCATCTCTCTAGCCCCATTCATTAGTCTACTTTTTAAACTATATGTATATGAGTGTTTTGTCTGCATGTATGTCTGTGTACCACCTGGTACCATGATCACCAGAAGAATATCAGATTCCGGGCTGGAGAGATGGCTCAGTGGTTAAGAGCACCACCTGCTCTTCCAAAGGTCCTGAGTTCAATTCCCAGCAACCACATGGTGGCTCACAACCATCTGTAATGAGATCTGGTGCCCTCTTCGGGCCTGCAGGCAAAGTACTGAGGATACTATATATGTAATAAATAAATAAATCTTAAAAAAAAAAAAAAAAAGAATATCAGATTCCCTGGGACACTGGAGTTACAGAAGGTAACTCCATGTGGATACTAGGAATTAAACCAGGTCCTTTAGAAGAGCAGCAACTGCTCTTTAACTACTGATCCATCTCTCCAATACCCCATTTATTATATATTTATTTACTATTATCATCATTATTTGAAAAAGTCTATGTAATCCTTAAAATCAAGGAATTTGCTATGTAGACCAGGCAATTCCTTTTTTTAAAAAAAAATATTTATTTTATTTATTATGTATACAATATTCTGTCTGTGTGTATGCCTGCAGGCCAGAAGAGGGCACCAGACCCCACTACAGATGGTTGTGAGCCACTATGTGGTTGCTGGGAATTGAACTCAGGACCTTTGGAAGAGCAAGCAATGCTCTCAACCTCTGAGCCATCTCTCCAGCCCTGACCAGGCAATTCTTGAACTCACAATGCTGAGATTGAAGGTGTGCACCACCAAACCCAGCTTTTCCATTTATTCTATATTAAAAGACTATATAACCAAACTAGATTATCTGATCTCGATGATACAAACATTAAAAACATCTGTTTACCAAAAGTCACTATAAATTTTCTCACTCCAGAATACTTATGATGTTTATGGATGAGCTTCTGCAAATGGTTTCATCCTATTTTCAAAAGGACAAGCAACTCAAAGGGTTACAACTATCGATTTATATACCTAATATACAAAACAGTCATTAACCAAATACACATGTTCTATGAATATAACTGAAAGATGACCAAATCAAAGGCACTATACATAATAGCAGCATTACAAATACAAGCTTCCAATGCTCTTTAAAAGCAGCCCCTTGCTTGTGTGTGTGGGAATTGAACTCAGGTCTTCCTGAACACTAGGCAAGCATTCTAGTACTGAGTCACAGCATGAGCCCCTAAACAGGGGTTCTCAACGTGGGGGGGGGTCAAATGACCCTTCCACAGGGGTCACTTAAGACCATCAGAAAACATATATATTTACATCATAACAGTAGCAAAATTACAGTTTTGAAGTAGCAACAAAAATAATTTTATGGTCGGAGTTACCACAACATGAGGAACTGTATTAAAAGTTCGCAGCATGAGGAAGGTTGAGAACTGCTGCTCTAAAAGTAGTTTTTACTATCATGTCATGTATATTATATTTGCTTTTTTGTCATCAGACAAACTAAGACTTGTGAAAATTTTCTAACTCTGTTCCTTGACTGCCTTTCCATTAGCTCTACTTCAGAGCAGCAGCATTTTTTTCCCCGTAAGCAGAGTCTCACTATGTAACTGAGACCAGCCTTGAGTTCTTAATTCTCAATTTATAAGAAGCGATTCTCTCCTTCTACCATATGAGCCCCAGACATCAGACTTAGGTTGTTGTCAGTCTTGGCAGCAATTGTCTTTAGCTGCTGAGCTAGTTCCCCTGCTCCTTAGCAACATCTTTTTAACTTCGGTTTTCCAATGAAAACCAATACTGCAAAAAGAAAAAACAGGACTAAAAAGGAAAGAAAACCCCACTAACGTCTAAATTCCCCTTCCCTCAGACAAAGTCGTATATCAGTGATCAGCTTTCTGAGGCACTGTGGCCCAGTCCAACCTTTTAATCAGGGATGGCAGACCATGCCTAGAGTTCTAGCATTCAACAATCAGAAAGGAACATCACTGCAGGTCTGAGGCCAGAGGCCAGAGCAAGACCACACAAAAAGACCCTCTTTTAAAAAAAAAAAAAAAAAAAAAGCCAGGTGGTGGCACACACCCTTAATCCTAGCACTCAGGAGGCAGAGACAGGCAGATCTCTATGAGTTTGAGGCCAGCCTTGTCTATAGAGCTAGTTCTAGGACAGACAGACAGACAGAGTTACAGAGAAACCCTGTCTTGAAAAACCAAGGGAAAAAAAAAAAAGAAGAAAAAAGATTAGGCCATGACTAATAAATCCCAGTCAGAATTCACTGTTCTTACCTCAAAGCTCTTACGTAAAGCATCAACACCAAGATAGAAGAGCATCTGCCATGTTTGTTCTTCAGCCCGGAGTTTTTGCCAGATGCGATGCAGTCGTTCATAAAGATGAATTCCCAAGCAGGTCAGAACTTCTTCTTGAGCTATATCTATTGTCTTAGCATGCCTTTCTCTTCGCCTATTCAGGACAATTCAACATTAATTCCTTAACCGAAACAGTAAAACTTGAAAATCCAGACTTTAAACACAGCCAGCCAGCCTGTCTGTCTGTCTGTCCCCCCCCCCCCCCCCCCACACACACACTTTTAACCATTGAGAAATGTACATTCAAGAACTGAATTCTAATATTGGTAAAGTAAGGTAATTCAGGAACTGGCTCTAAGGACATGGATTTTGGAGCCTAGAGAAGTCATGGAAGTGTGTATCTCACAGTAGACATGGTAGACTACTTTCAACTTCCAGTTATAGTAAAATTTAATCATTTTTTGGTAAGTTGGTTTGACAATGAATGGGGGGAGGCAATTCCAAAGTGATTCAATCACTTCTATAGTGCCAGTCTAGCAGAAGTATTCACAGTACTATAGTGAGCTTCTGAATTTAACAACTTCCAGCTGAAAACCAGTACTCAAAAGAGAGTTGACATAAAACCCAAAGGGAAAATGGGTTTGATGTATAACTATGAATAATTTAATTCCAATTTCATTCTCATTACAAAGCCAGAGATATTAATTTTGGCTGTTCTACCATTTAATAATGAAATAATAATATACACAGTCCATGAATTACATTCAAAAAAGCACTTCTTAACTCCCTGTTGCAAAAACCTAATTTCTATGCAAAACCATCATAGAGAATAAAATCTAAACATGATAAAGCAGGATGCATGGAGAAACATTCTTTTCAATCATTTTCAAGCAAAAATGATAATCTATAGTAAAAGCCTACCTCTTTTCCAGAAATGAGGAGCAGAGGATTAAACCAAACACCAGAATACTTTTCCCATAGTTTCATTCAATTAAGAAATCAATCTTTACAGGACACCTTAATCTGTACATATATCTTATGTAGTGAGGCAGAGGTGATAGAAACAAACTTTGAGTAATAAAATGAAGCAAAGCGCTAGATAGCCCATTCTAGCAAACTACATACTCATACCCTCCTGCGAACTCTGGCTCAGCACGACCCAAGAGATGTGCAATGAAGTCTGTTTCACAGCAAACATGTATGTGTCGCTCATGTGGACAGCACCGCAAGCCTTCATACAGTGCAGCACAGTAGCCCTTCTCTTTGCTGCAGTCAAGTTCACCAATGAGGATATTGTATGCTCGGAGAACTTTATTTTTGCAATCAGTGCAAAACCTGTTAAAAAAAACAAAAACAAAGAAACTGAAATTAACAATGAGGTAAGACTTCAGAAGCAGGTGGATCTTTTGTGAATTTAAAACCAGCCATAACTATAAAGTTTCAAAAGTAATAAAAAAATAAAAACATACATGTTAAATGCAAATTTAAGGATCATGGAATGCAGCATTGTTGACTGGAAATGATTTTAAACTGGAGAAGGACGTGGGCTACGAGTAAGGCAGATATATGCATGCTTCATGACATACATGTGATCCTCCTGCCTTCACAATCACCATGATCCACAAAATCTGGTTTCTCTAGTTTTGAATCACAAAACAAGAAAGAACCAGGATAGACTCTCAGCAGAGTCTCGCTGTGATGTACAAGAAATTCTGAGTCTGACTTAAATTCATTTTTCAAATAAATTCTGACATCACCTGCACCCATGTATACACATCCATGGTTCAGTTTATGAAGATGATTCATGACCAAGATCTCTGATCAAGACTCTATTCTTCTTGCCTGAAGGCTATACCCATAACGTAAAACCATGTGAGATGCTGTGAGACTCTTAGTAGGCAGCTCCTTAAACTCAGTGTTCCAAGGCAACACCATTTTCTTAGTTCCAACTTCTTCCTAGTTCCTGCTTTTATATATGGAACCAGCTAGTATAGCTGACTTTCACTGTCATTTCATTTCAGTTTACTCTCCCCTGGTTTAAACTGCCTGAATTCTTATTAGTATTATTATTTCAAGTATAGCATAGAAGAGAGAAGAAACATTTTAACAACAAAAAAGATGGCTCTAGGGTTAAGTGCTTCCTGATCTAAGGACCTGAATTCAGAACCAGCATGTACATTGGGTAGTTTACAAATGCCTGTAACTCCAGCTCTAGGAGATCCAATGCTTTCTTCTGGCCTCTGTAGGCACCTGCACTCATGTGCCCATAACCACAGACATACACAGAACTAAAACAAAAATGTATCTTAAAAAGAGAACAAGGGGGAACTAGGAAATGAATCAGTGAGTAAAGAGCTTGTTATGTAAGCATGAGGACCCACATAAAAAGATGAGCTTGACAGCATGCACATGTAGCCTAGAGCTGAAGGGCAAGAGATAGAGAGATCTGAGGCTTACTTGCTAGTCAGTCTAGCAAAATAGCAAGCTCCAGGTTTAGGTTCAGTGAGAGACCTGCTTTAGAGGAAGAAACTTGGTATCAACCTCTCGTCTATAAAGGTGTTCTCATGAACAAGTGCATTTGTATACACATGCACACACACTAGGTAGAGGAGGCTCATTACACTCCTTAGGCCATTCCTGAAACCTTGGCCTTGTAAAAATCTTCTTGCCTCTGCCTCCCCAGAAAGTGGAAATAGCAATGGCTACAGGCACACACCAACCTGCCTATTATTTCTGCCTTACGCTTCTTACTATTTTATTTATTCTTGCAACTATCATGTATTATTTTTACTGCCTTCAGGTCTTTCTGTCCCCATAAAAGATAATTATCTTTCTTTAAGGAAATAAATACATGTTAAATTAGAGGATATTTAAGCCTACAAGATTAGTAGGCAGTAAGACTGACAAGACTCACATTAAATCACTCTACTTCACTAACGCTTTGAAAATGATCATGGGGAAATTTAAAAATTAACTCAAAATAGATTGAAGACACCGATATTAAAACCTAAAGACATACAGAATACAGGCGGAAAATATCACAGCATTAGACTAGACAACAATTTCTTAGATATGATATCAAAACACAACAAAAGCAAAATATACTTCATTAAACTTCTAAGCTGGACTGGAGAGATGGCTCAGCTGTAAATAGCACTGGTTGTTCACAACTGTCTGTAACTCCAGTTCTAGGGGATTCAACACCCTCACACAGATATACATGGAAGCAAAACACCAATACACATAAAATAAAAAATAAATCATAAAAAAAAAAACTTTAAGTAGCAAAGGAAAGCTGGAGAAATGGCTCAGCAATTAAGAGTACTTGCTACTCCCAGAACTGGAGTTCAGTTCCAGCACTGACACAGTAGCTCACAGCTGTCTGGCTCTAATTCCAAGGGATCTGACGCCTCTTCTAACGTCCATGAGGCTCCTGCATACACATAATAAGAACAATCTACTAAAATAAATAAATACTAAAAAAAAAAAAAAAATGAGGAAGCCAGGAGGTGGTAGCACACACTTTTAAACCCAGCACTGCACAGGCAGAAGTAAAGAATTATCTGAATTTGAGGCCAACCTGGCCTACAGAATGAGTTCTAGGACAGCCAGAGCTACAGAGAAAAACCCTGTCTCTAAAAACCAAAGAAACAAAAAGAGTAAACAGTGGACAAGCAACCACAGTATCAGGGAAAACATCTGAATAGGGATTAATATCCAGAATATAAAAAATTCCTGTAAGTTCAATATAGTGATTTACACCTGTAATCCTAACACAGAGGAAGCCAAGCCTAACGTAAAGCAAAGAACATGGTCAACAAGTCAAAACGACAGCCTACAGAATGGGAAATGATCTTCAATAACCCCACATCAGACAGAGGTCTGATCTCTAAAATATACAAAGAACTCAAGAAATTGGTCACCAAAAGAACACATAATCCAATTAAAAAAAAAAAATGGAGTACAGACCTAAACAGAGAACTCTCAACAGAGGAATCTAAAATGGGTTCAAGACACTTAAGGAAATGTTCAACATCCTTAGTCATCAGAGAAATGCAAATCAAAACAACTCTGGCGTAAGAATGGCCAAGATCAAAAACACTGATGACAACTTATGCTGGAGAGGGAACACTTCCCCATTGCTGGTGGGAATGCGAGCTGGTACAACCTCTTTGGATGTCGGTGTGGTGATTTCTCAGAAAATTAGGAAACAACATTCCTCAAGTCCCAGTAATGCCACTTTTGGATATATATCCAAAGGATGCTCAATCGTGCCACAAGAACATGTGCTCAACTATGTTTGTAACAGCTTTATTTGTTATAACCAGAACCTGGAAACAACCAAAATGCCCCTCGACCAAAGGAATGGATAAGGAAAATGTGGTACATTTACACAATGAAGTACTACACAGCAGAAAAATATAACATCTTGAATTTTGAAGCCAGAAAACATCATTTTGAGTGAGGTAACCAAGACACAGAAAGACAATTATCACATGTACTCACCCATAGGTGGTTTTTAAACATAAAGCAAAGAAAGCTAGTCTACAAACCACAATCCCAGAGAATTTAGACAACAATGAGGACACTAAGAGAGACTTACAGATATAATCTACAAGGGAAGTAGAAAGTAGAAAAAGACAAGATCTCCTGAGTAAATTGGGAACATGGGAACCTTGGGGGAGGGTTGAAGGGGGAAGGGGAGAGGCAGGGAGGGGAGCAGAGAAAAATGTAGCGCTAAATAAAAATCAATTTAAAAAAACAAAACTAAAAAAATAAAATAAAATAAAACTAAAACACAGGAAACTTCAGAACATTAGTTTTGTTATACGACCCCAAAGATACCTTTTGGGTAAACCGATTCATACGTAAAAGACATAGGACAAACATTTTGTATTTTGTCTCCTCTCCCAAATCCAAATAATCAAGTACACTGTCTACTTTTTGATAACCAACCAAAAAGACAAAAATGAGAAAATTTGTAAATAAAAAAAGAAAAAGAAACTGAGTATACAGTTCATTAGTTTGTTGCCATTTAAACAATTTTGTTAACACCTATTTTTATAATTCTTGTTTTTTAAAGTGAAGGCAAAGTCATTATCTATATAAGTCAAATGTAGCAAATTTGTAATAACAGAACTGGCCCCAATAACAATGCAATCACTAGAGGATTCCTTTACCAGTTTCTTTCCTTTCCTAAAGGATTCCAAATGCTAATAGCACTTTAAAAATTCCTTTGTAACACTACTCTAAAAAGAAAAATTTGAGGTTACATGAAACAAATACATTGTAACTCTATTTAAAGGCTCTGACAAACAGAGGAAATATTTCAAATTAGGAAATGAAAAGCTTTTTAGGTGAAAGCCAGGTGGCTTGTATCCCAGGCTGCCTTGAACTCATGACCATCTAGTCTCTACCTCCCAAATGCTGGGATTACAATCTTGTTCAACCATGCCGAGTTTATGCTGGGTTGAGGATCTAACCCAGAGCTCATGCATGCTACAACTCTAGGCCAAAAAAAGTTGCTAATTTAATTTTGAAAACACATCAAATATGATTAATAATATATTCTTCCTAAAGTGATTAACTATACCTTTAATATATTCAATTCACCCATATTTCATGAAAGACCAATCTAGAATAACCAATAAAAATTACAAAAAAAAAAAGAAGACAGGAGAAACAGGAGAGATGGTATCCATGGTTAAGAACAAACACTACTCTTGTAAGACCGAATTTTGATTCCCAGCAACTATGTCAAGCAGCCCACAACTGCCTATAACTCCAGTTCTAAGAGTCCCAGCAACTCTGGTCTCTACAAGCTTCACGCACACTTAAAAATAATAAATACTGGGTGTGGTGGCCCATGTAATCCCAGCACTCCAGGGCTACCCTGTCTCAAAAAAAAAAAATGCATAATGATAATAACAAATCTTTAAAAAGAAGAGATAAGGCCGGGCGGTGGTGGCGCACGCCTTTAATCCCAGCACTCGGGAGGCAGAGGCAGGTGGATCTCTGTGAGTTCGAGACCAGCCTGGTCTACAAGAGCTAGTTCCAGGACAGGCTCCAAAACCACAGAGAAACCCTGTCTCGAAAAACCAAAAAAAAAAAAAAAAAAAAAAAAAAAGAAGAGATAAGAAGGCTAACACTCAAAAACCTGACTGAGAAATTAACTACCCTGACCCCTATTGCCAGATAATAACAGAAAGAATACTGGAATACTTTTATACAAAGGAAGCCAGTGATAGGCTACTCAGAATGACTGACACCTAAGATACCCTCCCCACTATATCATAATGAACTTTCCACTTACTTACCTGTGCTTTCGCAGATATGTTTCTAGTGTTTCTAAGAGACAACTGGAGTCAATTAAAACTACTTCATCCCTGCATTCCTGGGACATTAGTTCCCATACATCCATCCAACATCCTCTGTAAGAAGAGTAAGTATTAGTGACAAGGAGGCATATATGAGGTAAAAGATTTAAAAAGGCAGAATAAAGGAGTGCTTTGTTTTACCTGGCTGTTCCCTGGAAAGGTCCATAATGGAAAATGATCCTACACTTGCTGTCCTTCCTGTGGTCTTCACTACTTCTCTTATCTGTACTTAACTTCTCTGAACTGACACTGCTACTGCTCCCTTCACTGCAGTACAGTATGGTACAAAGCTTAGTGACACTGAGATAACCTCAAGAAATCATTTCTAAGGTCTATGTTAAAATCATGAATTCTTTAACATATTAAGAAATTAGTAAGATAACTCCACAAATTTGAATAACAGATTACATATTTAATCTTAATACATTGTTATTTAATGTGTTTCATATGTTTATTTCAAATACTTGACTATCAAGTTACTCGATATTATTTCACATTATTTACAGTTATAAAAATAGAAACTGGTTTATATGTTGAGCATTTTACAAGCAAATACACTTGAAATGTTCTAAAGCCAAAATGGTACTTAAAAAGTTATACAGTCTTTTCACCTATTAAACATGTATCGATCTTTAAACAATTGAAAATTCTCTATTTAATGTGATCATTAATGATTATTGTTTAAGGTACTCTTATTTACAGTTAGCCAATGGCAACAAAACTTATTTACCTTCACATTTCCAAGTAGCCATGAAAGTCATATATTAATCTAACAAAAATATGTTAAGTTTATACTTAATAATAATAATAATAGCAGGCTAAGATGCACACACTATACCGCCTATGCTAATAGGAAGTACTACACACATAATTTCTTTAAACTTACTGAGAATTTTCCCAGCCCCTCCTCCCCAACTAGTTTCAGTGGGCATTGGTCGTGCATTTTGCTGTGTGGCAGTTGTGCATTCCTACAGAAATGTCTAGATTCCAGTCAAGAATAGTCTTCTAGATTTTTTGCTAATCCTGAACTGGATCCTGCCTGATCTTCTGCAGGTCTCATTACAATCCTTGAAATTAAATGTCACACTTGCTTAAGATGGAATAACCTGAGTCTTTTCGTAGCTAAATAAGTATTTCTCAACTCCTAGCTTAACATCATGTCATTATACAATCCAGCACTTTAACCCCAATAAGGGGGAAGGGCCAAACCAAGGTTCAGTTCTAACTACTCTGACAGCGAAATGTCAGTTCCTGATCTATCTTGCATGTTAAATCCCCTCTCTCAATTCTCTATTCCTCTTTGACAGTCAGGTTTAAGTGACCTCCCACTGAGATCAGATCTAGGCCTTATGCCTCAGGTGATTCAAGACGTGCTTCCTGAAGAGTACTCTTTCAAAGTCACTTCCTCCTCCTCCTCCTCCTGTACTTTCCATTCGATCTAACCCACTACAATCTTGTATTCATCTTCTGTCCACTCCAATCTAGACTCTGCTTCCACTCAACCACCAGCTGTGCTCTTCATCAGAGCTGCTAAACCAGCGTTCACGATGGGGTCCTCAGTGACTCAGGAACATTCAATACAGCTGACCAGACCAGCTTCCTCCTACCCATTTGGCCATACTCAACTTTCTGATCAGCAGTTTCTGTTGCACCATTAACCAGAATCTCCCAGCACTCTCTGCTCTTGCTACATAATTTTACATACCGTTTTCTCATATTACCTTACCCTTAGTCACTAACTACTGGCCTACAAGTTTGGCCTGGATCTTTCTTTCAGATACCAAACTTCCAGACAGAAAATAACTAGCATTTACTTGCACAGCTAAAAGAACACTCAGTAAAGATGACTGAATCACTGCTCTTTATTAAGCTGAAACCCAGCGAGTATTCATTCCTTGAAAAAAAAGTGTGAAAATTTAACAAAAACCTGAGGAAAGAACATAAAATGAGGACTTCCAACAGCAAACAACTGTGGAAGCCTTTCAAGGCATCCTGACTAAACAGACTATAATCAGACTACTATCTACATACACTGGGGAATAACCAAAGCTATCTTAGCAAAGTCACACTCAAGATCAACTAGCTCCATTTATATTCACTTCACATTCAATAAACAATCTTCAAAAAATTGACTTTCCATGTAGAGAAGTTATACCTGAAAGGGAACATGAAGGTTACAGAGATTTATTTTTTCACTTGAAGCTACAAGATTGGAAGATGTAGCTACTTATCCATTAAATAGAAGGAGATATCTGGCAAAGCAGAGTAGAAGTTGGAACAAAACAAGAAGAACTGGTCTTCACATAAAATAGCATTGAGAACAGATATATAAGATGCTGGGCTATCTATTGCTTTTTATTAGTCCTCAATAAAGTACATGTATAAAGAGGCTAAAGTGTAACTTAGTGGTAGAATACCTGATTAGTACTCATGTGTGAAGCCCTGGATTCAATCCTCAGAACCACAAAAATAACAAAAAACAAAACCGAAGAGAAGGACGAGGAAGAGGAGAAAAAAGCAAAACCAAAAGGCAGGCTTTTTTTTTTTTTTTTTTTTTTTTACTATACCATACTGCTTAGCTCATTTTCTAATGGGACAATGGAGACCGAAATGAGCAGCTTTTAGAGGAGTCCTCTATCGAACGATACTGATAAAAACACGTACTTAAGACAGATGTAGAAGCCAGTCCATGCCCGCTATCTCAGTACTAGGGAGGTACTGACAGGATCAGGAGCGCAAGGTAAACTTCCACTATACAAACTATACAGAATGTTTAAGGCCAGCCAGGGCTGCATGAGACCGTTTTCAAGTAACAACAAAATCCCACAAGAATGCAAAATAACTTACTTAGGAGCTACTCTAGACTATAAAGACCTTTGTTGGTTTCATAATACCCTGTGTATTTAGATTCTCTGGAATATATGGCTCTTGTTTAGATTCTACCTCAACAGACCAGTGCAAAAAGATACTGTTAGAGGGGCTGGAGAGATGGCTCAGAGGTTAAGAGCATTGCCTGCTCTTCCAATGGTCCTGAGTTCAATTCCCAGCAACCACATAGTGGCTTACAACCATCTGTAATGGGGTCTGGTGCCCTCTTCTGGCCTGCAGGCATACACACAGACAGAATATTGTATACATAATAAATATTTTTAAAAAAAAAGATACTGTTAGGCACAATAAGGAAATCTTGAGTATCAACTGAGTATTAGATAATTATAGTTAACTCTGCTGTTAATATAGTTAATGCCCATTGTGGGCATGAAAATGTTCACCTGTTTTAAAGATGTATGTGAACAGAGAATAGCAGGTGCCTTGAACTTTCCTTAAAATACTTCAGCAAAGAAAAAGGCAGATAGATGAGTGACACAAATGTTTCAAAGTTTGGTAAGCACTGAATCTGAGCACAGCACACAGGATGGGAGGAGTGCCTACAGTCTCCATTTGTGCTCAGAAGGCTGAGGTTGGGGATCACTTGATCCTGACTAGCTTAAGGCAACATACTGAGATGCTGTCTCAAATATTAAGTCTCTACTTCATCGTCTTTCTACTTCTCTATATTTAACAGCTTTCTTGATTTTTTTTTTTTTTTTGGTCTTGCTTATTTTTGAGAGTCAGGGTCTCACTATGTAGCCTTGACTAGCCTAGAACTTGTTATGTAGACCAGCCTAGCTTCAAACTCAAAGGGATTCACCTGCATCCGTTTCCAAGTATTGTGCCACATACTGGGCCCTGATAAATGTTTTTTCTTTTTTTTTGGTTTTTCAAGACAGGAAAACTGTAGCTGTGGAGCCTGTCCTGGAACTAGCTCTGTAGACCAGGCTGGTCTCAAACTCACAGAGATCCGCCTGTCTCTGCCACCTGAATGCTGGGGTTAAAGACATGCACTACCAGCACCTGGCTGATAAAATTTTTTAAAACATTATTTTTCCTGGGCATAGGAAGACCTGGGTATCTAGGTCTTTATGTTAAGGAAAATGTCTATAAGATGGTTCCAACGACATTGATATATTTAAGTAAACTTAGAACACTTTTATTTCACCTTATTCTCCTCCAAACAAAATTTTCTTTAAAATTCCCTTTAAATTATCCTCCCCAAGTAGTTATTAAAGGCAAACCAGCAAACAACTGAGGCACTATGCCAGGAAATAGGGGCAAACCAGTAATATACACTAAACCAAGAAAACTGAAAATTAATTATACAAACACACTACCATAACTTATTAAGGATTTTTAAATCCTTAATAAATTAGGAAAACCTAGAAATAAGACAAAAATAATTTAAACATGATAGTACATCAAAGAATATTACTACTTTGAAAACTTTAAAATCAGTGACATAAATTTCTCAAAAAATTCCTTGTAAAACACACTTAAGGGAAAAACTTACAAGTCAGTAACCTTACAGTTTCAATGCAGAAAAGCCAATAGAAACCAAGAACATTATATATTTTGACATATGTCAGAATGTAATCCAGTTAACGCAACTAGCAATATATTATCATTTTTGCTGAATATGACCAACATTTACATACTTAAACATCAATGAAGCATTTTGGTATGTACTTCTACTTACCCCAAAGGTTTAGGCTTGTGTGTATCTAAGGAGTGCAACTGACATCGCTTGTTCTTCTTACTTTTTGGAATAGCATCTATCATATCATTTAGTTTGGACCTAGTGAAAAATAAACCATTAAAGGTTTGTTATTTCACTTTCAAATTTTGAAAATCTCTATTAGATGCCTTTTTGTGAGAAGTATATTTAACAGTATTACAGAGACATTACCTATCCTGAACATGTCTTCAATAAACTCTTTTTTTTTTTTTTTTTTTTTTTTGGTTTTTCGAGACAGGGTTTCTCTGTGGTTTTGGAGCCTGTCCTGGAACTAGCTCTGTAGACCAGGATGGTCTCGAACTCACAGAGATCCGCCTGCCTCTGCCTCCCGAGTGCTGGGATTAAAGGCGTGCGCCACCATCGCCCGGCTCTTCAATAAACTCTTATGCAAAGCTGTCTACACTTTTTCCCTCCCCATTTCTAGCCAGTTCAGCAGGAAGAAACCTACTTCAATTCAAGCAATGCCTTCTTTCCCTAGACTATCACTCTTATCCTGGTACCTACCATGTGTCTGACACCCTGACATTTTAGAGACTGCTTACATGACTTTCACCCAGCTTCCTTTACTCAAATGTTATACAAATACATACTATCTTTGAGAGGTCAACCACAAAAATTTTGTATGACTATACAATGTTGGGCTGGCAAGATGGCTCGTGGGTAATGGGAACTGGCTGCCAAGCCTGATGATTTGGGATTCACATGGTAGAAGAACTGACTCCCTAAAGTTGTCCACTGACCTTCACACAAGCTATTGCATGGGAGCGCACACAAATAAATGTAAAACATATAGTGAATGTATATATACAGAATAAATATATGTAATGTGTAATACTACTACATACCATATACATCCAACCAATTAGCAAAGCCTGTCAATTAACTTTTATAATTTTCATACATATCTACAATCCTATCACTTATCTCCCTTGTTGAACCCACTAATCTCTAGTTAACCAATTACAATTTCCCAAATGGTTCCATAGTGTCACCATTGCTTTTTACATTAGAATTCACTCCGCAGCAAGAGTAATCCTTTTAAATCATAATATCAAATTATGAAATTATGTTATTCCTCTGAAGTTTCTTTTTTTGTTTTTTAATTTTCCCCAAGCAGTTAAAATCCAAAGCCCTGTCAGAGCTATAGCTCAGAGGTAGAATACTTGCCTAATAAGCATGGGGTCCTGGGCTCAATCCATTGAACTTCAAAAATGAGTAAAAATAAATCAGAAGTCTCTACCATCACCTCCAAACTGAAGAGCCTCCAAGTTTGGTCTTTTAATACCTTTTCTTACTGATACTTAGTAAACGACACAAGAAAATACTGTTGATAAACAATTAAAATCTCTAACTTAGCATATACAAAAGAACACTGAAAAACTTCTGCCTAGTCTTGCCATCTCAGTAAAAGGAAATCATCTGTTATACTTTAAAAACAAACAAACAAAAAACCTGTTAGCCGGCAGTGGTGTCGTACGCCTTTACTCCCAGCACTTAGGAGGTAGAGGCAGACGGATCTCTGTGAGTTTGAGGCCAGCCTGGACTACAGAGTGAGTTCCAGGACAGAGTCCAAAGCTACACCGAGAAATCCTGTTGCGAAAAACCAAAAATAAAAAATAAAACTTAAAGACCTAAACTATTTTAATTACATTTATATATGTATGTATGTATGAAAGTATGCAACTGGGTGAGTTCAATCACAAGTTAAGCTCAGAGGGCAACTTTTGGGAGTTGGTTCTCTCCTTGAACTGTGTGGGTGCTGGTAAGCCATTAGTCTTGACAAGAAGTATCTCGGTCTGCTTATACATTATACCACAAACCTAAGATACAGAAGCTATCCCTCCCCTTATTAATCTATACAAAATCCCCAAAATATTTCAGGATCCTATCATTTCTTAGTGTCTTTATCACCAGTAACCCAAGTCACTTTCCCCATTTATCATTAAACAACCTATTTCTCCAAATGTTTATACTTTGCACCCTCTTCACTTTATTCTGAACACAAAGGTCACTGGAGGCCAAATTTCAAGTCAGATTGTCTGCTCATCTGCTCAGAACTCTGCAAAGCTTCCCGTCTACTCAGAGTAACCACCTCAGCATGACTATGAGGCACTGCCATGACTGAACCTTTATTACTCTTCTGATCTGACCTTTTATTACTGTTATCATCAGACTCCAGCCAACACGGTCTCCTTGCTGTTCTTCAGACAAGTCAAGAAAACGCTAACCTCTGGCCCTTTATGCTTGTTCTTCCTTTTGTACCTTCATCCAGACAGATGTAGGGCTCCCTTGCTTACTTTATTCATCTATTATCAGAAGGGTGTTCCCAGACCACACCTTCACAGTAATTTGATCCACTCATTTTCTTACTTCTGCCCATCTTACTGTTTTCTTTGTGACTTATATTCAACCATTTATTTGCTTACTATATACCTCTCTCCACACTAGAGTAGAAATTAGAAGTTACTCAATAAAACTGTTAAGTTCAATCTTTACCCTAGAGAGATTTAGGGGAAAGGCCCCACTCTTATAAAGTTGTTTAAAATTAACTATTTTATTAATAAGTTGTTTCTTAATTAACCATACTTACCCATGTACATAAAATAATGTATAAAGTTTCTTTGCATCAGTCATGCAGCTTCGAGTTAGAGATAGTACTCCCTTGGGCCCTACTGTCAGAGGTTCAAGGGCAGGATTTCCAGAATCTACAAGCTGAGAAAAGAGGCGTTCCACACTGCGCCGACAACCAACACATGGAACAAGCTGAGAAAGTGCACTCAAGACTTCCCGGGATGTTACCACCATGGCAATACTTAGATCTTGTTGCTTAAGCATACTATGTCGCTGAAAGTAAAAAGAAAGATGAATACTTCTTAAAATATAAAATTACTTTTTCATTACTGTTTGGCTTCTATACTTGGGTAAAAAAAAGCCTATCTTACCAATGTAGGAGCCTACAATGCTAGTGTACATGAATATCTTCTGCTGAGTGTGACAAGGAAGAAAAATGAATGAATAGGAACCACAGCAATAAAGAAATGAGAAAACACTGGTAATTTCTACTTAAGGGAGTTAACAGTTATAATTAACATTCCCAGAAAAATAGGTAAGAAAAGAATATTCAAATATTTCTTCATTTTTACTATTAATTTTTCATGCTAAGTGCACCCCCTTAATCCCAGCAATCAGGAAGTAGAGGCAGGTGGATTTCTGTGAGTTCAAGGACAGCCTAGTCTACAGAGCGAGTTTCAAGGCAGGCCTCAAAGCTAAAGAGAAACCCAGTCCTGAGAAAGAAAAATAAATAATAAATAAAAATAAATAAAAAGGAGGGGTTCTTAAGTATATATATAATTTTTTTTTGCTGTTGTTTGTTTTCCATGTTTATATGTGTAACACAGCTCTGGCTGTACTGGAACTCAATTTGTAGATCAAGCTGGCTTCAAACTCACAAAGATCTGCCTGCCTCTGCCTCCCAAGTGCTAGGATTAATGGCACGTACCACCACTGCTTGGCTTAGTTATATATTTTTGAGTATTTGAGAATTATCTTTTTCCTAAATAAACAAAAAATTAGAAAATTTACATTATAGGATTACCTTTTAAAAAAGAAACGTGTGTGTGTGTGTGTGTTACTAGGGACAAAATGGGTAAACATTTTAGCACCAACTCACAGCCCTGGCCCAACAAGTTCTTGATAAAATGTTGCAAATCCTATTTTGTAAAAACTAGGAAAGATGACCTGTTAAACTTTTTTTTTTTAAATATTTGTTTATTATGTATACAGTATTCTTCCTGCAGGCCTCATTACAGATGGTTGTGAGCCACCATGTGGTTGCTGGGAATTGAACTCAGGACCTTTGGAAGAGCAGGCAATGCTCTTAACCGCTGAGCCATCTCTCCAGCCCCGTTAAACTTTTTGAACCTATAAAATGTGAACAAAACCCAATTCTTTCACATGATCTGTAAATCTAGGTAACTACATTTACTACAACAGTAAAAAATGAAATCAACTTTAGTGTACTACTAATACCTAATGAGAAGCCTAGGTAAAACAAATCAGAAGCTACTGTGTGGTGGGAAAAGCCTTTAATCTCAGCACATGCAGGGAAGATGCAAGAAATCTCTGTGAGTTCAAGGTCAGCCTATTCTATTCTGAGTTTCACTAAACAGTGAGAGCTGGTCTCAAAAACACAAATAACAGAAAAAGAAATTAGAAGTTACAGTTAAATATTAAATGGTTTAAAACATACACTATACACGATTAAAAAAAACAATGATTTTAAAACTTTACCTGAATAAACTGCTTTAATTGTGCACCATTATTCTGATGTCCATCAAGATTTAAAACATTGTCAGGAAATTCCATCACCATCTTAAAAGGCAAACAGAACAGAAACGGCTCATATGATCCTTTAGACACATTCTACAGCATACTTTATAAAAACGATTAGGTAAAAACTTCTATAAAGTCAGACCATCTCCTACAAAAGGGAGTCTTAATCAGTGTACAAGCTTTTCTATTTTTAAATTTAGTATACGTGTATGAATGCACACACATGCATTCGGTAAGATGATACTTTGCAGGAGTCAACTTTAATTCTACCAAATGGACCTTGGGGATCAAACCCAATTTTCCAGTCTTGGTAGACAGTACCTTTACCCACTGAGCTACCTTGCTGGCCTAAAGTCAGACACAATATGGCCAATAGGAAACAAACACACTGAATTCAAACACACAGTTGGAATCCAGGCTCTGTCACTTAGTATCTATGCTAAGACTCTCAAGTTATTTAACCTGTCTATTTCCTTAATTATAAAATAAGAGTAAGTAATAACTTCTAATACCTACTTAACACGGCAGTTGTAAGAATTAATTTGTATTTTCTAAAGTGGCAATGGTGAATAATATTTAGTAGGTAAACCAATATAGTTAGCGCCCTGTAACTGTGGACTCTAAAGACTCATGTTTGTTAAAATACATATGAGGGTCAGTGACCTGGCTCACAATAAAGGTGCTTGCCACCAAGTCTGATCATCTGAGTTTGAGCCCTGGAACCCAAAGGTTGAAAGGAAGAGAATAAACCTCTACAAATTGTCTTTTAACCTCTACATGTTCACTGGGGCATATCTGCCCCATCCTCTACCCTCGCAAATAAACGTAAAAACTTTGGGGGGAAATACCAAACTAAAACATATTTTGAGTTGAGATATTAACTTAGTAGTAGAGTACTAGCCTAGCTAGTACTAACAGAACCTACTGAAGGCTCTGAGTTTAATTCCCTCAAAAACAAAATCTATGTAACATAGAACATAGTATCGAGCATTTAGTAAAGGTCTGTTCTACCTATGATGACAATGGACGCCCTGAGGAATTTTAGGAGGCTTCAGTGTGTGACGACACTGATCAATGACATTAAAGTCCATTAAGCAGAGGGAGGCCTGGAGAGATGACTCAGTTGTTAGAAGCACAAACTGCCCTTCCAGGGGACCTTTACATTCCCAGCACTATAATCAAGCAACTCAAATGCCTACAACTCCAGTTCCAAGGGGATCCAGTGCCTCTTATTCTGATGGTATAATACTCATCATGTACACAAACTCACACACAACACACACACACACGTGCAAGTATGTACATAAAATTATATATGACCAAGGAAAGAGTTTAACTGTAAGATGTATCAGAAATGTGACAATGCCGTCTTCAAAAACATGTACAGGACTAGAGAAACAGCTAGGCAGATAATAATGCAAATTTGTTCTTACAAAGGACCTGAATTCCACTCCAGCACCCATTATGATGGCTCACAACTGTCTATTAACTACAATCTCAGGGGATCCAAAACCCTCTTCTAACATCTGAGGGGACCGGGCACACAAGTGGTACACAGATACATGTGAGCAAAACATTCATATACTATATATTTTATACCTATCTTAACTGAAACAATGTAAAAGATATCAAACACTACACAAGGACAAACTCTTTCCAGATAACAAGGGCCTCAGATTCCTATATACCCAAAAAAATCAAGTCAAGATAAAGAGCATCATTTAAGGCAAAAACAACAGCAAACTTTGGTGAATGTTGCCTTAAAAAGATCTGGAAGGGCCGGGCGATGGTGGCGCACGCCTTTAATCCCAGCACTCGGGAGGCAGAGGCAGGCGGATCTCTGGGAGTTCGAGACCAGCCTGGTCTACAAGAGCTAGTTCCAGGACAGGCTCCAAAACCACAGAGAAACCCTGTCTCGAAAAACCAAAAAAAAAAAAAAAAAGATCTGGAAGGATGGGGGTATAAAGTAGATATGTGCTTGCCTAACACGTACAGAGCCCTGGACTCAAACACTAGCACTGCACACATCCTCATGTGTATATAGGCATATAATTCCAGAATTTAAGGAAAAGCAGGAAGGTTAGAAGTTCAAGGTCATCTCTGGCTCAGTGGAGATAGGCTACTTGAGTCACTGTCAAAACAAAAAGAAAAAAGAAAAAAAACCCTCTCCTCCAACTAGCACCATGAGGATCTGCTTCTTTAACAGAGATGACTATTATTTTCTTCTCTTCATATTAAGAATGATTAAAAACATGGTCACTCTAACAATAATGAAGGCTTCAATAGAGAAAAGAAAATACAAGCAGTTGTTTTATTTTTTTCTGAATTTGATAAAAGAATACTGTTATATGAAACAAAAGAAATGGATATTAGAGCAAATTAACCATCCAGAGGATTTCAGTTTCACAAATTCAAAACTGCATAGACGCCGGGCGGTTGTGGCGCACGCCTTTAATCCCAGCACTTGGGAGGCAGAGGCAGGTGAATCTCTGTGAGTTCGAGACCAGCCTGGTCTACAAGAGCTAGTTCCAGGACAGGCTCCAAAGCCACAGAGAAACCCTGTCTCGAAAAACCAAAAAAAAAAAAAAAACTGCAAAGACAACTTTGCATGCATATAGCTTTATCTTACAAGACAACATATGACATTTTTTCTTACATGTTCATATCTTTTCCAAACATATTTCTTCTGTATTTGTTTCAGTTAAGATAGGGTCTGATGCTACCAAAGCTGGTCTGGAACTCCTGATCCTTCTACCTCCACCTCCCACATGCCGAGATTACAGTCATGAGACACTGTGAGGGTTTCTTTGCAAGTAGTACACATACGACTTATTTATCAAGGGGAAGTCATTGTTCCCTGCTTCTAATTCTACAGTAATTTTATCACCTTGCAAGACTGCACCATCTCAATAGTTTTTAGTTTACAAAGTTTCTTCTTCCATAAGCATATAGAAAATGTCCAAACCTCACTGTCTCAAGGCTCAATTACCCAATTTTTAAGTTTATCCATCGCAATACCTTGTTTCTCCTTTATCTTTTCAGCCATCTCTTTATTAGCCCCAATTCATGGTGGTAACGACCCTGCGGCTTCAATACTTATTAGGTGTGTTCTAAGCACTATGGTATCACCTTTACTAACACTACTAAGTAAAACTGAAGTCACTGAGCTAATGCTGAAGCCCTAAATAATCTCTTGAGAATCACTTTAATTAACAAGCAAAATATCTAACAATGTATGTTGTCCACTATACTTAATGTAATCAAATTAACTCAAATTTTAAAGTAATAATCCCGGTATTAAAAACCCTGGTCCAAGCTAGACATGATGGCACACTTATAATCCCAGCACACAGAGACTAAGGCAGGAAAATCATGGGTTTGAGGCCAGCCTGGGCTACACAGAAAAACCTACCTTATCCCCTACTTCATGATCATCATCACTAAGAAATTCTGGTCCTGAAAACTAAACTGAAAATAGTTAACAGGCGAGGAATGTGGCTCCTTGCCTAGCATGAACAAGGCCCTAGGATTGGCCCCAGCACTGAAAACAGTTCAATTAACCTACATTCTTTTAGAATCACCTCACAGGGTTAAAATATAAGAAATTTAGCTGTCAAGCAAGACTTATAATCTGGAGTATAGCACTTGTTTAATATGAGCAGTCCTGGGTTTAGGCTCCAGAATACAACAAAACTAGGTGGAAGGCAGAGAGCCAAACATTAAGACCTATCAACCAACCTTTTAAAAATTACAATCATTCAGTGGCTTATGAGGCTAAAGAAAAAGGATCAATAGTTCAGCCAGGGCCATCAAGATCAAGATGGCTCAGCAGGTTAAATAAAGCATTTGCTGCAAAGACTGATGACCCAAGTTCAATCCCTAGGACCCACGTTAGGAGACAAACAACTCCAAGTTGTCCTCTGACCTCCACTTACATGGGCATGGGGTGAGATACACATGCTTATACACATAAACACATGTATAAATAAATAGTTTTTTAAAAAGGTTTGAAACAGCCTGGCCAATTTATTGAAACCACAACTCAAAATTTAAAGGGAAGATGGTGTTGGCAATTGAGAGATGGCTCAGGAGTTAGGAGTTGCTCTTTCCAGAAGAGCAGTTTTGATTCCCAACATTCATACAGTGGACTCACAATTATCTGTAACTCCAGTTTTAAGTGATCAGACCTCCTCTTCTGGCTGACAAAAGCACCAGACATACACATGGTTCATAGATATACATGTAGGCAAAACAACAACATACATAAAAATAAAAACTTCTTTAAAGGGATGGGGATGTTTGCTCCAGTAGAGAGAGCATTTGCACAGCATATGGGGGACACTGGGTTCAAACACCAGTAAAACACACACACATATGCTACACATACCAAGGAAAAGAAAAAAATAACAAATATACAGGTGTCAAGACTCTTACCAACCAGTATAAATGTCAAAATCAAACCCATCACAGAGCCTTCCTGAATTGGATACTTTCTATTTTCTCTTGAACATCCATTTGAGCCAAAGACTCTGTCCTAAATAAATAACTACCTCAACCTCGCCTTTCAAACATTTAGGATAACAGCTTTTATTTGTATTATTTTTTGGTCAACTAGTATATGACAATGTTTTAAGAGAACAGTAAGAAAAGTAGAAGGCAAAGAGGCCACTAGCACTATTTTCTCCATTCTTTCAAACCACTTCCTTGACTTAATCTTAGATTCTAGGTTACCTAAAGGAAGACAGCCCTGTAAAGTACTTGAGGTGTGGTTTCACAGAGGAATCATTAGTGTTCAGCTGCATGATGAGGATACCTATCCAGAGCCATCCAAAAATAGAACAAGTCATTGCGCAGCAATTACTGCTTTGTAAAGTTTATTGCATCCATTAGTGATTTTCACTCTTAAGCATCTGTCCCAGTTTTACCTGACCACAAAAAAAAAAAAAAAAAAAATGGTTTCAGACCATTCTCATGAGCTCTAACCGACGAAATTAAGTTTGTATTTATCAAAATTAATGTTATTTTTGTTTTGCTCTCTTGTGTCACTACTCATAAAACTATTTTTAACATGCATCTCCCCCAGGAAAGTTAAATATTAGCGAGTTGAAAGAAAACACTAAATATTTGTAGCAAATGATAAACTATTAATTCTCCAGTGTTAACATTTTCTTCCTTTTAGGCTCAGTTGAAAACTGCTACCAATTTCTAGTCCATTTATTACTTTGTATGGGGGGGGGGCATATTTGCATGCCAGAGATGCTTGTTTAGAAGTCAGTTGTTCCCTCCTACCATGTATGTCCCAAGAATGGAACTCATATCATGTGGCAGCAACCACCTTTATCCACTAAGCCATTCTGTCACCCCAGTTTACAGTTCGTTTGAATTAAAAGGGTTGTCTTCTAAAAATGTTGTAGTAATTTGACAGTATCAATCAAGAAACTTGTAAAACATTCTAATCCTTCAGGAAGTATATTTCCAAAAGCCCAAGGGGAGGAAAATTAATGGCTCAATGCATTGTCCATATTCCTATAGCATTATTCATAGCAAAAATTAGCAGCCAGACTTCATAGAAGGACACTATGAAGTATCATACAACTTATACAACCATTAAAAAAACAACAAAAGCAGTGGTACACATCTTCAATCATAGCAGTTGAGAGGCTGAGATAGGAGGATCATTTAAGCCCAGGAATTTGAGAACATCAAAACCCTATCTTTAAAAAGATGAGCAGGCCATCAAAATGGCTTAGTAGGTAAAAGTGCTTGCTGTCAAGCCTGACAACTTGTCTTCCATCCCCAAACCTACACAGTGGAAGAAAACTGTCCTCTGACTCCCACATATGTACTATGGCATACACACCTACACACAATAAATAAACGTATACACAAATTTTTTAAAAAAGAGTATAAAATATTCTGGACAGTGTAGCTCAACTTTGCCTGTGTGTAGTGATAACTAGAATGAGCTCTAATGCTGCTTCTCTCTGAGACATAGAGTAATTTGTTTTGTGGTTATCTGTTAAGATTTGATAAGAACTACATCTTTTAATTTTATTTACCCCTTTTTCAAATCTTGCTGACGAGGAAGAAGGAGAGACAGCTCAACAGTTAAGAGTGTACACTGCTCTTGCAGAGGACTGTAGTTCCTGGGGGGTCTAATGCCTCTGTTGACTCCCTCAGGCTCCTGCCCACACATGGTGCATATACATACACTCAGGCACACACACATACACATAAAATAAAAATATTTTTAATCTTGTTGAAAGAAACTAATTCTACAAAGATAATGTCTAAAATAAAACCTGCATTCTTTCTGTCAACTATTTTATACTTCTAAAATACTATAGCTACACAACCTGATACTTTCCTAAATAGTGTATCAACTGATAAGTTTACTTAGTTACTTAGGACTGATCTCTTCTACACCTGTATAGTTCAAAACCACTGAAGTACCACAGGAACCCTTTAAATGTTGACTACAGCATGTAACAAAAGAAGCTTCTAAAATGGGCTCTGGTGGCTCACACCTTTAGATCTAATACTCAGGAAGCAGAGGTAGGCCAGTATCTGAGTTCTCCTTGTCCACAGAGCAAGTTCCAGGACAGCCAAAAAAGAAAAAAAAGAGAGGCTTGTTCACATACAAATACCTTAATTTTACTTTATTAATCTAAGTTAAAAACCACCAGTTTTTTTTTGTTGTTGTTGTTTTTGTTTGTTTGTTTGTTTTTTGTTTTTTTCGAGACAGGGTTTCTCTGTGGTTTTGGAACCTGTCCTGGAACTAGCTCTTGTAGACCAGGCTGGTCTCGAACTGGTCTCGAACTGCCTCTGCCTCCTGAGTGCTGGGTTTAAAGGCGTGCGCCACCACCACCCGGCAAAAACCACCAGTTTTATTATTTATATTTTGGTTTTTCAAGACAGGGTTTCTCTGTATAACAGCCCTGGATATCCTGGGACTTGCTTTGTAGACCAGGCTGGCCTCAAACTCATAGAGATCTGCCTGCCTCTGCCTCCCTGGTGCAGGGATTAAAGGCATGCACCACCACCGCCCAGCTAAAATCACCAATTTTAACTAAAAATAAAATTTTTACTATTTCTGCTAAAAATGATGTAAATTTCCAGCACAGTAACTACACTAACCTCTATCTGCAAACAAGATTCCTAAAACCATTTACTCAAAGATCACAAGGTTCCCCCTTTGGGTCCCTAGGAACAAAGATCAAACCAAGTTAACCTTCAGGGCACATACTGCCATCCAATATCACAGAACCAACACAGAACACGTACCTCTGCTTCCTCTTCCCACTTCCCTCCCAACAGGTGTTTTGTTCTGCATTATCCCTTTAACTGGGATTGAGAATGATCGTGGAAAGAAGCCTGAGTCCCTAAATATGGCATAGCTTTAAGTGAATTTTCACTCACATTAGTTTATTAACAGCATTCAATGATGGTGCACAAGTTTCCAACACAAACTAACAAAATTCATTTCTTTCTTTCTTTCTTTTTTTTTTTTTTTTTGGTTTTTCGAGACAGGGTTTCTCTGTGGTTTTGGAGCCTGTCCTGGAACTAGCTCTTGTAGACCAGGCTGGCAAAATTCATTTCTTAATGACAAAAATCCATTCCTAAGCAAGGAAAATGTATACCTATTATTTTGAGATATTTAAGCTTAAATTATGTCTTTGTAACAAGTCTATAATACAATAAGCAAAATTCAAGACACCCAGTACAAGGCAAAAGCAGTGTGACACTAAAACACAATAGAAGTTTACCTATGAAATACTTTATCTTAAATAACAGAAGGTGTTCACTAAGAATGCAGCACATACTGTCCATTTTAAGTGCTTTATAAAGTATGTGTCGATTAATTACTGCATTCACATTAAAGTGAAAGTGAGTTGCCTTAGAATTTGTAATACACAAAATTTACACTGGTGTTCCCTGTTTTCATACCATTATTCAAAAGTAATATTCAAACCTCGGGATTAAGAAAAAATGCACGTGCACACAAAAGGTTGACATCAAACAGTGCATTAGAAGGTTACATGCTCAAGGTGCAGAAGGTAATAACAGATGAGCTACCATCAAATGTTGTCTCACTGAGAAAGAAATTTCATTGGTCAGTGTTCTAGTTTGTTTTTTTTAAACTATTTTAAATACAAGCCCATTATAGTTATAATGCAAGAAAATAAGAAACCACAAACAGTACATACAACATAAATTCTACTTTATGTCAAGTCAAATCATTCTACCAAGTCTCATTAGAAGTAAAAAGAAAAAATAAAAACATGCTTTCCCTTGCAAAGTTCTGTCGAAGTGAAGCAGTCAATAGCTCTGCTAATCCTTTAAAAGTGCTGCAGCTCTTAACTGAGACTGGCAAAAAGAAAGGCACACACTGACATCTCTACAATGACTTGCATTTTATATAAAATGTTAAAACCTTCTAGATACCTGTAAAAAAAATTTTTCAGGAAGATAAGGAATCTGCCCTTGAAAGGCAAAAAAGCCAAAGGTTAGAAGATGGAGAGACATATACATCAGATCAACCGGTGAGTGTATAATCCAAGAGTGTCAGCAACAAAATGCAGATTTCAAAACTTGTTCAGAAAGGGTTCATTTCATTTCTTAAACCGTGGCAATTAACTGCACTCATTTCCTGCTCAGAATCAACTCAAAATTTCTGCCATTTCCTTTTAAAGGAAATAGTACTGTAACACGGGGTAGAGGATCGGCAATGGTATACTAACACCAAGTCTTCAAACAACGATCCGCCCACGTTTGTCTCTACACCCATACTACTTTTACACATTCAATAATTTGGTCTTTTGCCGGGCGATGGTGGCGCACGCCTTTAATCCCAGCACTTGGGAGGCAGAGGCAAGTGGATCTCTGTGAGTTCGAGACCAGCCTGGTCTACAAGAGCTAGTTCCAGGACAGGCTCCAAAGCTACAGAGAAACCCTGTCTCGAAAAACCAAAAAAAAAAAAAAATAATAATAATAATTTGGTCTTTTAAAAAAGGTTACTTGTGAACTAAATAAAGCCAAGAAGGCCTATTTTGAAGAGTCATGGCTTAACACAATCATTTCCACAATTATAATATACGGGGCAATCCGAGACGTATAAGGAAATCAAATCATTTTAGTGGAATCGTCAGTGTGCAAGAGAATGTCACTCTGCCCTGTCGTGATAGCTACAGTGTTAAAATAGAAAATACACAGGTAGCAATGCAGCTGCGACATTTCCAGATAATTAGGCCTCCCGGAGGGTACGTGGTTTCTGTAGGGGGTAGGCCCTAAACGCCCAGCTCCTTCAACCCTTCTCCCAGCCGCGTGCTTCGGCAAAGCAGCGTCTCCAAGGAAGGAGTAAAGGTCCAGGGTTCTGAAAGGGAGGAAGACCTGAGGCGAGGACGTCAAAGTGCGTCCGGGGCGCTGGGCTCGGGGCCCGCTAAGGGGACCGAGGGGCTCCCTGCAAAGGCGAGTTTGTGGGGCCTGTCGGAGAGAAGGCGGCCTCGCCTAGGAGTTGCAACACACTCTTTCTCCAGTGCGCAGCGCTCGGCCTGGGGGAGGGGGAGGAGGGGAAACAGCTGCCAGGGCAGCAGCGGGCCCAGCCCGGCCCGGCCCGCTCACCGTGAGGGTGTCGTCTATGTAGAGGGGAATCTGCCTCCTCTCGAAGGGGAACTCCTCCTCCCCGTCCCTGCAGACTGCCACCAGTCGCGCCATCGTCCCCGACGCAGCCGTTGCCACCGTCACCACCTCCTCCCAGCTGCCGCTGCCGCCGCTGCCGCTGCTCCTGCCGCTGCCGCCTCCTCCCAGCTCCTGCCTGCAACAGCCAAACCCCGCGAGCGTAAGCACCCGCCACCTCGCAGCACATTCGCCACGGGGGAAAAGGGGGGGGGCGCGGAGCAAGAGAGGACGGGAGAGCCGCGCTGCGTTTCCCATCACCCGATTCCACACGCGCTCGGCCAATCAGTGGCCCGCAGCACCGGGACCCGCCCCCTCGCGCCGCCTGCCCTCCCCCACCCACCCCTCCGCCCGCCCGCTGGCCTCCAGTCAGGGTCCAAAGGAGAGGCGGAAAGGACCTGCTGGCCCCGGGACGTCCCCGCCCAGCTCGGAAGTCGGGGCTCCAGGAGCTCATTCCCGCCTCGGCTCCACAGCCCATGCCCGTACCCAGCCGCTGACCCCTTCCCCCGCTCGGAGCGCCCCGCCCAGGCGGGGACCCTGGGCTGCAGTTGCCCGGCGCCACCCCGCCCCTGGGAGGGGTCGACCCCGCCTCGGCTCTGCAGAGTTCGGGGGTGGGGGCAAGCTCAGACCGGTTCCTCACCCGGGTCGGAGGGCTCTTGGTTCTGACCTTCACTGACTTCGTGGACGCCTCCCTGACCCCCACCTCTGCTCCCCGTTACCGGCTGACGAGGCCCGCGTCAGGGCCTGCCTGGGCGGGAGCGCGGCTGCGAATGCCGTTTCCTCTCCAGGCTCAGTCAGCCGCTCGCGCCACGGGGAGTGTGGGAGGGAGGGCGGGGGACGTGGGGAGGGTGGGGCCGGGAGGGGCCGCGAACTCCGGGCGGGGCCTGCCTCTTCTCGCGAGACCGCAGCCGCCTCTCTCGGGTCTCGACTTTCGAAATCTGCGTGTCGTGGTGGGGGGAACTCCCTGTGCCATCGCGCGGGCTGATCGGCGCGGTGCCCCGAATTTATCAAAATGAGCACGAAATCGAGCCAGTAGGCAGGCCGAGCAGGGTAGCCTGGTGTCTGTCCGTGCCGAACTAGGATCTGTTCTCCCGAGGGCGGAGGGTGAAAAGCGCCCTGTCTGAGTGGATAGCGTGGGCCCGGGCCCAGATAGGACTTAGGTCAGTGGTGAGGAGCTGAGGATGTCGAGGTCAATGAGAACAGGCAGTGGAAAGACATCTGGCCATGGTTTCCAGGATTTGACACAGTCGGACTTTCACCCCTGGAAGATTGGAGGAACAGGCTCTGCTACCCTAATTGACTAGGAGCCGGCTGCCTTACGGGAAGATCTCCGAGAAGATGGATACGTGCAGAATTTGTTGTTACAAATAGAGACAAAGTTGAACGGTAGTCTAGGTGCACGTTCTGACCAGAGGAACTCTTGAGTTAATATTAACTTAGGGACTCCCTTGGGCAAAGTACTGGTAGCGGCCAAAGGCCCTTCGGTCTGACCATCTTCCGAGAACCAAAGCTGTTTGTTGTAAAGACAATTCCTCTGCACTCTGCCCGCTGCCGCGTTCTCAGGTCCTACTCTGAGGAGGTCCGTTGTAAAGCCTGAACGATGGGAATTGTTTCGTCTTGATTGTTTTAACGATAAATCCATTCGCGCTCGTATAACTGCCTGATCTTAAGGATAGATCGAATATTTCCTGGTAAATAGGCTAACGCTATTGTTACTGACCTTTAAAAGGTATTTTGATCATCACATGAAGTCTTTGAAAGTCACAACAAAAAAACCCCATAGTGCATCCTTAGCCGTGTTGACTTATGACATTATGTGGTCACTGTTAGGGTAGGTGACATAATAAACTGGAAGAACCATTGTGTTCCCAAAGGTGTGATTATCTAGTAAATATGTCTTTGGGCCATACTAAAAGCAGAAGTGTGAGCCATAGCTTAACTCCAGTAAGCATATGGCTTTGCAGTTGTTTGCATGCACCTGACAGGTTCAAGTACACAGTAAAAATATGAATATTTTTAGAGAATCTTGTGTTTATATTTACAACTATTATAATCCATGTACCTGCTTTAGATCATTTGAATTTTAGGTTATGCTTGGTAACCAATATTGAGCCAATACATTTATAGCCGCTAGCTTTGATTTTCACTACTAAATACAGACCAGGTACTAGCAAAGAACAAGCTATGAAGAAAATAGCAGTTGTGTAGCCAGAATACCTTCTGTTTTCGCTGTAATTATAGGCTATGTTATTTGATATGGCAGTAGAATCAGTGGCAGACTGTTATTTAAATTAGTATGTCTGAGAATCTAAGTTGTATTTTCCTTTTCATGATCTGACAGTAGGAAGTTCTGTTTTAGCAATTAAAAATAGAAACACAAGCCCAGTGTGGTAGTACATACCTGCAATTCCAGCACCTGAGAAGTCAAGGCAGGGAGTTTACCATAAATTTGAGGCCAGCTTGGATTGCACAGACCCTATCTCAAAATAATAATAAAGTAAACAAATATATTAGATATTTTTAAAAAATAAATGTAAGTTCCTCAAAGGCAGGGACTTTGTCTGTTTGTATTCCCGGCACCTGTACCTGACACATTAGAGCTCAGGAAATCATTGTTGGATGATCTTTCTCCTCTGAAAAACAACAAATCAGAGGGAGTCTTGCCAACTAATTCTGATTTTATGAATTCATTAGTTTTCCTTTAGGACCTTGGGAATTAGAAGATGGGAAAAACAATGTAGACTTTGTCCTTTTTAGTTAATACCTGTAATTAGTTGTCAAAAATATTAACTTAGACTAGAAAAGTATCGAGGGCTGAGAATATAATGGTAGAACACTTGCCTAGCAGGCTCAATGCCCAAGGTTCGGTCTCTAGTACCACAAAAATAAGTACATAAATACCATAAAAATAAATATAACAAAAATAAATAAGAAAAGTGCCAATTGTGGAGGCACATCCCAGCATTCCAGAGGCAGAGGCAGGTAGATCAGATCTCAGTGAGTTCTAAGCTGGTCCTATACAGTGACACCCTGTCTTAAAGAAAAAAAAATTAACAAAAAAGCAACAGACCACATCCACATGACACCTGTTCATTACATCATAGAATATGCCAGGTGGTAGTGGCACACACCTTTAATCCCAGCACATGGGAGGCAGAGGCAGGTATAGCGCTGTGGTGTAGAGAGCAAAAAAGACAAAAGAAAAGTCATAGGATAACTACTTTCTCTAAACAAATGT
Source organism: Chionomys nivalis (assembly GCF_950005125.1). NCBI lineage: Eukaryota > Metazoa > Chordata > Mammalia > Rodentia > Cricetidae > Chionomys > Chionomys nivalis. The sequence goes on from NC_080092.1 coordinate 65,566,082, forward strand.
AGCAGTTGAGCTACTCTGCCTTCTGGCTGCCCCAACAGATAAAACTGTGGTTACTGGTACTGTGACACAGCAGAAAAATCAATCCACTTTCCTAGTCATGTTAATTTACATACTTTACTCTTATTGGTTAAATTTCAAAAGTCTTACTTTTTAATTGAAATATAATCTAATGTAATTGTAGTCACCAAATACAAAGTCATCTTAACACAAAATTAGCCATCAAAAAGTTGAAGTAAACAAAACACATTTAACAATTAGTCTATTTACATTAAATACCAAATTAAACACACTGGCCAGCAGCCATTTCTGATGTCTTTGAAACCAGCTATGGAGCTGAGACTGGCCTTTAACTAACTCCTGATCCTCTGATCTCTATCTTCCAAGTCCTAGGATTACAGGTTTGTGTCACCACAGCTGGCCAGTATTATACCTGCCTTAAAATATATACATTGGGGCTGGAGAGATGGCTCAGTGGTTAAGAGTACTGTCTGCTCTTCCTGAGGTCCTGAGTTCAATTCCCAGCAACCACATGGTGACTCCAAACCATCTGTAATGAGATCTGGCGCCCCCCTCTGGCATGTGGGTATACATGGAGGCAGAAAGTTGTATAAATAAATAAATATATAAATAAATCATATATATACACACACACACATTGGCCAAGTATGGTGGCGCCCACCATTTATTCCAGCACTTCAGAGCAGATGGATCTCCATGAGTTTGAGTCCAGACTGGCCTACACAGTTCCAGACCAGCCAAGGCTACATAGACTATCTCAAGAAACCAAAAGAAATAATATACACATTAGACATCAGAACTGGAAACTAAAGACCCTGTGATTTTTAAACCTTTAGACTTAACAACTGAATGATCTGCTTGAAAATTTTAAACCATTCCAGTTCTCAGCAGACTACTAAGCCTTAATGTAACCATATTTTTATTAGACTATATGCTTGAAGATTTCATTTCTCACAGATTTTCTTGATTCTCTTTCCCATAGTTGTGGCTGCCTTCTCTGGTCCCTTCCTGTTTCTCCAGCTTACATCCCACACTCCATATATACATACATACATATATGAGTGTTTTGCTACATGTATGTCCAATCTTGGCGTTATAGACAGTTGTAAGCTGCCATGTGAGTGCTAGGACTTGAACCCAGGGCCTCTGGAAGATCAGTCAGTGCTCTTAACCACTGAGCCATCTCTCCAGGCCCCTACACTCCCTTTTTCTGAGTTGCATAGGTTACCTCCCAACTTACAACTTGCTGACAGATACATTATGCATAGAATATTCCCTGCAGCCTACCCTTTTATCCAAATATGTGTATCATTCATTAGCATTGCCTCAAAATTATCCATCTATGGAAAAAACTTAATTCCTTCCTAGATTGGCCTTGGTTTGACACTTGTAACAGTCCATAGGTGTTTCTTTTTCCTATGACTCAATATTTATATTCGTTTAATGTGCTTTCCTTCACTAGACTGAAAGCTTCAAGATATTAGAAATGTTTTATCTTTTGATGGCAGATCTCTATGACCTGCTCCATATATGGCAGTTTACAATCATTTGTAACTCCAGGCTAGCTTTGAACTCTAGCTCTTGCCATAGCCTGACTTCTATGATTACAGGATGCATACCTTAGTTGTGCTTTATTACTGTGCCTAACACAGGGTAGGCTACAACGAATCAGTCTTAACACTTGAATAGCACTTGAGAAACTGAGGATGGATGATCATGATCATAAATGCCACACAGTTGGTGTGGGAAAATGGTCTGTATTCCGTCAATTATATTTAAATAAACACTGATTGGCCAGTAGCCAGACAGGAAGTAGAGGCGGGTCAATGAGAACAGAATTCTGGGAAGAGGAAAACCCATTCCTCTGCAGTCCTCCCATTCCTCTGTAGTCCTGCCCTGCCACAGGAAAAGCAAGATGTGACTGCCTCACTGAAAGAGGTACCGAAGAGCTGGAGAGATAGCTCAGTGGTTAAGAGCACTGTCTGCCCTACCAAAGGTCAGAAGTTCAATTCTTGGCAACCACTAATGGCAAAATCATGCCGGGCGGTGGTGGCGCATGCCTTTAATCCCAGCACTCGGGAGGCAGAGGCAGGCGGATCTCTGTGAGTTCGAGACCAGCCTGGTCTACAAGAATTAGTTCCAGGACAGGCTCCAAAACCACAGAGAAACCCTGTCTCGAAAAACCAAAAAAAAAAAAAAAAGAAAAAGAAAAAATGAAAGAGGTACCGAGCCATGTGGTTAACACAGATAAGAATAATGGGCTAATATAAGTTGTAAAATTAATAAGAAGCCTGAGCTAATGAGCCAATCAATTTATAACTAATGTAGAACTCTGTGTGATTTCTTTGGGACTAACTACTGCAGGAACTGGGCAGGACAGAAACTGAGACAACACACAGTTTGAGCTACAGGGAGAGTTCAAAGCTAGTGTGAACTACATAGTTAAGATCCTGTATCAAAACTTTGTCTTTGAGGGGAAAAAAGCAAAATACATCAGGTACCTGAAAAAACTTGCTATATATATATTGAAGGAGCAGGAGGAATGGCTCAAATGGTGAAGAGCACTTGTTAGTCCTGCAGAGGACCCAGGTTCGATTCCCAATACCCACATAGTCATTTATAAGCATCCATGACTCAGTGCCAGATCAAATGTTCTTCTAATCCATTCAGGCACTAAGCATGCTTGTGGCATACATACAGGCAAAAGATACATGCATACAAGCAAAACACACATAAGTAAGAAAGGGATAAATTTAATAAAAAGAAAACTTAAAAAGATATATTGAAAATCTGTATTTTCTAATCATGGTGGTACACTTTTTTTTTTTTTTTTTTTGGATTTTTTGAGACAAGGTTTCTCCGTAGCTTTTGGGGCCTGTCCTGGAACTAGCTCTTGTAGACCAGGCTGGCCTCGAACTCACAGAGATCCGCCTGCCTCTGCCTCCCAAGTGCTGGGATTAAAGGCGTGCGCCACCACCGCCCGGCTGTGGTACATACTTTTGATTCACACTCTCAGGAAGCAAAGGATGGTGGATCTCTATGAGTTTGAGAACAGCCTGATCTACAGATTGAGTTCCAGATCAGCACACATAGTGAGATTCCCAATTAAATGAAATAAAGGAAGTGGGAAAAAAATGGCTTAGTGATTCAGAGCACTTGCTTCTCTTCCAGAGGCTCCAGGTTCAATTCCTAGCACTCATATATGGCAGCTCACAATTATTTGTAACTCCAGTCCCAAGGTATCTAACCCCCTTTTCTGGCCTCTGTGAGCTATGCACACCTGTGATGTACATACATGCAGGCAAAATATACACACATACAAAATTTTTAAATGACAATTCATAAATATCTTAATGTAAACATCATGTAACACAAAAATAATTTTACAATTATATATTCATACAAACAATCACAAATACAATGGAATGATATATAGAAAGTAAAAAATCCCACCCTCCATTTTCCAGTGTCAAAACTACTGACAGGTTGGGTGTGGTGGCTCATGCCTGAAATCTCAGTGCTGAGGCTGAGGTACAAGTACCACAGAGAGCTCCAGACAAAATGAAATCTTGTGAATAAGTTCTTTAAAATACTGACATAAGTTCCAGTAAGTCACAAGACTTCGTTTCACTTTTTTTTTTTCTTGAGGGTCTCTTGACATAGCCCTTGCTGTCCTGAAACTCAACATGCATATCAGGCTGGCCTGGAACTCACAGAGATCCAGAGATCTGCCTGTCTCTGCCTCTCATGCTCTGTGATTAAAGCCTTTCACCACTTCTGTTAGTTTGTTTTACATAATGTCCGAATGTATTACACATCCAGGTACAGTAGCAAGAATCTTCCTCAAAAGAAAAAAAAAAGTAAACTTTAATTTCTCTTATAGAGGATTGAAACTTCATAATAAAATATGATTAAGACTGGATTGCTAGCCGGGCGGTGGTGGCGCACGCCTTTAATCCCAGCACTTGGGAGGCAGAGGCAGGCGGATCTCTGTGAGTTCGAGACCAGCCTGGTCTACAAGAGTTAGTTCCAGGACAGGCTCCAAAACCACAGAGAAACCCTGTCTCAAAAAACCAAAAAAAAAAAAAAAAAAAAAAAAGACTGGATTGCTGAAAAAAGAAACCACGTCCCCAGCACCTGCGAGACAAGTGGAGCGCGGTGTCTGGCGCTCAGCCATGTCCGTGGATGCCTCCGCCTCAGAGCCAGAGTCCCGGCCAGGGCTGGGGCAGGAACCCCGGCTGGGATCCGGCTGGGATCCGAGCCGGACCAGTTCTGTTCTGAGCACAGAGAGCCTCTGAGCAGGTTCTGCCTCTTCGAGAGATGGCTGGTATGCGCCGCCTGCATCAGGTTGGGCGGCTGCTGTGATGGGCACGGCATCTGTCAAGGAGCTGTGAAACAAGATTGTGGACCAATGTGAGAGGCTGCAATTACAGAGCGCTGGCATCACCAAGAATGTGGTGGAGGTCCTGCAAGGGAAGAACCAGAAGCAGTGAGCACGGCTAGTGCAGCGAGGGAGCTGGTTATCCAGAGGTTGAGCCTGGTGAGGAACCTGTGTGAGCCTAAGGAACAGTGATTGCTGGAGCAAGTGCTCAGGAGCGGGCTCACCAGAGTATCCTGACTCAGCGGGCACATTGGACTGAGGCATTGAAAAAGCTGGACACCCTCCGTACCAGCCTGATGCTCACCCATCTGGATGACCTCCAGTGTATTCAGAAGGTACACGAGATTGTTGAGAGAATTGAGGAAGCAGAGGGCATTTTGGATCCCCAGGAGTCGGACAAGTTAAGTTTTAACGAGAAGAGCGCTTGGAGCCCACTACTGACTCAGCTCTGGGCAATATCGGGTCTCAGGTTTCTCTCAGGCATGGAGGAGGAGGACTGTCAACCCCTTGTTGCATTTGTCTGAAGATCGAAGGACCCTGACCTTCAGTGCCAAGAGGTCCAATGCCTGCTCTTTGACCTCTGGCCTAATGCCTTGGCTGCCACCACCTTCCAAGCCGGACTCCATGCCTGGATAGTGAATGTTCAGCACAGTTGTGCTTATAAAGTGGGTGTAGCCTCAGCCCAGCTGCCTGGAGAGGGTTCTGGTAGGGACTGCCGCCTGGACCACAATGCCTTCTCCTGGGTCTTCTCCCATTATGATCAAGAGTTCCATTTCTCACACAATGGGCAGCATGAGCCTCTGGCGTTGTTTCGGTACCCAGCACAGCTGGGCGTGCTGCCGGACCTCCAAGTAGGAGAGCTGGTCTTCTGTGAGTCTGCCTCAGGGAGGTGCTTTACATCCACCACACGACCGCTGTTCCCAGTCTTTGCTGAGGCTGACCAGGTCATCTCCATTGTTCACCAGTGGCCACAGTGAGGCCAGATCCACGTCCCCCATCATCCTTGCAGGCCAGGCCATGCTTCCAGCTAGTGTCCTATCCCCCAGTGCCCAGTGATGTGCGTGGTCTTCCCCATGGGCAATTTTTAAAAAGATGGGATCTGCTTTAAAAAAAAAAACAAAAAAAAAACTGGATTGCTGAGAGCACATTTCCTTCACATTTATTCTCCTCCACTAAAATAATGCTGTTCAAATATATATAGCCTACAAATTCATCACCAAAACTTTGTGGTTTTACCTTGTAAATCAAGTAGATAGATAACTAAGCAGTTGGCAAACATATAAATACCAAGCACAACTAAAGTCCAGGAGGCACCACTGTGCAGTGTATCCACTGTCAGGTTAATGAGACCAGTTGTTACATTTGACAGTAAGAAAAAAAACAGCTGGTTTCTGTTCAGAGCTGTGATTAAACAAAGACTGGGCTCTTTTTTCCCAGCTTCTAGGATTAGAGGTTTGGAATGTTTTTTATTTGTAGCAGGCAACTGTATAAGTTTCCAAGAACATGGTACTAGAGCCCCTTTAATTAGAAATTTGGCAAAACTCAAAATTATATCACTCAGTAACAGACAGCTAAGAAGCATCAGGCTAGAAGCAACCACCCACACACAAAAGGCTAAATTGGCCATTCTTCGAGATACGGCTTCTACATTCACTTGAACTATATAAAGGGAAATGAAAAAGCTAACAGCCACTAAGAGAATACAACAAGTCACTTTTATCCAGTCTCTGATGTGTGTTCTATTCTTAAGCACATACAACCCTGTTTGCACACCAGCCATGTATATTGTCACATACCCCAAAGAGGAAATTATGCCTTCCCGGTTGGCATTTAGTAAACCAACTCTTGTGCCACTACCATCAGTACCATACAAAATTATCCTCTTGAGTGGAGTAAAGTCAAGAGCTAGCTGGTATAACACAGTAATGCTAACAGCCACAATCCAGGACTTATTTAAAGGAAAAATAATCAAAAGAAGTGATGTTACTAATTTCACAACTACGATAGTAAAGAAAAAATTCCAGTGAACACCATACTCAGTTAAATGTTCCTGATAGCCTATGGATTTTATAATGACTAACCGTCCCATTCCTAAGACAACTAAGGGCCAGACAGAATACAGTGATTTTCTAAGATAATTAAATCTGGACCCTTCTATATGTTTCCCTCTAACCTCTGGACAAACCATTGCAGCCCCAAAAATAAAGCCACCTACTCCATAATCCATTGCCCCTGTCCCATAAAGCTCAGTTTTGGCAAATCTTCTAGGGAACAGTGGGAAATCCACAGCCAAAATGGCAATAGCAGTAAACACACTATTAATGACCCGGTAATAAGTGACGGCTGGACTGTACTCTGATTCTAGGCTGATTTGCAAGAAGTTTGCAAAGACTTTCTGAACAGGCACTTTGGCGTGGCAAGTCCTCCTCTGGTAGATCTGATACAACAGCCATGCCCCACAGGCAATTGCAGTGAGATTCTCAAGTAGGATAAAGGGAGACAATAGAGTCAAAGTGATCACCAAGGGGACTACAAGGACAACAAAGTCCATGAAGAAGCGTGTGCTCCAGCTGTGTGAGAAAGAACACACGTGCTGTGAGAAAATGATCAAAAGGCCTCGACACAGGATACAGAATGCAGGGAAGCACAAGCCCTGGGTCACTTCCAGCACGCTGGTTCCGTTGAGGTTATTGACAAAAGCTTCCTTCATCTGCTTTTGAGACATTTTGTTTCTTCCTGTGAAAATGATACAAAAGAATGGATTTGAGGGAAACAATATTGCTGTAAAGTCAGTAAATATTTCTTGGTTTCAGAACAGAAGTTTAGGGGATGGAGAGATGGCTCAACAGTTAATTGGCTGCTATTCTAGAGGTTCCGGGTTCAATTCCCAGCACACACATGGCAGCTCACAACTGTCTGTAACTCTATTTCCAGGAGATCTGACACCCTCACACGTACATATATGTGGGCAGAACAGAAGTTTACGCCCACCAGGTGGTAATGGCCCACCTTTAGTCCTAGCACTCAGGAGGCAGAGGCAGGTGGATCTCTGTGAGTTTGGGGCCAGCCTGGTCTACAAGAGCTAGTTCCAGGATAGGCTCCAAAGCTACAGAGAAACCTGATCTCGAAAAATAAAACAAAAAAGAAAGAAGAGTATGAAATTTCTTGTACAAAGTTGTATCTTCACTATAAGGCAAACTCAAAACGAAAGTCCATTTGGAAGCTGGGTGTGGTTAAGCATCACTTAAAGACACAAGATGGTCCTTGCTTACATCCTGAGTTCCCAGCCAACTTGGCTACCTGAAACCTTGTCTTTTCCTAAGACAAGGTCTCACTGTGTAGCCTAGAAATAGCGCTGTGGAGCAGGCTGACCTTGAACTCAAGAGGTTCACCTGCCTCTGCCCCACCCCCTCACAAATGCTAAAAGGCGTGTGCTACCACGCCCAGCCAGACCTGGTCCTTAAGAAAGTAAATCTGGCCGGGTGGCAGTGGCGCACGCCTTTAATCCCAGCACTCGGGAGGCAGAGGCAGGCGGATCTCTGTGAGTTCGAGACCAGCCTGGTCTACAAGAGCTAGTTCCAGGACAGGCTTTGGAGCTACTGAGAAACCCTGTCAGAAAGAAAGAGAGAGAGAGAGAGAGAGAGAGAGAGAGAGAGAGAGAGAGAGAGAGAGAGAGAGAGAGAGAGAAGGAGAGAGGAGAGAAAGAAAAAAGAGAGAAAGAAAATCTGGAATATGAATCCCAAATGGCATCAGTCAGAAATTTTCTTTTTTGAAAGAAAAAAATTATGTTTACAGCGTTCTGCCTGCATGTATCCCTGAAAGCCAGAAGAGGGCACCAGATCTCATTGTAGATAATTGTGAGTGACTATGTGGTTGCTGGGAATTGAACTCAGGACCTTTGGAAAGAACAGCCAGTGCTCTGAATCTCTGAGCCATCTCTCCAGTCCCCAGTCAACTGCGATGCATAACATTCTCTCTCCCTCTCTCTCTATATATATACATATATCCACATACATACATATATGTTTACATATAAAGTAATTTTAGCTATAGTTATATGCTATGTTATGAAAACCTTCAAGAAAGTTGCATATGCATTGCTATGGACTTTAAACTTCAGGAAGGAAGAGAGAGAAAAACTGTTCAGTGTATTTTAGAGTCAGGGTCCTGGCGCCTAGAGGTGAATGCATGAGAGCCACGTTCTTCTCTTCCTCGGATACACACGGCCATATTTTCAGATTAAGGGGCAGGTGGACAGAATAGATGGGATGCATTGTACACGCCAGAGCTCGTGGTTTCTTTTTCCGCAGCCTAAACTCTCCTCTGTCACATACTACCGTCTGAAACGTTGCACACTGAGGGCACACACCCACTGCCCCTGAGGTGGTCCACGCGGGTTTACTTGGGCCCGGCATCGGCATCTCACCGTAAGTGGCCCTGCTCTTTTGGCCTTTTCCAGACGGACCTCGTCACAGCCACGACCCGTCCGGCGTTGACAGAACAGGCTCCCACCGCACCAGCCCGCGCCCTCCACTTCCGCCTCGCGGGCAACGCTTCCGGCTCGGCGCGGCGCAGCCTGTTCTTCCGGGCCCGCAGATTCCGCGCGCCCCCGCCCGGGATGGCGACGGTCCCCGCCCCGCCGGCTCCCCACGCCCTTCGGTGTGTTGGGCTGGATTCGTTCCGATCCTCTCGAGACCCAGCCGTGTGGCGGTCCGAGAAGGCCGCGTCAGACTCGGCCACGGCGACCTGCACTAGACCGGCTCCCGAGCCCCCGGAAACCACGATCTCCCACACCGAACTCGAGAGGCCACAGAAACGCCACATCTTACCCCAGGGTCTGAAAAGACCTCACCTCACCCGCAGCCAGAGCCTGCGGCCCGGGACGGACCACGTGCGCCCGGCGCCGCGTGTGCACGCCCCGCCCCCGGGGAGGAGCCGCCGGGCTCCGGGCCACTTAGCCGGGGCCGCTGCGGGCCGCGGGCGAGCCGGAGTTGCGGGCATTCTTTCCTAGGCGCTCCCGCTCTTTCTGCTTTCTTCCCTCCCCGGGCTCTTCCCAACCGCCTCACCCTGCCCACCTTCCCGGTTGGGACTACACGCTGGGCGCCCAGATCGTGGGACCGGTGAGTGCCACTCCCCGCCTGGATCCGAAGCCCCTCACGGCCCGAGGGGTTAGGGAGGCCAGGGTGTGCCTCTCAGAGCTAAAGTGTGAAGGAGGCACCTCACCTTCTAATTCAGTATTTCTCGTTCTACCCTCTGGGGACCTCAGGAGGAGGTAGCACAGCTTTTGCCCTAGACAAGGACCTTCACGGTCACTTCCCAGTTTGCCAGCAGGGGGCCACAAGGGGTTGCTTCTGGCTAATCGGGACTGGACTTCTGTCTCTGTCCTTGTCCTACCCAGGGACGGAGTGAGAGGCGTAAGGAAAGTGCGCCCTTGACTAGAGTCACATCCACCTTCCCGGAAGGACGTATTCTCTCAGTGCCAGGTGCTTCCAGTGGCATCCCAGCCCTGGGCACCGCTGGCGCGTTGTCAATGCTATAAGTGCTGGTTCCCGCCAGGAATCTGGAGCAAAGAGGGAAGGACCCCCAAGACCCTAACCCATCTATTTCCCTCATAGTCTTCCGACTGTCCTTCCTGCCCGAAGAGAAACTAACTGAAGCAGGGGCGGAGGAGGAGGGGGTTGTGATCGGGTTGCCACTTGCTTGGACTTGGACTGGTCTTTTACCTATTCATTACTCCCTTCTGTCTACTGTGGTCACGCCCTTCCCAGAAATTCTTGGTGGCAACCGCGAGAGGAGAGAGCCTGGAGGACTGGAGGAAACTGCTCTGATCTGACTTGGCTTCAGCCGGGAGCTGACGCTGCACCGTAATAAGCAGGCTTTCCTAAGCTCTCTCACAGGTACTTGACCACACGGGCCATAATTTTACACTCTGTGGTATGGTAGTATACCATTGGCAATTGTGTGAAAACGGGAGTTAGAGAGCTCCTGCGCCGTGTTCTAGGAGGGTTGTGAGCTTTGGATTCAAACGACGCTGTTGTGGTCTCCTGGTTGGCCTTCCAGCTGAGTCTCCAGAGACCCTCGGCTGATAGAGTACAGTGTAGAGTGACGGTGTCTAGCCCAGTCCTGATATACTTTTCTGTTTGAATTTTCCCTCTCCCTGTTTCCATGGAAGTCCCTGGACCTGATTCTTTAAAGACTAGGTGTGGTCAGAGCCTCAAAACGTCTGTAGCAGGGTTAATCCATCAACCCATTTTCGATGTCCCTCATCCTCAACCCTCTTTGCTAGGCAGGGATTGAGGTCTGGGAAAGTCCAAGTCTGAGTGAGGCTTGCCATTTTTCAGATCCTGCCCTCAGGCTGCTCCTCCTTTCAGGTGGGTTCTTCTCTTCTGCTCTCACCTCGATTGTTTGAGACTAGGTCTTACCTACAGTGTAGCCTAGACAGGCTTCAAACTGAGATCTTCCTGCCTCAGCCTCCTGAGTGTTCCCAATCTCAATCACACCTTTTGGGCAGTGGACCTTCCATGCCTGATCAGTGGCCCCAAATAGGTTATCAACTCTATAGGTAATGCTAATATTCATACTCAGTGATAATCAGATTTGTACTGTGCTTTCAAACCTTGACCTCATTGACCTTCACAAACTTTCGAAGTAAGGTAGATTAACTATCCCTATTTTCAAGGTGAGGATTTGAGGTTGCCCTGGGGTCACATACTCAGCCAGTGACTGAACTGTGATTCCCTTCTCATACAAGAGCTTCCCAGGAGCATCAGAGTTGACTCCAGGCACATTCTCCATCAGCTGATGACTACGTTTACACGTTTACATAGGGTATTTCTGTCTAGTGGTGATGATAGAGCCAAGGTTATTTCTCCCCAGTGTCTTGTCTTCATTCTCCACGACGTACTGAACCAGAAGATTTTGCAACCCCAGCCCATCACTTACTTACCTTAAAACTGCCCCTGGCCTTTTTCTGCAAGGGAAACGCCATAAGGCATCCCAGGTCATCTCTGGAGGCTCTCATCAAAGTTTCCTAACTTCTTGATTAGCAAGGGAAAGCCAGACTCTCACTCTGCCCAGGCCTGCCTGATTCTCATTTGGGCGCCTCCTGCTTGGTGGGAGGAGTAGGAGTGAGTCACCCCAGAGAAGCCATCACCTGTGTGGCCCTTGTCTTCTGTCTCACGCTACAGGTTCCAAGAAGACTTGGCTGAGATCCGACACACCTGAGTCTGCTGGAGTGATGACCGCATGACCAGGTTGATAGACTACTGCTTGTGTCTGTGACACAACTCTGGCTGCCCACGCTAAGGCACGATGCTCCGGCAGGTAAACCCTCAACTGATGCCATCAAGCAGCAGAGACACTTTCCTGTGTGCCTGTCTGCATAAAAGATTGCAGTGTTCGTAGCTGGAAGGATAGGAAAGACCCCTTCTTCAGATAGTCATTCCAGCACTCTTCCTGATACACCTGACTTGAATGTCTCTCTTTTTGTGGCTTTGGGTTCTTTTCCTTGGAGTGCATAAGGTAGGCTAGGTAAAGGAATTCACTTTGATGACCTTAAGTGGGGCTTATCCTGGTAGAAGTCCCTGCCAGGGTGTTTTATTGACTCAAAGTGGAAATTTAGGGCTTCCAAGAATGTTCATTGAAGCTAAGCCTTTAAGAATAATAAACAGCGCCTTTAATCCCAGCACTTGGGAGGCAGAGGCAGGCGGATCTCTGTGAGTTCGAGACCAGCCTGGTCTACAGAGCTAGTTCCAGGACAGGCTCCAAAGCCACAGAGAAACCCTGTCTCGAAAAACCAAAAAAAAAAAAGAAAAAAAGAAAAAAGAATAATAAACAGTTAGCCAAGTTAGCTGGGCGTGGTAGCCCATACCTTTAGTCCTAGCAGTTGGGAGGGCAAATCAGGTGTGAGTTCAAGGCCAGCCTGGTCTGCACGTTGAGTTCTAGAACTGCTGGGGCTGTAGCAAGAGAGAAACTCTGTCTCAAAACAAAACAAAACAAACAAACAAAAGAGCCAAGTGGAGAAGGAACATTAGCAGTCCCGACAAAAGATGTCTGCCGGTGCAGAAATACAAGGGAAGGCAGCTTATGTGGGAGTCCAGCATTCTACCTCTGAAAAGGCTAGTATCCTTGGCCTGCAAGGTAGGGACTGCCCTTCACTGTGGAACTCTTCCTCATACACATAGCATCCTTTATAAGTAGCTCAGATGCAGAGAGCAAAAATTTGCTGGAATTTGATTTTCCTAAATTCTGTCCCACTATAAGGGCTCAGGGAGTTTGTGCTCTAGCCAGGATAACCAAAGTAGGACTGAAGAAAGCCATGACAGATGCAACTAGACCATCCTGCTATTTTCTAGGAAATGGACTTGAAGGCTACAGAAAAACAGGCAGGACAATTGTCTGCTCTGGGTTGTTGTATTTCCTTCCTTCCTTCCTCCTTCCTTCCTTTCAGTTCTTGTTATATAGTAGGCACTACACTTGAATATTTTGTTTCATCTTCACAGTGCAGTGAAAAAAATATACTAGTGTGTACTATACAGTGCTGTTCTGTGCCCGTGCTGGAGACCAGACTCAAACAAGTTAAATGGCTGACTCAAGGTCACATTCATTATCAGGAATTTGGAAAAATAAAGAAAGGCAATCAAAAGTGATATTGAGGTTACTACTATCTGAACACACCATTTAAAAAAAAACTCTAGCCTTTTTTGCCCTAATTTTTTTTTTTTGTTTGTTTTTTTGTTTTTTTGTTTTTCGAGACAGGGTATCTCTGTGGTTTTGGAGCCTGTCCTGGAACTAGCTCTTGTAGACCAGGCTGGCTTGCCCTAACTTTTTTTTCTCTTTTTTTCTCTTTTTTGGTTTTTCAAGATAGGATTTCTCTGTGTAGCTCTGGTTGTCCTGAAACTAGCTCTGTAGACCAGACTGGCCCCAAACTCAGACTTACCTGCCTCTGCCTCCTGAGTGCTGGGATTAAAGGCACATATTATCACACTCTAGCTCTTGGGTTTGTTTGTTTGTTTGTTTGTTTGTTTTTTGAGGTCTTTCTGAGTAGCCCAGGCGAGGCTTGAATTCATGGAAGTTCCCCCATTTCTCCTCCTGAGTGCTGGGATTACAGATGTGTACCACCATACCCAGCAATAACTACTTTTTTGGGAGGATATTTTACATGCCTTCCTAAACCCTGATGTATGTATGTATGAATACCTAAGAGGTAGGCACAATCACCATTCCCATTTTAGTGTTAGGAAAATTGAGATAAAAAGAGATTTAAAAACTTAAATAAGATTGTACAAGAATAATGGTGGAGTCAGGATCCAGACCTGAGTAGCCTAGATTCCATTTCCACTCTATTCATCTGTAACACTGGGAATTGAACTGGGGTCTCACTTGTGCTAGGCAAACACCCACTAAACCGTATCTCCTACCCTTTACTTTTTATTTTGAGAGCAGAGTCTTAAATTGGTGAGGCTGGCCTTGCACCTAACAATCCTCCTGCCTCAGGAAAGAGTCCTTCTACCAGGCTCAGTACAATCTAGCTTTCTTTGTTGTTGTTTTGTTTGCTTTTCAAGACAGGGTTTCTCTGTATAGCCCTGGATGTCCTGGAACTAACTCTGTAGACCAGGCTAGTCTTGAATTCACAGAGATTCACCCGCCTCAGCCTGAGTGTTGGGATTAAAATCGTGCTCCACCACCACCCAGCATAATCTAGCTTTCTAATCCAAGCTCTTGGTACTATACTCAACTCCCGGTTGAATCAAAACTGTTCCTGAATTGCAGCTGAGTTTGTAAGTAGTCCTTTCCTCCTTTCCTTTCCTTTCCTTTCCTTTCCTTTCCTTTCCTTTCCTTTCCTTTCCTTTCCTTTCCTTTCCTTTCTCCTCCTCCTCCCCTCTTTCCCTTCTCTTTCCTTTCTTTTTCCCTCAGTCCTTGTTCTTCCATAGATTCAGCTATAGGCTGTAGCAATTGCCCTCAAGAACAAGAGCCTTCTGTGTACATTATGATGAGCCTGAGACTCACAGTCTTTAAGAGAAACTCATTACTATGCTGCTACCTTGGCTTGTTCCTGAGGGGTGTGAGCACTGAGGGTTCACTAATCTCATTAGAAACACAGCCATACCAAGACTTCTAAGCTGGTTCCAACCAGGCGCCTTCCTTCTCTTCCCTCTCCGTCCTGTGCTGTACAGACAGCAGCTCTGTGAGACTGGTAGCCTGTAGCCTAAAAGTTGCCTGAGCTCACAGCATTGATTATTATGCACTGTCAAGGCCGTGACTAAGTGCTCTGTGTGTTTCTTTTTCCCCTTAACCTTGGAGTTGAGTTTATCACACACCCCCCAAAACAAAACAAAACAAAACCAAAAAAAACCATGGCTCATAGAGGTGAATGACCGAGGCTTTCACGCTAATAAGTAGCAGAGCTGAAACATGAGCCACCTGGATCTTGTAGAAACCTGTTCTTTCTCCTGTGCAGGCTTCGCCCTTATTAGCTGTCAACTGGTCTGGGACTCAGGTCTCATGGCTCTTGTGTTGTTCCCAGGTGAATGGTCACAGTTCAGGCTCTGATGCTCAAGGTAGGGCATCCCTCAAGGGAGATCTCCAGGAGTTCCTGGGTGGGGAGGCCCCACTCCATCAGCTGGATGACCTCACCAAGGTGAATCCTGTGACACTGGAAACAGGTATGGACCTTCCTCCTCCGGACTGCTGCTCCAAAGAACAGGGATACTCCTGACCTGGCCCCTGCCCCAGGGAACCCGGCACTGCACCTGGGCTCCCCAGGGCAGGCTTTGCTCTAGGTTTGGAACTCGTCTTAATTAGATCTTATATCTATTCATCAGGGAGCTACAGGGTTCTAATGGCACTTAGCTAATTACAGAGGGAGGGCTGCTTCGCAGATGTGTGTCTGGTGTTCTGTCTGCATTTGAGCCAGACTTTGCTTACAGCATCTTTTCCTCAGTCCTGAGGTGCCTGCAGGCCCGGTACACAGAAGACATATTCTATACCAATGCTGGCTGCACCCTGGTAGCTCTGAACCCCTTCAAGCCCATCCCTGAACTCTACGCACCAGAGCTGATGCTAGAGTACCATGCTGCGTCTCAGCCTCAGGTAAGACTCCTGCCTACTGGTGCCGTGTCCCTGCCCAGCAGGAACTCTCAGAACCTGAACACATAACTAAGGTACAATGTGGATGATAAATACTAAACTGAGATTGAAACCTAAAATAGAAACATAAAACAAAGGTATTATTGTTGTTGTTATTATTATTATGAGAAAGATTTACAGGTAGGAAACTCCATTAAGAAAATGCCTTCAACCAGTCAGTGGTGGCACACACCTTTAGTCCCAGTACTTGGGAGGCAGAGGCAGGTGGATCTCAGTGAATTCAAGGCCAGCCTGGTCTACAAAGTGAGTTTCAGTACAGCCAGAACTGATATACAAAGAAACCCTGTTTCAAAAAACCAAAAATGAAACAAAAAGAAAAAGAAAATCCCTCCATAGGTTGGGGAGATGGCTCAGAGGTTAAGAGTGCTGTCTGTTCTACCAAAGGTCCTGAGTTCAATTCCCAGCACGACATGGTGGCTCACAGCCATCTGTAATAGGATCTGATGCCCTCCTCTAGCATGCAGGTGTACATGCAGAACAGTCACACATTAAATCTAAATAAATAAAATAAAAAAAAATCAAGATTGCATTATGGGCAAACCTATAGGGCATTGTAGGGTATTTTCTTAACTAGTGATTGCTGTGGGCGGGACTAAAACATTGTGGGTGATCCTGGTTGCTATAAGAAAGCAGTGTGAGCAAGCTAGTAAGTAGCACTCCTCAAGGACCTCTGCATCAGCTTCTGCCTTGGGGTTCTTGCCCTCCTTAAGTTCCTATTCTGACTGCCCTCTGTGATGAACTGTGATATAGAAGTAAGCAAGTAAACCCTTTCCTCCCCAAGTTATTTTTTGTCATGGTGTTTTGTCACAGCAATAGAAACCTTAACTAATACAAGCAGTAACTTAAGAAGAAATTTTCCAGCCGGGCGGTGGTGGCGCACGCCTTTAATCCCAGCACTTGGGAGGCAGAGGCAGGCGGATCTCTGTGAGTTCGAGACCAGCCTGGTCTACAAGAGCTAGTTCCAGGACAGGCTCCAAAACCACAGAGAAACCCTGTCTCGAAAAACCAAAAAAAAAAAAAAAAAAAAAAAAAAAGAAGAAATCTTCCTCCAAATTATAAAGTACATAAAATAAGCAGCAGAATCAGACTATTAAAGAAAAATGTAGAGGCAGCTCAGTTGGTCAAGTGCTCACGTAATATACATAGATATGAGTTCCAGCCCCAGAACTGCATAAGCCAGGTGTAGTGGAACTTGGGAGGTAGAGTCAAAAGGACCAGAAGTTCATTATCCTCAGCTATCCATAGCACGTTCTAAACCAGCCTGGGCTACGGGAAAGCCTGTCGGGGGCAGGGGAGATAAGAGCCTTGAAGGAGGCTAGAGAAATAGTTCGGTGGTAAAGAGCACTTTCTGTTCTTCCAGAAAACCAGGAAACAATTCCTAGCACCAACGTGTTGGCCCAGAGCCATCTTTAACTCCAGTCCCAGGATATCTAATGCCCTATTCTGGCCTCCAAGGGCACTACACACATGGTACAGACATGCATGCAAGCAAAACACCCATACACATAAGATAATTTTTTTAACTTAAAGAAATGAAGTCAGATGAGAGCATAAAGTATTAAGGTCATAGAGTGCTGGAAGGTAGCTGCATCCATGCTGAGAGAACCTAACCTTGGTGGATGAATCAACCACAGGAGTTTTGGGTTTTTGGAGGAAACATGCTAGCACTACTCCTGGTAGCTTCCTGGTGTAATTTGTCATTGGATCAACCAGTCTTGAAAACATGACTCACATGACCATCCACTCTTTGATATTTCAGAAATTGAAACCCCACATCTTCACAGTGGGTGAGCAGACCTACAGGAACGTCAAGAGCCTGATTGAGCCAATCAACCAGTCCATCGTGGTCAGTGGAGAGAGTGGAGCTGGAAAGGTAGAAGTGCCAGTTTCTTATCCTGTCCCTTATACCTAGCCAGGTGAGCGCAAAGGTGAGGACCATTGTCTGTGTCATCAGTGGCTGCCTAGTCATTCACAGGCAAGCTGCTGGAACCAGGTCAACCAGCACCGCACTAGACGTCAGAAGCAGCCTCCACTGCTGGCTCTGCCGCCACCCTGGGGAGACACTCCTCCCCTTGTACCTTTATTTTCTCACTGGAGGTGCTTCTGGGGGTCCCTAGAAATAGCAGTCAGATGTTGGGGAACCCAGCATGAGGTACATCAGGTATATCATCTCTGAAAGACTACTAAGATTACAGGCATCAGTCATTTCCCTTCTGAAATGGAAGGTAATAGAGAGCCAGCACCTGCATGGGACTTATCTGTGAACATAAAGGAGCCTGTGTTGTTTGACATGATGACACGCATCTGTAATCCCAGGATTTAGAAGGCAAAGGCGATGTAGGAGGACCACAAGCCAGCCTGGACTACATAGTGAAACTCTTTATCTATAAATAAATGAAGTAAACATAATACAAAACAGGAGCCAGTACACATAAGGCATTTGGTGGCATGTTTGGCACATGGTGGCGCTCCTCCAAAAGTAGCTGGTTTTTCAGGTTCTTGCTCTGATTTCTTTTTATTATGGACTGTGATGAGGATATATCAGCCAAATAAACCCTCTTGCTTTTGGTTTAACAAAAAAAAAAAGTAGCTGGTTTTACTGTGGGAAAAAGATTGGAAGAGACGAAAGCCTACTGGAGTTGAAGCTGGAGAAACAGCTCAGCTGTTTAAGAGCACTTGTTGTAGCCGGGCAGTGGTGGCACACGCCTTTAATCTCAGCACTCGAGAGGCAGAGGCAGGCAGATGTCTGTGAGTTCAAGGCCCCAAAGCTACAGAGAAACCCTGTCTCGAAAAACCAAAAAAAAAAAAAAAAAAAGAAGCACTTCTTTTTTTTTTTTTTTTTTTTTTTTTTTTTTTTTTTTTTTTTTGGTTTTTCGAGACAGGGTTTCTCTGTGGTTTTGGAGCCTGTCCTGGAACTAGCTCTGTATACCAGGCTGGTCTCGAACTCACAGAGATCCGCCTGCCTCTGCCTCCCGAGTGCTGGGATTAAAGGCGTGCGCCACCACCGCCCGGCAAGAAGCACTTCTTGTACTGACAGAGGGTCAAGTTCAATTCCAGCAGCCATGCGATGGTTAATAATCATCTGAAACTGTTCCAGAAGATCCGAAGCCCTCTTCTGACCTCTATGGACGCTACACCCATGTGATGCAGACATACATTCAGACATACACCCATACACATGAAATAAAAAAAAATAATAAATATTTAAAATAGCTAAATCCCTATTGAAGTTGTCAGTGATAGCAAAGGCAGTGTATAAGAAGCTCCAGGTATAGCCAGAGGGCCTTACAGATAGCAAGACCTCAGCAGATGAGTCAGGTATTGCATAAACAAAGATTTCCACCACTCACCAGCTGCCTCTCCCTTTCCACAGAACTGTCTGAGGGGTTCTTTGGACTGTAAGCCCTGTTGCCTACATTCACCTATCAAAGAGTTACTGAACATTAAGCACATCCTGGTCTCTAGACTACAGACTAGGCATAGATGTTATGGGGATGAGCACGGTGAGAAATGCAGTATACATTTTGACCTTAGTCTCTAAACAAAGGAACATAGTAAGTTAGAGAGGCCATAGCTCAGCAAAGTACCTGAAAACTCAGCTCCTGGACAAAGAATTGTTCACAAGAGTACTTGGGACTGAGGTAGAACCTGACTTAAGATCAACACATGTGCCTTAGTCCCAGCACTCAGGAGGCAGAGACAGGTGGATCTCTGTGAGTTCGAGGCCAGCCTAGCCTGCAGAGTCAGTTCCAGGACAGGCTCTAAAGCTACAGGAAATCCTGTCTCAAAAAAAAAAGTTAATGCAAACAGCTCAATAACGTTTCACCGAGTAGCTGTTATGGCCATTGACTAGGCCTGCCTTTTGGTTTTATTTTGTATTTAACATTTAATTAGTTAGTTGTGGGTGGAGCAGCACTATACAATACACATGTAGAGGTCAGAGGACAACCTTTAGGAACCAGTTCTCTCTTCCACCATGTGGATCCCATGTGGATCCTAGGGGTAGAACTCAGATCATCAGGTTTGGCAGTGAGAGCCTTTACCTGTTGAGCATCTTGTTGGCCTTTTGTTTTGTTTGTATTTTTTTCTGTATGAGGGATTAAACCCAGAGCCCTGAATATGCTGTGCAGGCTTGCTACCAATGAACTCTATTACATCCCCAGTTCTCATTTTATTTTTTAATTTTGAGGCAAGGTCTCGGTAAGTTGACCGGAATGGCTTTGAACTCACTTACATAGTTCAGCCCTCTTCTGGCTTCCATGGGCAATAGACATACACATATTAAAATAAAATAAACTTTAAAAAGTACCTACTTCTCTGTGGACAGGATATAAAATTTATTAATTTGTTTGTTTAGTGAGGGGGAGGCCTACTTCCAGGTATAGTCAGGAGGAGGGCCATTTCTTCTCCTGCCCCCATATTAATTGGGTGACATATTTCCATCCACAACACACCTTAAACAAAAAGGAAAACTAAGTTGCCTGGTTCAGTCCGAACACTGGAACTCAACTTCTTTGCATATTGGACTGAGAGTATTACTGATTGAGTGATAGACTGCTTGCTTGGCGTTCACAAGGCCCTCAGTTCAATTCTTAGCGCCAGCAAAGTTAAATAATTAATCAAACCCCAAGTCAATAGTGAAAAATAATAAAATAGAAAACAGAATAATAGAAAAAAATGAGTGAATTCCAAGGACTGTTTTTGTTTTTGAGGTGTGGGGATTGAGCTTCAGATCATATATATGCAAAGCACATATTCTACCACTGAGCCACATTCCCAGCAAACTACTTTTGAAAAGTGGTTAAAATCTATACCCATATGGTGCACATACATATGTTTATACACATAAAATTAGATAAACTAATCTTTAAAAAAAAAAAAGATGAGGCCGGGCGATGGTGGCGCACGCCTTTAATCCCAGCACCCGGGAGGCAGAGGCAGGCGGATCTCTGTGAGTTCGAAGCCAGCCTGGTCTACAAAGGGAGTTCCAGGACAGGCACCAAAGCTACAGAGAAACCCTATCTCGAAAAACCAAAAAAAAAAAAAATTCTCTGAGTCTACAGAAAACGGAAATGAGTGAGTGCCTCCAACCTAATGGATTTGTTAGGAAGGGGTGGGGCGAGTGCTTGGAATACAGCTGAGCTATAAAGTGATTACCTAACACGCAGGAGGTATAAATGAACTGTGTATTGTGGTCCACACCTATAATCCTAGCCCTGGGGAGGTGAGAGCAGGGAAAGCAGAATTCAAGGTTTTCCTCCCCCTGTACTGTAAGTTCAAGGCCAGCCTTAACCACAGAGTGAGTTCCCTGACAGCCAGGGCTACACAGAGAAACCTTGTGTTAGGGGTGGAGGTAGATGTAGCTGGACATGTAATGTCTTTTTTTTTTTTTCCAAGACAAGGTTTCTCTGTGTAATATTGACTGTCCTGGAACTTGTTCTGTAGACCAGGTTGGGATTAAAGGTGTGCACCACCATTGTCAGGCTAGGATAGTGTAAATCCACTGGGAAATGAGAAGCAGGAAAACTTCTCTAAGCTCAAGGCCAGCCTGGTCTACAAAGAAAGTTCCAGGCTAGCAAGGACTACGTAGTGAGATGCTATCTCAAAAATAAATAAAGAGCTGGGCGGTGGTGGCGCACACCTTTAATCCCAGCACTTGGGAGGCAGAGGCAGGCGGATCTCTCTGAGTTCCAGGATAGGCTCCAAAGCTACAGAGAAACCCTGTCTTGAAAAACGAAAGAGAGGGAGGGAGGGAGGAAGGGAGGGAGAAAGAGAGAGAGAGAGAACTGGACAATGGTGGTGCACATCTTTGATGCCAGAACTTGGGAGGCAGAAGCAAGCGGATCTTTGTGAGTTCAAGGCCAACCTGATCTATAGAGTAATTTATTCGACAGGCTGTAAAACTACTCAGAGAAACCAATAAATAAATATATAAACTAGATATGATAAATAAAAAACAGATATAAACCCTGCATCTCCGGGGCTTTGTAAGAAAATATACAGAAAGTTTACTGTAGGATTACAGCTGTTAGGCCTCAGAGATGGGGAGTACCCTGTCAAATCTGAGCTTGGGGTGTGGGGAGGGTGTTTCTCCTGTACTCCAGCCTCTTTCCTTAGTGCATCTTCTGAGCTGAGAGGCACAGAGGTGTGCACCCACACTTTACAGATGGGAAATGCCTTGCCCAAGGCCACAGCTAAATGCAGCGTTCTTCACAAATTTGGGCAGGCAGCAACACATGATGAAGGAAAGCACTCTAGTGGGCACCTCTCAGGTTCTGTAGTGGGAGGGAGTGAAGATGAGCACACTGTCCACGTGACTGGAAGGAGTGAGGGTGAGGACACTGTCCACGTGGCTGTTTTTGCTGCAGACATGGACATCCCGCTGCCTGATGAAGTTCTATGCTGTGGTGGCCGCCTCACCTTCTTCCTGTGAGAATCACAAGATCGCAGAGAGGATAGAGCAGCGGATCCTGAACTCCAACCCTGTTATGGAAGCTTTTGGTGAGCTTGGTGTCCTCGGCACTGTATCCCAGTTCTATTTCCTCTGGGATTCGCCACCTCTAGGAAACAGGTAGTGATTTAAGACCTCTCTCTGGCCAGGCACTGGTGGTGCACTTTTAATCCCAGTACTCAGGAGGCAGAGGCAGGTGGATCTTTGTGAGTTCAAGGCTAGCCTGGTCTACAGAGTTCCAAGACAATCAGGACTGTTTCACAGAGAAACCCTGTCTCAAAAAACCACAAAAAAAAAAAAAAAAAAGAAAAAAAGAAGAAAGAAGGACCTCTCTCTGCTCTCTCTGGGCTTGAGAATGACTGTCCTTCACTACCTAAGTCCCAACCCCTTTCCAGATTTCCTCAGCTTCCTTATATTAGAGGTGCTGTCATATGGGGATATAACTCATTGGTAAAGCCTAGCATCTGCAACAAGTGTTGCCATTTGGCTTATATAAAGCAGTCGGACAGAGTGTCTTGGCTTATCTGGTTCCAATCTTATCGCTCCATTCAGTTTCCTAATGTTCCAAAATGGAAATTTGTCAAAGGTGGCATAGCTTTATTTTGAGGGTGGAGTGTTTTGGTTTGATTTATTTATTTTGTTTGTTTTGTTTTTGTTTTTGAGACATGGGTCTTGCTATGTAGTCCTGGCTGTCCTGGATATCTGCCAGCCTCTACCTCCGATTAAAGACGCACACCACTCTACCTGGCATAACCATAGTGTCCATGTTGGGTCTCGAGTCCACATGTTGTACCTGTGTCTAAAACCAATAGTGACAACTTGCTTTCACCTCTTCCTGTTAGAGCAGAAAGTCCCTGACTAGGACTGGAAAGATGGCTCAGTAGTGAAAAGCATTTGTTCCAGGCCAGGCAGTGGTGGTGCGCAACTTTAATGACAACGCTCAGGAGGCAGAGGCAGGTGGATCTCTGTGAGTTCAAGGCCAGCTTCGTCTACAGGGCAAGTTCCATTTGTTGCTCTTGCACAGGACCTGAGTTCAGTTCCCAGCACCCACTTGGTGACTCGCAACCATCCTATAACCAGTTCCAAGGGATCAACCACCTCTTCTGACCTTTTGTAGGCACCAGGCATACACGTGGTACACACACATGAATGCAGATAGAACAGTCATACACATAAAAAACAGCCCCACTGTGCCTAGGCTTACTCATTCCTGTTCCTAGTTGGGAAATACTTCTAAATTTCTTGAACCCCATTTACCAAAGCCTTAGTGCCCATTCCTCAATCCTGACCGCCATGACATGGAAATTAACCAAGTGGCTTTTAGGTGACTAGAGATAGGAACAGCCACAGCTGCTCATGAGAATTCTGCAAACCTGGGGGAGTGGGTATAAACACAGATGTGATCTCTAGGGAACGCGTGCACACTGAGGAATAACAACAGCAGTCGCTTTGGGAAGTTCATCCAGCTCCAACTGAACAGGTAATAGCTACTGCCATCCAGCGCATGGGACAGCAGAGACGGGGAGTGGAAGCAGCTGGGGCAGCCACCAGCCTGGGTCATCCCCATGGGCGAAACTCTACTTGTAGCTTGTACATTGTGTGTATAGGTTTCTTGAGCACAGTGAACTCTTGAGGTGACTTTTTTTAACCTAGAAAACCACAGCTTCTGTGACCTTAGTGTTCTTAGGGCCTGTGTGCTCATGCTGGCTTCTCTTGCTCAGAAATTTCTTGTTAAAATGCCTCTTTGATATAACGCTGCGCTAGGGCATCAGCTCCTACCTTGAGATGGGTCAAAGTGATAATGCAGAGGTGTTTGCCATGCCTACCTGAGCTCCATGCAAGAGAATACCCCAGAACATTCAAAGACATTTTGAGTTTGCTGCTTGAGGCAAAGTCTCACAGAACCCAAGTTAACTTGAACTCATGCTCCTCCTGGCTACTGTACCTGGCTTCCCAAGGACATTCAGGATGTTCCCAACCCAAGAAAAGCTTGGAAGGGATTTGCTAGGTGGCAATGGGTTGAAGGAATAATGACACGCTCTGCCTCTGTGTGCCAGAGCCCAGCAGATGACGGGAGCTGCGGTCCAGACCTACCTCCTAGAGAAAACGCGTGTGGCTTGTCAGGCTTCCAGTGAGAGGAACTTCCACATCTTCTACCAGGTCTGTGCCAGGTGGAGTACACTCTGCCACAAGCAGGACTGGGTGGCTCATCCCTCCACCCCAGCATGCTCCACACCTGGCCCCTCGCTTGCTCTCAAGCAGAGCTGCTCACCAGGCACAGTTTGTGCCTAGAGGTATGTTTTTCTGCCTCTTTCACATCAGAAGGCCCTCTAGGCAGGGACTCTGTCTTCTAAATGGAAGCCATATCACCTGCCTTAGACTGGGGGCCCTTCTAAGATGGAAACAGTTTCCCACAACAGCTTGAGAGCTGTTCTGGGATTGTATTCCTTCCTGGACTGGGTTTCACCAGGGCATTGGTAGGGCTCCTTGCACCCAGACTAGGAGCTTCTTTAGGTAAGGGGATGTACCCCAGCAAGAGTCATGCATTCTGCGTCAGAGTGTCTGCTTTCCAGGAAGACAGCTTTTGTCCATCAGGATGGAGACATCCCACCCCATGCCCCGCGCTTACTTTGGGGCACTCTTAGCCTGGCAATGTTGCTGCCATTTCTTGTTCCTCATTTTAATCCCAGGCCTGAATGTCCTCTCACTCCGCAGATTTGCAAAGGAGCCACCCAGGATGAAAGACTCCAGTGGTACCTCCCTGAGGGAGCTGCCTTCTCCTGGCTACCCAATCCAGAAAATAGTTTGGAAGGTAGGAGGAGCATTCTTGGTACCCTAGACTGACCCCAAAGCCCCACCCATTCTGCCCAGGGCCTGTTTTCCCTCCCGCACTGACCCTGCTGACCACTGGGCTGTGACATGGATTCTTTTCAGAGGATTGTTTCGAGTTGACCAGAGAGGCCATGCTCCATTTGGGCATCGACACCCCCACCCAGAACAACATCTTTAAGGTCAGAAGAAAAGCCATGCTACTTACACTTAGAGGTGATGGTAGCCCTTTTCATGGATTGTCCCTGGACTGGGGACTCTCTCTCCACAAGTGTCTAGGACTTCAGGCCTCACAGGATCATATCCAAGGAGCTGGGCCATAGGGTCAGTGACACACCATATAGAACTTACTAATTGCCGGGCGGTGGTGGCGCACGCCTTTAATCCCAGCACTTGGGAGGCAGAGGCAGGCGGATCTCTGTGAGTTCAAGACCAGCCTGGTCTACAAGAGCTAGTTCCAGGACAGGCTCCAAAACCACAGAGAAACCCTGTCTCGGGGAAAAAAAAAAAAAAAAAAAAAGAACTTAGTAATGAACATGGCACAGTGACTCACACTCCCAGAGTACAAGGACCTTAGGGCAGGTTTTATTACAGTGACAAGAATAGAGGGATAATCTTTCCTTGTTTGTCTAATACTTTAAAGCTTAGAAGTTATGTTCACACCTCTTAGCTCACTTGATTTTATCAACAATCTTTTGTGCATGGAGATTATTTCCATTTTATACTTGAGAAAATCAGAGGTAAAGAAACCTACCTGAGCCAGGCAGTGGTGGTGCACACCTTTAATTTCAGCACTCGGGGGGCAGAGGCAGGCGGATCTCTATGAGTTTGAGGCTAGCCTGGTCTACAGAGCAAGTTCCAGGACAGGCTCCAAAGCTACACAGAGAAGCCCTGTCTTGTAAAATAAGCAAATAAAAGGAAAGAAAAAGAAAAGAAACCTACCCAAGACACAACTAAGTGATAAAGTTAGTTCCAGGCATTGTCATTCCAGTGCCCACCTCTTCCTCCACTCTGTCCTCTGCCTCTCCCTCTGGGAGCCCAGTGAGCTAGCCTTCTCCTCACTGCCTTTCTACCTTTGCTGAAGACCAATTGCTTCCCTTACTCCTCAACTACAGCTACCGGATGCAGTGTATAGGGTGGGCTGAGGACAGACAGGGAAGCCATGAAGGAAGATGGGGATATTGGTGGCCTCCACATGCTGTTGAGGAAGCTGAGCTATCAGACCCAGTATGGACTCTGCTAGGTAGGAGTTTGTGCAGAAGGACAGTACATGGAGCTAGGCTAGAGGGAGTGAGAGCAGTAGGAGTCTGTCTGGGCATGAGTGCTGTTTGGGGGTGTTAAGACATTCTTATTTGGCTGGAAAGACGCCACGATCAGGAAGGTGGTTTTCCCAGGGCAAGGCTCATCCATTCTACTGAAATTGCTATGACCCTGTACCATATACCATAGCCATGCTGCCCAGTGGGCACAGCTGCCTTCTCCCAGGGTAGTTTGGAGCCAGAAGACTAATAGCCTATGGAAATTATCTGTCTGGGGTCAGACAACAATGGCAGGAAAGGCTCTGCTCTCTCAATATGAGATCCAAGGGTTTCCAAACTTATTTACCAAGTGTTCTCCTTGCCATCATAACTTCTGGAAATTACTTCTGTAAATCATTGAAAGCAAAGGCAGAAGGGTAGCACCTACTATCACAGTCCAGTAATGCTGAGAAAGGGTCCCAGGAAGCCATGCCCAAGCCCCATTAGGCAGAAATGACACTGGCCCATAACTAAGGGAACAGTACCCCCACATGGACTGTTCATGAAGAGAGAGGAAGGGGGACAGAGGATGGATGGAGGCAGGGCCTACTGGCTGCTCTGGGAGGCGTCTGAAGTCTCACTGCCTAGACTCTAATCTTGGCCTAGGCTCAACATTAACCTCTCCCATCTCTGTTACGGGCATCTTCGTGACATGTACCTCATAGGATGTGGAAGAGCTTATATTGGGATGTTCTAACATGAAATCTTGTCTGACAGAGGTAGACACTGGGACAGTCATCAGGAGCTCCCCTCCTCCTCTGTTGTGACATCAGCTTTTTCAAGCCCCTGATTCCTGACCACCCCTTCTGCCTTCAGGTCCTCGCTGGACTGCTGCACCTTGGCAATGTCCATTTTGCTGACTCAGAGGATGAAGCCCAGCCCTGCCAACTGATGGATGGTTCCAAAGGTGAGAGACAAGGATGGTATGGTGGGATGCACCTGACAGGAGAGTGACTACCGTTACTGAGGTGTGGTGGGAAATTGAAAGCTGAACTTTCAGTCTGGCACCCTTGATTAGCCCTCTGCTGACGGGCCTGCAGTGGATAATTACCAGCACTGTTTTCTCCGTCTCACAATGAGAAAATCGATCAGGTGCTTTAAAAATTATTTGTCCAGTTGTAATACTGTGACTTCAGGTCCTGTCTCTGCCATGTAAGGAGGCCTGTGGCAAGCCTCTTAGAACCTAGGCTTCCTCCATCCACTCAGTTCCAATGGAGGGTGTTTGCTTAAGGAGGACTCTCCTCCCAGCCTCTGTCAGGACATCAGCCTCACTGCTGCAGCTCTCAGAGAACATGCTGCTGGAGACTGTGCAGATTCGAACCATCAAGGCAGGCAAGCAGCAGCAAGTGTTCCGGAAGCCGTGCTCCCGAGCTGAGTGTGACACCCGAAGAGACTGTCTGGCCAAACTGATCTATGCACGGTGAGCAGTTCACCCTGGGTCTTCACTTCCCATGGGTTCTTAGACTGTCTGAGGTTGAACTAAACACTGTCAGGCAATGGATGGAGGCCCAAGATGGAGGGTTCTGAATAAAGCAGACCAGTTGCTGGGACTCCAGGAGATGGCAGGGCATAGTTCCTAGGTTTGCCCTAAACACTGCCTTTGGCCTCTGTGCTTGTTTTGAATGGTGAAGTTGCCACATTCCTGACCTAGATTCAGCTCATTGTTCAAGTACAAGAGCCTGCTTTGACCTTAGCCTAGGTGAGGAAGGCCTGCTCAGCTTCCCTTGGCAAAGCAAGCCCCCCAAAGGTGATCTCCTTTACAGCACAGGTTCAGACTGTTGAGTGGTATCAGTCTGTCTCCTGCACCCTGGTTCCTAAGGTTATTCACCTGGGGAGTTGGAGAGACAGCAGCAGAGCCAGAACTCAGCTCAGAGTCAGGGCCAACAAAACACGTAGCAGGCATGAGCAGCACATCAGGGAAGGTGGGTCCTGGCCTTCCTTTCTTGGGACATGACATAGGCATCTCCATCCTCTGGACCATATGGTCAAGGATTACTTCATCTTGAGTTCTGAGAACCTCCAGAGAGCTTTGTAAAGGCTGTCGGGGTCAGAGTACCGAGATTATCCATGACCACTATGTGCGCATGTGAGATCTTGGACAACCCTGTTCAGAGCCAAGAATCTGAAGTCTTCCTGAGCCCATGGCAACTAGAGACAGGTACTGCTGCCTCAAAGAAGGTTTGAAGTCAAAAGTTGGGGGACTTTTGTTTTTGGAGGGTTATTTTGAGACAGGGTCTCACTATGTAGCTCTGGCTGACCTGGAACTCACTATCAGTGCTGTGATTAAAAGTTTGTGTTACTACTTACTAAATAAAGATATTTAGCAGGGGTTGCTAGTTCCATTCCAGAGTCTGTATATAGGCTCTGTTTCCTACTGGTGTAGGAGAAGGCAATGTGTAGGAAAGAAGTCCCTGAACCGTGTAATGCTTGTTGCCAGCTTGTATTGAAATTTCATTTTCTTTTTTTTTTAAATGAGCTTATTTATTTTTATTTTATGTGGATTGTTTTTTTGGTTTTTTGAGACAGGGTTTCTCTGTGGTTTTGGTGCCTGTCCTGGAACTAGCTCTTGTAGACCAGGCTGGCCTCGAACTCACAGAGATCCGCCTGCCTCTGCCTCCCGAGTGCTGGGATTAAAGGCGTGCGCCACCATCGCCCGGCTTGGATTGGTTTTTTTTTTGCCTGCATTTATGTCTATGTGAAGGTGTCAGATCCCCTGGAGTTGGAGATACAGACAGTTGTGAACTGTCATGTTGGTGCTAGGAATTGAACCTGGGTCTTCTGGAAGAGCAGCCAGTGCTGTTAACCTCTGAACCATCTCTCCAGCTCCCAGAAGTTTCATGTTCTGTGGGCTAGTGACAGTTCCAGAGTAGAGAATGCCATTATTCTTGTGACTTGGGACCACTTGTTTGGGACTGAGTAGGATGTGGCAGCTCCTTAAGCGTTTTTCAGGGGAATTCAATACAGTCGGCTCCTTGCTAACCTGACTGGGACCTGCCAGTAGCCTCTGCTAGTCACAGCATCAGCTGTGATGGGCTTCATGACTAATGCAGACCCAGGAGCCTGTGCTATCCTGTGCTGTCATGCTATGAGGACAGCTCAGGCCTTTGTATACCTGGAAATGTATATGTCTAGAGCCTGCCTCTGCAGTAGGTCAAGACTGCATAAACCAGAAACAAGAGGATTTAGCCTTTGGCCCAGTAGGTTCAGAACACAGGGCCTTCTAGCTTGTAGCACCCTTCCTGGGAGAGCAGTTTCACCAATCCCACTCTTTCCCATCAACAGGCTGTTCGACTGGCTGGTATCAGTGATCAACAGCAGCATCTGTGCAGACTCCAACTCGTGGACTGCCTTCATAGGTAGCAAGGCTCACCCTGCCACGGGCCCTCCTGAAAAGCAGCTGGACCCTGGGTGGAGGGAGGGTCTCTGGGTCACCTGTGTGCCTCTGAGCAGCTCCTTTCTCCTCTCAGCCAGTGTCCTCATCCATCCATCCATCCAGGAGTTTGGTGATATTTCTACATTTGATTGCCCACAAATGACATGTCCATGGCTCTCCAGACAGACCAGTTTATGCATTGTCCCTAATGGTCCTTTTATCCTAGAGACTTAGCTCCAACCCCAGAAGAGTAGTCAGAGCTAGAGTGGGAGACACAGTTGAGATCGGTGTTGTACTCTTGGGTTAGGTGAGTCGAATAGGGGAAGGAAGTAAAATCTAGGGGTGCTGACACAATTTGCTTAAAGAGACGCATCAGCTAGGCTGGTGAAATCGAGGTCCTCTGAACTCGGTTGTTTCAGAGATCATTTCCTGCTATCACACAAAAAAATGGGACCTGATATCCTCAAGGAGGAGCCTATTGGGGCCAGATGATACAGACTCAAAAGTACGCTGGTATGCCGGGCGGTGGTGGCGCACGCCTTTAATCCCAGCACTTCGGAGGCAGAGGCAGGCGGATCTCTGTGAGTTCGAGACCAGCCTGGTCTACAAGAGCTAGTTCCAGGACAGGCTCCAAAGCCACAGAGAAACCCTGTCTCGAAAAACTAAAAAAAAAAAAAAAAAAAGTACGCTGGTGCCTGGGCTGCCCTTCATTCTGATTTTTGGCTTTCTGCTTGCTCTGACTTAGTATGGGGCAGGGGAAAAGGTCCTGGGTCCTACCTGGGTGGATGGTGGGAACAGGAGACAGCGATCACTAAGCCTTATCCCAAAGCTTCTAAGTCAGAGGCCTCAGCAAGGGTCCAGCCATTTGGGCTCCTGTAGTTGCCCTCTTTACCCCCTGTGGTTGCCCCAT
The DNA here is from genome assembly GCF_950005125.1 of Chionomys nivalis. Classification (NCBI taxonomy): domain Eukaryota; kingdom Metazoa; phylum Chordata; class Mammalia; order Rodentia; family Cricetidae; genus Chionomys; species Chionomys nivalis. The sequence goes on from NC_080092.1 coordinate 65,596,490, forward strand.
CGTTCTCTCCTGTCTCCAAAGGTCTGCTAGATGTGTATGGGTTTGAGTCATTCCCTGACAACAGTCTGGAACAGCTGTGCATCAACTATGCCAATGAGAAGCTACAACAGCACTTTGTGGCTCACTACCTCAAGGCCCAGCAGGTGAGGTGTGGGGCAAGGCAGGTCATCCTTCTGGATCCTCTGCCTCTTCCTGGCCCCCAGCCCAGTCATGACTAGATACCTTTGTTCCTGTCTTATTAATTGATAAGTAATAATGATGTAAGAGAGTGTTTTAATATATTTTTGTTCCTTCCCTTAATGCTGTTGTGGAACTTTCTCCCACTGCACCCCTGCCCAGGAGGAATATGCACTTGAGGGCCTGGAGTGGTCGTTCGTCAACTACCAGGACAACCAGACCTGTTTGGATCTCCTCGAGGGGAGCCCCATCAGCATCTGTTCCCTCATAAATGAGGTAGGGAGGTTCAGCCAGTGAGCCAAGCAGCACTTTTTGGGGCCTTGGTGACTGTTTTATGTGCTCTTTTGTCTGTCTCTCTCCCGCATCTGCAAATAAGTGTGCTCCCACACACACACACGCACACACATGCTGGAGTTGATATAGTGCCTGTGTTACAACTACTGCAGTGGGGGCCAGACACTGAGGAAGGCGAAGATGTGGTAAGACCTCATCATGATGACCACCCTCTCCCACCATACAGGAATGCCGCCTTAATCGGCCAAGCAGTGCAGCCCAACTCCAGACACGCATCGAGAGTGCTCTGGCAGGCAAGCCCTGCCTGGGCCCTAATAAGCTCAGTCGGGAGCCCAGCTTTGTGGTTGTGCATTTCGCAGGACCTGTGCGGTACCACACAGAAGGTCTAGTGGAGAAGAACAAGGTGGGCCTAGGCCATAGCATGTGGGTCCTGGGTAAAAAAGCTGAATCCCTGTACAAAGTAGTTCCTAACTGGCATCCTCTTTCTCCTAAAGTCTCCTAAAAAATCTAGGCTCACCTTTTTGAGCCCTACCTAAGATGTTGGCTAGTCCATCCTGACCTGCCTGGAAGCGGCCTATGTCTCTTCTTTTTTCTTGTTTTTTGTTTTTTGTTTTTGTTTTTTTGAGACAGGGTTTCTCTGTGGTTTTGGAGCCTGTCCTGGAAAGAGCTCTTGTAGACCAGGCTGGTCTCGAACTCACAGCGATCCGCCTGCCTCTGCCTCCCGAGTGCTGGGATTAAAGGTGTGCGCCACCACCGCCCGGCTCTATGTCTCTTCTTGGCCAGCAGACCCACTCTACTTGGGACTCCAGCCTGCCCTCCCAAGAAGTCCCGAGCTCGGTTAGAGGTGCCAGAGCAGTAGCTAGCACTAGGAAGCAGCTCACCTACCTGCCACCTTTGTTCTTTCCCAATAGGACCCTGTTCCCGCTGAGCTGACTGGGCTCCTGCAGCAATCCCAAGACCCTCTGCTCATGATGCTATTTCCTGCTAACCCTGAAGACAAGACCCAGGAGGAGCTGTCTGGCCAGAGCAGGGCTCCTGCATTGACTGTGGTATCCAAGTTCAAGGTGGGTCTGGTGGTGATGACATGAAGTGCTGTGTTCACTCCCATAATTGTCTGTTGAGCACCCCTCAGGATCGGGGCTGTCTGCTAGGGAGCAGTAATGTGCCATTCAGAAATGACACAGGTCTCTTCAAGTTTATGCTTCAGTATAAAGGGCCCATAGGAAACAGGCAAGAGACAGCATGGGATATAAGAACGTGACAGGGATGGGGGCTCTCACCCTCTGCTCATGGGGTAGTCAGAGAAGAGTAGCACTTTATATGGAGCTGTGACTGCCCTGTTCAAACCCTGTGCTTGGCTGGGCCCGAATACCACTTCCCCTGGTGTTCTCTGCTTCTTCTGTGTGAAACTTGCATGGGTTGCTCCCACTCCTGGGACCTCTTGACCACTGCCCTTCCACATCTTGTTCACCCACCCTGTCACTTTTTTTATTTGTTCCTATTTATATGTTAACCCCTACTTTGCCGTCACCTTGGGGGCACCCTGGGAAACTTGTTTATTGTCTGAGGAGTGTGCTACAGCCATAGCGTCAGACACTACTGACAGTACCTGCACAGCATGTGTGTTATTAGGCTGACCTGTGACATAGTAGACTGTCAGAGTCACGTCCCTCTGGCACATAGTGTAACAGCAGGGGTGGTGTGAAGCTGTTCTCCTGTGGGAGTGAAGTGGGGAGGAAAGGAGAGGGACAAGCTCTATACCAGAGGACCAGTCAGTGAGAGCCACTGGTCAGAGCATCCCTGGATAAAGGTGACAAGTGATGGGTGATTAAACTGCTTTGCACACGTTCTTTAAGAACTTCCAAGCCACGTTGGATAGCGCACACCTTTAAACCCAGTACTTGGTAGGCAGAAGAAGGCGGATCTCTGTGAGTTTGAGACCAGCCTGATCTACAGTACAAGTTCTAAGACAGCCAGGGTGGTTATACAGAGAAACCCTATCTCAGAGGGAGCAGGGATTTCCAGTAGTTCCCAGGGGATATATGGGTATTGATGTCAAGACTGAGAGGGCCACCAAGGACAAAACATTCCCACTAACCAGAATCCAGCTTATGACCCTGAGCAGCCCCAATCCTGACTCACCCAGGTTTCTCTGTCCGCAGGCCTCGCTGGAACAGCTCCTGCAGGTCCTACATAGCACAACACCCCACTACATTCGCTGTATCAAGCCCAACAGCCAGAGTCAGCCACAGACCTTCCTTCAGGAAGAGGTAACTAACCCTCAGCTACAGCTGCCTAGTATCAAACACCATCTGGCAGGGCCTAGAAAACTAAAGGGAAAACATCTCCAGATGTGGTCACAGACAGTCTCTCAGGCTGGGCCTCCCTGCTCTGGCAGGGCAGTCGTGTGTGGTTGTATGTCTGTACACTGCACCAAGCCTAGCCAGTGTGGCACATGGGGACTCTAGAACACCTTGCTCCTTGCTCACCTAGCCTAGCCGATCTCTGACAAGAGACTGAATCTGCTTGGGGCAATGGCTGCTTACGATTTGTTCAACATCTGTGCAGTCCATGAAGTACGGCTATCTCTGGACTGTTAATCTCATTTCTAGTTTACACAAAAGCACTCCTCAGAGTTTCAGGTTCTGAGGGGTATAGAGATGTGTGAGTGCTGGACAGCACTGAAGAATGGCCAGCAGTCACCTGGCAAATGTGGCTGTACATCCAAGATAACTTGGCTGTGTGGTAAAGTTCTGGGTTCAAATAAAGTAAGAATCTTCACAGTATAACCTTCCGTGTTTGAGCAGCTCTGATGCCAGAAGAGAATAAAGCAGTTCTGTATTGTGAAGTGGTATCAGCCCGGGAGAGGTGAGAGACAGCCAGGACCACTGCGACCTTAGCTACATCAGGAGCCAGCATTAGACAGGGCCTTTCAGGTCCACCAGATCTTCCAGCAGGGAGATCTTCTGGCCCTCTTGGTTTCTTTTGGTCCCATGGAGACTGACATCTCTGTCAGCCAATCGTGCCTGTCATTGAAGGTCAAGACCAGAGATAATGCGAAAGAGATGATATTTCTGGCCTATAGGTGCTTGCCCTGTCTCCCCACCCTTGCAGGTGCTGAGCCAGTTGGAGGCCTGTGGCCTTGTGGAGACCATCCACATCAGTGCTGCTGGCTTTCCCATCAGGTAAGTAAGCCACATTGCTGTAGGGCCAACGCCCGGTGGTGCTCAGAGCTTGGGCCAGACAGAGGGAGGAAGGGAAGAGGAGAATGGCAGGTCTGTGGCACAGGGATGGCACCTGTATGTCTAGTCAGTCACTCACTGTGTATTCTCTGCCCTTGGAGGGCCTACATTCTGTGGAAACAAGAAAATTAAGTATGAGGCAGACACAGTAGCACACTCCTGTGACCCTAGCACTTGAGATACTGAATGAGGAAGATCAACACACATCTAAGGCCAGCCTAAGCTACAAGAGCTAGTTCCAGGACAGGTTCCAAAACTACAGAGAAACCCTGTCGGGGGGGGGGGGGAGCAAACAACTTTCTTATTTTTTTTTTTTTAAGAAAGGGTCTGAGGTTTGAGAAGATGGTTCAAGGTCAAGAGCACTGGCTGCTCTTGAGAAGACTGGGATTCAATTCCCAGCACCCACATGGCAGCTCACAACCATCTATAACTCAAGTTCCAGGGGATCTGAAGCCTTCCTTTGGCATCCAGAGGCACCAGGCATACACATGGTGCACAGACATACATGCAGGCAAAACTCAAAGTTTTAAAAAATTTACAAATAAAACTGGGCATGGTGGCACGGGCCTTTAATCCCAGCACTCAAGAGGCAGAGGCAGGCAGATTTCTGTGAGTTCAAGGCCAGCCTGGTCTACAAAGTGAGTTCTGGGACAGCCAGAGCTTACACAGAGAAACCCTACCTTGGGGGAAAAAATTAAATTAAAAAAAAAATCAATAAGTCTGGATCTCCAGCATCACTGCTAATGCTAAGCTAGGTTTGGTGGGGCTGGAGAGACAGATGGCTCGACGACTGAGAGCACTGACCTGGGTTCAATGCCCAGCACCCACGTGGCCGCTTAGCTGTCTGTAGCTCCAGTTTCAGGGGATCTGGCACCTTCACAGACACACATGCAGGCAAAACACCAATGCACATAGATTAAAAATAAATAAAAATCTTTAAAAAAAAAAAAAGGCAAGATATGGCAACAAACACCTGTAATCCCAACACTGGGAGGCAGACACAGTAGTCTGTGGACTTGCTGGCCAGCCAGTTTAACCAGTCAGTAAGCCCCAGGATCAATGAGAGACTCAAAAAATAAGGTGGAAAGCTATAGAGGAAGGTTTCCAATGTCAGATTGAGGCCTCCACATGTGCAAGCACACACATGCTTCCAAAGATAACACACACAAGTGTAAAGGACAGCTAGTGCTAGGAAAGAAACAGAATTTGTTGTTGCAGGCAAAATCTGTGGTCTGGTTATCAGTGCAGAGCCAGAGGAAAGGGAAGGGCCAGCCTGGGAGGACTTAGAACAGAGAACAACCATAATGCTGTCAGGTAGTGAGACACCAACGGTCTGGGCCACAGAGAAGCAGCACCAGTGAATGTGAGAGAACGGGAGCCAGGCGCAGCTGGCCAGGACAGCCTTGGCAGTGTGCCGAGTGCGGTAGAAGAGGCTGCATCTTGTATTCTCAGAATTCTTGTGCTACTCACTCAAGTTGGATGCAGGGTTAGGACAGAAGGGAAATGAGTGATGTTGCAGGATTAGCTGTGAAAACTGGGAAGCAGTAGGCCCGACTGGGATGTCTAGCTCACAGTAAAGAGAACTGGACGGTTTGCAAGGTGAGTGCTCACGGAGTAGTCAGCGTCCAGGCTGTAGAAACAACTGCTGTTTTCTGGGGCAGGACAGTTTACCAAAATGGGCTAGTCTGGGGGAGGCCAGAGTTGGAGTGTGAAGGAAAAGGGAAATGAGAATCAGGAATTCTCCTGTGGCTTTGTCTGATTTGAGAAGTTCAGAGACAAGCCTCAGAGTCTTAAGAACTGTGCAGGTCCATGCTGTTCATCCTCACGGGGTTTGAGCGCCCCACTACCACAAGGGGATGTGCCATACCACATGAAGTCAGAGGACGACTTGACAAGTCAGTTCTGTCCTCCCAGCATATGGGTCTCGAGGATGGAAATGTTGTCTGCAGGCTTCCCACTGAGTGGCCCTTGGCATCTCTAGGACACACCCTCCTCCATTCAGTTGGGATGGTCAGGCAGCACTGACTTTGAGCCCCAGCTAGGCACCTGGCTCACAGTCTTGTTCTTTTTGTCTTCTTTGGCTTCCAGGGTCTCTCACCAGAACTTCGTGGAACGATATAAATTACTGAGACGGCTCCGACTTCGCACATCCTCTGGTCTCTGGGGCTTGTGTTCTGCCAAAGGGCCCTCTGGTGAGTGGAGCCCATTTTTTTTGTCATTTGTTCAACCGTAGGTTACTGAGGACTGAGCTGTACCTTCTCAGAGATGAGGGTCCAAAGACTGATGGTTGTTGGTACAATGTGGGGAACAAACCCTAGCTGATAATGGTGTAGAAAGGCAGAGTGCTAGCTGAACGGTCAGTGGTAGTGCACACCTTTAATCCCAGTACTCAGGAGGCAGTGGCAGGTGGGTCTCTGTGAGTTCAAGGCCAGCCTGGTCTACAGAGTGAATTCTAGGACAACTATGGCTGTTACACAGAGAAACTCTGTCTCAAAAAGAAAAAAGAGAGGAGGGAGGGAGGGAGGGAGGGAGGGAGGGAGGGAGGGAGGGAGGGAGGGAGGGAGGAAGGAAGGAAGGAAGGAAGGAAGGAAGGAAGGAAGGAAGGAAGGAAGGAAGGAAGGAAGGAAGGAAGGAAGGAAAGGCAGGCAGGGAGCTTGCTCTGATGCCAGGGAGATGTGGAAGTGGGAAGAAGCATTTAGAGGAGTTGGCATGTGGGGATAAACTCGATTAGCTAGGCGACACCCACTGCACATGACAACACCTGAACAAAAGCTCCCAGGCGTGAGACAGAGCCGTAGGTGTGACAGGGAAGGCTAGGGTGCCAGGTGAGCTTTATTCCTGGGTAGATGAGGTGGCTGCTTCAGGGGAGAGGGCCAGTGCTCCATCCACCTCATGCTCTTCTTCACTCTAGGGACCTTATGGGAGGTCTTGGGGGTGAGGCTGTGAGCCTCCCAAGGAGAAGCCAGAGCTGTGTGCAGCTATGGGCACACTGGTCAGTGTTGGTAGGCATGATTCTGTACAGATACAGAGGTAGACAGAAATGGACGGTGAACTTGGCCTTGCCAGTGAGAAGAGTAGGCAAAAGGGAAATCTGAGGAGTCTGGACCAGCCCTGCATGTCCAGCTTGGGCTCCATTTCCAGGAGACATCAAAGGGGGAGAAGTGTACAAAGCACTAGGGTGAAAGTCTAGCCTGTGACGCAGTGTAGCTGTCCATAACTAAAAATGTGGGGATGCGAGAGGCAGAGGGACAGACACAAGGACTAGGACAAGTCTCAGCCCCGCCACAGCTGCTCCCCAACCTCTCTGCCCTTCTGGGCCCCACCAGTAGTTTTCTCTTGGGAGTGTGTCACTCTCCTTTGCCCTCCCCTTCTTTCTCCTCTCTCCACGGTTCGCTCTCCTGTCTCTCTTACCAACAAGCCTCTCTGGGCCCTGGTCCATTTTCTGGATGTCTCATCTCTCGTCTCCTGCATCTGCTTTGGTGTCCTCTGTCTCCAAAGAGGCGCTGGGCTGCTAACTGTCAGAGCCCTCAGGTAAATCTTCCCATACAAGAGGCACACTTGGAAGGGCTTTCCCACAGTTGGGTATGGTCTTCCTTCTCTTCACTTGACTGTACCTGGTAAGGGGTGGGACTGAGGGAGTAGCCAAGCAGTCTGGGATTCCCTCTCCAGGCTTACAGACCTTGCACTTGTCCAAGGAGACATGGGGCAGTGGTGGCTTCAGAACAGTCCCAAACAGCCAGGACTGTGAGGGACGAAAGGGGGAAGAAGAAATGACGAGATTCAGAACAGCAATAAGAGGCTTAGAGAGCCAAGCTCTTCAGACTGCAGAAGCCTGTGGGAATGAGCGGGCACTGATGAAGCCTTTCTCCCACCTCCAGAGCAGCCTCTATGTGCCAAGGAGGCCACACTGCAGCCTCTACTACAGGACATTCTCCATGCTCTGCCAACTTTAATTCAGACAGCGACCCCTCCCAGTGACCCAGCTGAGACCACACAAGTCCCACTGTACTGTGGCAGGACAAAGATTTTCATGACTGACTCCACGGTAACTGACTGGGGAATGAGATTACGGGCGCCAGCAGCAAGTGTAGGCCGTTCTCAGGGGAGGGGAGGGGAGGGGAGGCCAAGCACCTCAATGGACTCCTTCTCTCAGCTAGAGCTTCTGGAATGTGGACGTGCCCAGATGCTGGAGCAGTGTGCCCGCTGCATCCAGTGTGGCTGGAGGCGACATCGTCTCCAAAAGCAGGAGAAACAGAGGCGGGCTGCCGTGCTCATTCAGGCAGGTAGGTGGGGCTGATTCCATATGATGGGTCTAACACAGTCCTGACGGACTGATTTTGAAAAGTGGAAATCATTTGTCCTTCTGTAGTGCCACGAATCAAACCCAGGGCTTCACTCACGCTAGGCAAGTGCTATAACATGGAGCTACATTTCCACACAAGCACAGATCACCCAGACCCTCCTGTTCCTCAGGAACTGATAAGGACTGAGTCTGAGGTCAGTGGCAGCCTGGGTCCTTACAGCTCCCAGGTGGCCCTTCAATGTGCAGCTATCTGTAATGGGCAGTATAACGTAAGACTGTGTGTGTGTAGGTGTATAACGTAAGACTGGTGTGTGCACAGCTATCTGTAAGCTTGTGGGCAGTATAACGTAAGCGTGTGTGTGACTATGTATGTGTACCATAAGCGTTCAGGTGTCCTTGGAGGCCAGAACTAGAGTCAGAAGAGGTTGCGAATCACCATATGGGTGGTGGTAACCAATCTGGTGCCCTGCAAGAGCAGGGAGGTCTTAACCACTGAGCCATCTTTCCAGGAGCGACTCTTAAGCCCCATTTTGCCTTATATATTGACATCACTGGGAAAACAGACTTCATATATTTTTTTTTTTTTTGGTTTTTTCGAGACAGGGTTTCTCTGTGGTTTTGGAGCCTGTCCTGGAACTAGCTCTTGTAGACCAGGCTGGTCTCGAACTCACAGAGATCTGCCTGCCTCTGCCTCCCGAGTGCTGGGATTAAAGGCGTGCGCCACCACCGCCCGGCCAGACTTCATATTTTCACATCAACCCATATTGGCCACATGGCTAACAGCTCTAATGATTTTTTTTTTTTTTTTTGGTTTTTCGAGACAGGGTTTCTCTGTGGTTTTGGAGCCTGTCCTGAAACTAGCTCTTGTAGACCAGGCTGGTCTCGAACTCACAGAGATCCGCCTGCCTCTGCCTCCCAAGTGCTGGGATTAAAGGCGTGCGCCATCACCGCCCGGCTCTAATGATGGTTTTTATGTCTCTGCTGTTTCTTTAGCTATCCGGTCCTGGTTAACACGGAAACACATCAGAAGATTACACATAGCTGCCACGGTCATCAAGCGTGCTTGGCGAAAGTGGAGAGTGAGTGTGTCTGAAGGCCGGGGGTGGGCTTCAGACAGGCCCAAGACAGAGGGATGTCTCCGCTGCTGGGGTGCGGCACCAGCCTCTAAGCCTGGTGTCCCGTGTATGAGAAGGGTACAGACAGCTCCCGTACAGAGTGGCACAAGCAACCCTAGGCTCAAACTGCCAATAAAACTGCAGTTTCTTGATATTTTGCCCCATGAAGCCACTCTAGTCCAGGGCATCACAGCCAAGGCTCTTGACTTTACCTCGTCAAGCTGATGGTTTTCCAGTCAGAATGCTGGAAAGAGCTAGTAAGATGACTCAGCAAATAGAGGTCTTACTGCCAAGACCAAGCCTGACCAACCAAGTTTGAGCCCAGGGACCCTCACGGTAGGAACAAACTCTCACTCACGGTAGGAACTGTTTTTTTTTTTTTTTTTTTTTTTAAAGACTTTATTTATTTAGTATACATACATGCCAGAAGAGGGCACCAAATCTCATTATAGATGGTTGTGAGCCACCATGTGGTTGCTGGGAATTGAACTCAGGACCTTTGGAAGAGCAGGCAATGCTCTTAACCTCTGAGCCATCTCTCCAGCCCACGGTAGGAACTGTTGAGGGAGCTGTGGGCTGCGTTCCTGCCACCCGGCTCCCGGCTGCCTGGCTAGCTCATGCCTCAAAATAACGACACACAAACTGTATTCTTTTAAACACTGCCTGGCCCATTATATCTAGCCTCTTCTAGGCTAATTCTCACATTAATTTAGCCCATTTCTAATAATTGCGTAGCACCACTAGGTGCCACTTAGTGGGAAAGATTCAGCATGTCTGACCTGGCGGCTGGCTGCATTGCATCTGGCTCTGGGGAGCAGCTGCATGGCATCTAAACTCACTTCCTCTTCCTCCCAGCATTCTGTTCTGTTAACTCCACCCACCAAGCAGTTTCTTTATTATTAATTAACCAATGACCTTCCTCCATCAAGGAACAAACTCTCAAAAGCTCTCTCTGACCTCCACAGGTGATTGTGGAATGCTCATGCCCACATGTGCATACATGATACACACAAAGAGGGTTTTTTTTAATTTTTATTTATTTATTTGGTTTTTCAGGGCAAGGTTTCTCTCCTAGCTGTCTTGGAACTCACTCTATAGATCAGGCTAGCCTTGAACTCAGAGATCCACCTGTCTCTGCTTCCCAATTGCTGGGATTAAAAGGGTGCACCCCAACCACCTAACTATTTTATCTTTTTTTTTTTTTTTTTTTTTTTTTGGTTTTTTGAGACAGGGTTTCTCTGTGGTTTTGGAGCCTGTCCTGGAACTAGCTCTTGTAGACCAGGCTGGTCTTGAACTCACAGAGATCCACCTGCCTCTGCCTCCCAAGTGCTGGGATTAAAGGCGTGAGCCATCACCGCCCGGCTATTTTATCTTTTTAAAGAGGGCTAAATCAAACCCCAATTCATAAGCTGTCCTCTGACTTCAGCATGTCCACTATAGCATACTACTTCTGTGTCAAGGAAATGAATGCAAAAGTAAGTCCTTTTAGAAAGGTTAGGCAAACCTAACATTAATAAAGGAATGTTTTCTCTTTAAGATCAGAATGGCCTATCTTGCTTCTAAAGAACTGGATGGTATGGAGGATAAACCCATGCCTCAAGCTCCCAGTTCCCTGAGCTCATCGCTGTCCCCAGCACACAGTAAACTACTAGAGGCAATAATCCACCTCTGGCCCATGGGACTGGTGCTAGCCAACTCAGCTGTGGGTGCACGTGGCTTTCAGAGGAAACTGGTGGCACATGCCTGCCTCCGGCTTCCCACGAGCAACCCCAGCAACAACGTCCAGACACCACAACAAGATCAGGCTGGAATTACGTCCATCAGAGCGCTGCCTCAGGTATATCCTCCTTCTGAGATGCCATCCATGGTCATCCTTCCCACAGCTTCAGGTTGTTCACTGGGGAAGGCAGTGAACAAAGCTGCCTGTCATGGGGGTTGGGGGTGATAGCACAAAACTCCCTAGCCCTACGGAATAAGCCAAATCTATAGGTGTTCCTTACTGCCATTGTTCCAACCAAAACCCAGATTGTTCAGAGCCCTTCAAAAACTACTTCTAAGCATTATTTTTTTTTTTTTTTTTTTTTTTGGTTTTTTGAGACAGGGTTTCTCTGTGGTTTTGGAGCCTGTCCTGGAACTAGCTCTTGTAGACCAGGCTGGTCTCGAACTCACAGAGATCCGCCTGTCTCTGCCTCCCGAGTGCTGGGATTAAAGGCGTGCGCCACCACCGCCCGGCTACTTCTAAGCATTTTATCTCTGAGTGTTTGGCTCTTCCTCTGCAATGTGAGATCCTCAGTTAGGCAAGTACCTCAGCCCTGTATCCTCTACCAGATGGACACAGGAAACTCCCTACAGGGTAGCTGTAAGGAATTAAATGGCATAGTTGACTCTAGGACATTAGAAACGAGTGTGGCCATAGTCTGTCTCCTCACATGACATTCTATCACTTGGTTACTGGCTGTCACTTTCTCAACTGGAAATAGTGAATGTGTGGCCGGGTCCTGTGTGCTGTGCCACCTGTTTGACCTGAAAGCAGGCCTCCCAGCCTGGTCCCAGCTCAGCCCCTTCCCTGGATAACCCTGGTAATGGCACGTCATCTCAGAACCTCCATTTTCTCCTCTGTAAAACCGGGTTAATACCCCGCCTGGTACAAGGGACCAGAGGAAAGAAATGAAGCCAACAAGATGCCATATAATCTGTACAAAGTCTCCCTGAAACTGACAAGGGGTAAACAAGTATTCTGATCTTCCAGCTGTCGGTAGGTGGGATGACAACCAGTACCCTCTTAGAGTAATAGGAAATACTAGGAGTCGGTCACCCTGCCACTCATAGATTGCTTCTCTTTCTCCCCAGGGCTCGATAAAGTTTCACTGCAGGAAGTCTCCACTTCAGTATGCTGACATCTGCCCTGAACCTTCAGCCTCCAGTGTTACTGGTTTTAATCAGATTCTGCTAGAAAGACACAGGCCAGTCCAAGTGTGACTCTTCTACCCTCACCTGCCTACGTGATCTTTAGTGCCTTTGTTTCCAGAAGGCCGTTTCCTGCCAGCTGCCTTGCCAAAGACATCTGATCAACACACAACTGCCAAGCTAATCCCACAGCGACTCCAACTGCGTGTGCAAGCAACAGCTTCTGTCTGTGAGCCAGGGCTTCGTGGTCAGAGTACCAGCAAGCTAGGACTATGGCCTCAGCACTGGCAGGATCTGGGAGTGCTAGTTACCAAGCCAAGATAGGACCACAACATCCCAGCTTACTGTCCCCCTTCAGGCTCAGGTTCGGCAGATGTGACTGTCTGTCCAGAATGTCACTACAGCAGGATAGATACTGGACCATCTACAAGCACTTTAAAATGGCCAAATCACCCTAAAATTGGCTCTAAAATTTTGGCTAGGGAAAATTTACATATAGTTCATTAAGGAACAATGCTATTTAATAAACTGATTTATTTAATGACACCAAGAACAATGAGCAATGCAATGTACACAGAACCACATCTTAAATTTATTCAGTAACACTATCAATCAGTTTTTAATTCAAAAACTAAACCTGGATAAACCTGGTATTTACGATGTAACTCTGAACTGTACCAGAAATAAACTTAAAACCACTATGTAAATATAAATTGCCTTTTCCCTTTTTTTAAAAAAAAAAATGTATGTTTGAATTTTGCCTGCAAGTACGGCTGTGTATGATGCTTACAGTACCTTCAGAGGCCAGGAGAGGGTGTCAGAGCCCGGAACCGTAATCACAACTGTTGGCAGTCATGCTGAAGATTGGTCCTCTGGAAGAGCTGAGCCATCCATCCGGCTGCAAGTTTCCTCTTCATAAAGGACCTGCACCTTGAGTATCCTCGACTTGTCTGATGAAGAAGACCTACATGTTCTACAGCCTTGGAAACAACCTCCTCCTAAGAGGAGCAGTGGGCAGCTTGAGCGAAGAGCACACCCAGGTTTAAGAATCCCTGTTCTTCTGGGATGGCTCCACGATTTTTAAACAGCAGTCTGCAAACTCCACAAACAAGGGCTCCTGCATGCAGGCTTTCATCAGTTTTGCTTTGTTGTCGCTCTGATCGAGGTTAACCATCAGCTGTCTCAGGTGTGGGTTGAGCAGTAAGCTTCTTAAAGCTGCAGATTCACCTTAAAAATCAATGCCAGCTTTTAAGTTCAAGTGGAACCCATGGCAGGGGCTAAAAGCTAAGTGTTTCCAGTGTAATCAACTATGAAGGGCTTGTATCTCCTTAGCCACCATGCTGCCAACCCATGTTGTTAGGTTGTACAACCAACCACACATCTAAACATTCAACAAACACCTTTACTCCCACAGATCTCTGTGAGTTCAAGGCCAGCCTGGTCTACAGGGCTACACTGAAACTTTCTCTCAAAAAAAACAAAAACAAGGGCTGGAGAGATGGCTCAGAGGTTAGGAGTACTGACTGCTCTTCCAGAGGTCCTGAGTTCAATTCCCAGCAACCACATGGTGGCTCACAACCACCTGTAATGAGATCTGGTACCCTACATGCCAGAATATTGTATATATAATAAATAAATCTTTAAAAAAAAAAAAAAAAACAAACCTTTTACCACCTGTACCAAATGTGAATTTTTTTCCTTATAACTACACATTAAGTGCCTCAACTTAGGTTAGATGACTTCAAGTGCATCAGTTACACATTTTACAGTACCCCCCTCCCTTTTTTTTTTTGAGACACAGTTCCTCTGGGTAGCTCTGGCTGTCCTGGAACTCACTACGTAGACCAGGCTGGTCTCAAACTCACCACCTACCTCTGCCTCCCAAGTGCCAGCTACAGTACTATTTTATAAAAGGAACTTGACCGTTGCTGAGAAACAGGTCCTGGAACCAAGCTGCCTTGAACATCAGATGACTGTACCCACAAATTAACTTTCAATATACATGTGAACAAAGAAGACCTGAGCTGGAGAGAGTGTTTGCTCTGCAAAGCACAGGCCCAGTGTTACTATCTCAACACCCACTTAAAGGCAAACATGGTCCTATGCACGCCTGTAACCCGAACACGTGCAAGGCAGAGACAGATGGATCACTGAGCCTAGCCAAGGTGTGTGCTCCAGGCTCAATGAGAGACACCGTCTCAAAAGAATAAGGTAGAGAATGACGGCAGTTCTCAACGCCTCCTGGAGCCTGTGTGCATATACACACACAAATGCAATTAGCACCAATAACAGAATTCTTACAAGCACCAAAGAAGTGGTGCTACAAAAATGTGTGACTGAGTTAGAGATGGCTCAGTGGTTAAGAACACATATTGCTCTTTAAGAGGACCCAAGTTCAATGCCTAGCATACCACCCAAGTTAGGTAACCTATACCTGTGCTCCAGCTCTAGGAGACTCTGACTCATGTGCATATACCTACAGACACATGCACATAATTCAAATGTGGTGAACACCGTCCTCTCCCTGGTGATTGTCCAGTCTATTTATGACTGCACTGTAAGCTGGGTACTGAAGACAGGTAATACAGGTTTCTGCCCCACAGGCTGCTGTAAAAGGCACAAATCTCAGCCGGGCGGTGGTGGCGCACGCCTTTAATCCCAGCACTCGGGAGGCAGAGGCAGGCGGATCTCTGTGAGTTCGAGGCCAGCCTGGTCTACAAAGGGAGTTCCAGGACAGGCTCCAAAGCTACAGAGAAACCCTGTCTCGAAAAACAAAAAAAACAAACAAACAAACAAAAAAAAAACAAAAAAAAAGGCACAAATCTCTACCACCAATGTGGCTATAGTTGTAAATTACTAGTAAGTCCAAGGCACTAAGGGAAGCTAGAAAAGTGCCTAACCTGAGCCTGAAGGTTGAGAAAGGCTTAGGTACACAAAGAAAATCAACTATACTTTTAAAGCACAATTATACCAATCTACAAAATCTGTAGGATTCTGATGTTACACCTGGCACGTGCAAGATGGGAGATTTGAAACCATTATGCTGACAGAATCCTGGGGCTGGACAGGAAAGACCCCACACATTACATTACATAGTAATCTTAGAAACAAGAGAGGCAGAGGCAGGTAGATCTCTCTGAGTCTGAGGCCAGCTTGGTCTAGAGGCAAATGTCAAGCCAACAAGAACTAGATGCTCAAATAAATCCCATTTTATACACACATGGAGGTTAAAGTTCCCTACTGGGTATCTTCCTCAATTGAAACTGTTCTCCACTTTTATCCCCAAGAGACAGGGTCTCTCACTATGTAGCCGTGTCTGGGAGTGCTAGGATCAAAGATCCATGCCATCACTCAGCCTCTACTTTATTCTTTTCCAACACGCTCCCTTACCAATTCACATAGATAGGCTGGCCAACAAAACACTGGGATCCTCCTGCCTCTACCTCCCTAGTGCTAGGATTACAGAACCCAGCTTGCTTCTTTGTTTTAAATAAAGAGATGTTGGGTATTAAAGACAAATCATAAATCTTACACGGTAAGTAGTTAATTAAATCATCTCTCCAGCCCCTCCCCCAAATACCATCCTGGTGTGTTTGTTTATTTGATTTTTGATTTTTCGAGGTAGAGTTTCTCTGTGTAGCTTTGGAGCCTGTCTTCTATAGACCAGGCTGGCCTTGAATTTACAGAGATCCACCTGCCTCTGCCTCCCAAGTGCTGGGATTAAAGGCATATGCCACCACAGCCCAGCCCAAATCCCATCATTAAAAAGAGCTGGCAAAATGGTTCAGCAGGTAAAGATGCTTACTGCCAGGCCTGATGACCTGAGTTCAATACTTGAGACAAAAGTTGTCTGATGTGAGATGCCCTATGCATGCTGTGAATACTTTATTACTATTGGTTACTAAAGAAGTTGATTTGGCCAATAGCCAGGCGGAATAGTCAGATGGGAAATCCAAGAAAAGTTAAAGGGAAAGGAAGGCAGATTCTGAGAGAGGCTAGCAGCCCCCAGAGAAGCAAGATGTGAGGAACTCTGCGTGCACCAAGAAAACAAGAGTCATGTGACCTCAGCTTCTTCAAGAACACGGAACTGTTCTTGGAATGTGCTTTCATGTCCCTCCCATACGTGGCGGAGAGGAGTGAGTTTACTTCGGATTACTCATTGTATCTAGCTAGTGTTATTTCTATTTATATGCCTCTATGGAAAAGCTGCCTCCTGTACTTGTCCTTGTGATTGAACACTTTGTCCAGGTGACAGTCTTAACCCTCAGGGTATATATAAACTGTCTGGTGCTCTGAATAAAGCTGGCTATTGCATGAGACTGTGGTCTACCTCACGCTTAGGCTCCATTCTCCCAGGTTTCACTGCCTGTACAGCAATAAACAATATAAATTAACAAAAACCAAGCTCAGCAAAGACTTACCTAAATTCCTTAACTTCTGCAGAGACACCCTGTCTTCTTCCTCATCACTGTTGAGGAAATCAGCCACAGAGGAGTCATCGTCTGAGGGAAGCAGAAAGCCAGGACAGCCATGGTGACAATATGTGCATGTGTGAGATGGTGAGGGTACACCAGGGGCAGCCAATAAACAGCTTGCTTCTTGGACTTCAAAATTAAACACCCCTCATGC